>NC_137867.1:41926950-42521950 GCF_963924005.1 Protomyctophum bolini | reverse complement strand
CCGTAATATCTGTCTGACGTTGTCTAACTTGACTGTTGACAGGAGAGAGATACCAGGAACTACAGCGCCTATACATTAGATTAGGTTATGGAGACAGACAGTCCCACGGTGCAATTTATTTACCCTAACCCTATTTATTTATTTCCCACTGAGCATTTTTCAGGCCATTAAAACTGGTCCAAAGGTGAAATTGAACGTCATTTCAACAGCTATGTAAACGGTCTATACTGTATAGATGCTTAAAAAGCATCTAGGTGGTCTATATAGACATTTAAAAACAGCTAATCAACATCTAGGCTAACTTTCACTCTAACAGACCAGTTATATAACCCGGTTTTAGCAGGGACCCCCTGAGTTTTTGAATGATTGATTGATTATTTCACAATATGTAGAATGGGTATATTAAAAAAAAAAAAAAAAAAAACGAAAGCACAAGTCAATACAAAAACTGTTACTTTGTGGGTGGCACCATGAAAAGCACACGACTAGTTTGCATCGGGGTCCAAAATCTATACTGTACATAGTAGGCCTACAGTCAAGCCTCTAGCAGGGCCCCAGGGCCATCTCAATGTAGTGAGATATCGGGAGGGGATTCTGGAGCCAGTGGCCATACCATATATATCTTCAGAATCTGTGAACGCCATCCTTCACACATCTGCTGACATTATGGGTCATCATCACCCAAAGCATAGTGAACAAGCAGAGAGCTGCCTGTAGGTTATAGTATAAACAAACATCCACGTCCACGACACTAGTACTGTACATGACGACCTACAGTCAATACTGGAGGGCAGCTGGCTGCTGTGAAGTGCAGTGTTGTTTTTGGCAGCACATTTTGATTTTAGTTTTAGTCGGAGTCTCTTGAATAGTTTTCATTTAGTTTTAGTCACATTTTAGTCACCGGGAATGTTTTAGTGTTAAGTCTAGTTTCAGTCGACTAAATATCATGTCGACTAAATCTACAGTTGATTTAGTCGACTAAAATGTATTTTGGCGGGCCTTGATGCCGTCATAATGACTGATTTTACACGTCCTTAAAATAGCCGAAAATAGACGATCTACAAGCTACGAGCTTGTAGATCAGCTATTTTCAGCATGCAACCAAGTGCTAACTGACTTATACTGGATCTCTTGTCCACTAGTGACTAGTCCATTCCTAACATTTTACCCTAGTTTTTATTTGTTGACGAAATTGACAATAGCCTATATTTAGTCTTAGTTTCATTCATCGTAGCTTAATTTTCATTCGTGAGACATGGCCAAAGCATGTCCGGCTGTCCCCAGCCAAAAACGTTGAGACCCCCTGCTGTAGAGAACCAATATAAGGCAACATTTCCCAAATTTCATCATGCTTTAATTAGCATACTGACAATTGTGACATGTCAAACTAGGGGGGTTTCATGATTCTGAATCCATTCCAAGCATTAGTTTTGCATGAAAAACACTCATTGGCCTGAATTCGGCCATAGACACTTGCCAGAATGTGCCCCAAATGTGCTGACCTCATCACTTTTGTGCTGACCTCATCATATTTGTGATGACGGCTATGGTCGTTTTTAGGCCAAGGAGGGTTTTTCGTGCAAAACAAATGCTTGGAATGGATTCAGAATCATGAAAACCCCCTAGGTTGACATGTCACAATTGAACATGCTACTTAAAGCATGATGAAATTTGGGACATTTTGCCTTATATTGGTTGTCTATGGTGTGGAATACAATAATGGCCATAACTTTTTTTCGCGATGTTTCCGGCAGAGCAAGCCTCTCATTCTGTGGACCTTAATGACCAAGTGAATAAAGAAAACACATGAAATAAAAAGTATGGCACGACATCACAGGTTAATCCTTAACCGTTGAGCTTTTGGGCCTGTGGCTCCCTGGCTAATACCTGCCCCAAGTGCCCCGACATGTTTCATATTGGCCAAATAACAGCCAATATCCATGGTTAAATAAAGGTCCATGTGGCATTAAAGATGCGGAGCCGGTATAGGAGTTGACCTAATTTCCTGCCTCTGCTACAACTCAAGCTGCGACGGAAAGGTCGACCACTATACTGCGGTCGTCAAATAACGCAGGGCTGAAATTAATGGAGAGTGAATGAAAGGATATTAGTCAGTGTGTTATAAAGTCGAGGGTAGAGCCTGCATTTTCATAGAGTGCTATATACTGTATAGCAGCACTTAAATTGTCATATTACACACATTTTGAATGTATTTTCTCTCATTTCTCCCATAGCCTAACTGTACTTCTTTGACACATTCCTCCATTATTGCAGGAATCCAACATGTATGTATTCTTGCTTTAGTCGCTTCTACACACAGCGCCGCCTCTCTATAACCACCAGAGCACCCCTGCGTGCTCATCTGCTCTATCTCACGACCCCGTGTGTGCACTCACGCAACATTCGCGTAATCATGCAGCCATTGCTAGGAATACGTTTGGGTCGCTTTGCGTCCACATGTTGACTCTCTGGAGGCTTGACGAAATTAAATTAACCCCCGGGCCACATGCTTGATTAGGGGAAGGCCTGCCTGGTGCCACAGCCAATTAATTTGATAGCAAGCAAGAGTCTGGAGCTGGGCTCCTGTCTACTCATTCTGTCAGATGTGGAATGGTGGAATGGTGGACCCTTGTGACATGAGGATGTGGCCTATTAGCCACAAGACGTCATTAAAGCGTCGTAGCGCTCCAACACAGGAGGACGCATTGTTTGTCAACAACAGCACTCGTTATGCGATGCTAGTATTTATATATAAAGCCAACATTAAAAAAATTAAAAACAACACACACAAGCGTCATGGGTCACACAAGCCTATAACCACTTTAAATGTGGCGTCCCTATTTGGGGCATTTTTTCTAAAATGTTATTTTGTAAGTGTATTTTAGAACTACGGTATATACCGGAAGTGTGGCGTTTTGTTCTTTGTGCTAATTGTGTTACTGTTGAATGTGGGAATGCGTTGTTGTGTGCCATGTATTAACCCATTAAGACCTGATACAGTACACCTACAAGCTCATAGCTATAGTAGATCTGTTAGATCTGTTATGCTAGATCTACAAGCTATGAGCTCTAGCATAACATAATGCTTAAAAGACCAAAAGCCGCCCAGAATGGGTTAAGAGTAAGTAAGCCTTGCCAAGCCATGAGGCCCATAGGGCAAAAGAGGTGCCATATACAATTCATATGATTCTATAAAGGCAGCCCCCAAGACTTAGAAATACACCCCGACACAACATAGGCTACGTAAGTGTGCCATACATGGCCATAATCCTGCACCTGAATTTAATTGGCCTGCCTCCCGCCATCTCATCTCAATGAACGAAAGCAGTCAAAGCAGTGAGCTGCCAAATTCACTCGCGCTCGTTTTCTACTAAAACAACTCACAGCGTGACTGACAGTTTCCAAAATGCACAGTATAAATCACAGTAATCCAGCAGCTCTTATGCTGCGTTTACACTGGCAGACACAAACGATATTCACAGCATATTTGTAGCTTTGCAGCTGTTGTCGCTGGCGTCCATTGAAAAGGAACGGTAGCCGCATTCAAAACCTCTATAGGCCTACTTGGTAAACTTGGCGTGATTGTTATTATGAAAAAGATTTGTTTTTGGGCTTTTCTGCCTTTATTGATAGTTACAAGTGAAGATAAACAGGAAAGAGGGAGGGGGAGAGACACGCAGCAACGGTCAATGTGAACGGGACTCGACCACGACATGCAGCAATGGTCAACGTGAACGGGACTCGACCACGCGACACGCTGTCAGGCCCAAATGTGGCATGCGCCTTGACCACTAGGCCAGCGGGCACCCCAGACTTGGCGTGACTTGTACTTGGTTCGCTTGGTTTTCTACTACTGTGACAGTAGTAGCCTACTGTACACCTGTCTGTATTGTCTGTACACCTTTATGCTGCTCAGATGATTAGCCTACTCACGCACGCACACACACACACACACACACACACACACACACACACACACACACAGTGACACACACACACACACACACACACACACACACACACACACACACACACGCACACACACACATACAACACACTGTGAAACATGCAGGCAGAGTCACACAGACAAAAGTGCCAAAAGCTGTAAATGGTGGAAAGCCCCCGGAGTGTGCTGTGCTAATTGCCACAGCTGGTGGAAGTGGTCTAATTTTAGAATCATTTTTAATTACATTCAGCAGCTTCTTGAATTAATCTCAAGGTTCTGATTAAGAAACAATGACTTGTGCTCACTGGGATGATGGAGTGGGCTGGAAGCAGAGATAGGTTTTAGCATCACAGAATATGACAGTATAAAATCTTATAACAGCTTAATTTATTAACGTATATACAATGGTGTATTGTATATGTCATGTGCTAAAAAAAAGAAGCTAAATGCTGATCTACAAGATCACAGCACGTTGTGGATGTGACGCATGGTGAGCTTGTACATCTGATATTTTCGACACGTGATGCCATTGTATGACTGACTAAGCATATATCTGATTGTTGCGCCCAAATCCTAAATTTGTGGCACTACTGGTTGCCGACAGTCGGGTTGTAGTTAAGACGTGTGCTCCAGAAAGTGAGTTGGTATAATGAGGATTTATTACCCGTTTCTGCAGGCCTAGTCACTACAGTATACAAATAAATGCAATAAACGTAAATGATACAAACAGCCTCCTAAACACAGTCTGAAAACTGTTTGCCTCTTGTCAGCAACACCTGCTGCTTTATTGAGATTGAGTCAGCTCCATATATGGAGATGTGTGGGTGCCAGCGGGGGCAGTGTCTTGAGTGTACAGGGTTTGATGAGGTCTGGCCATATATGGAGCGTGTCTTCAGTGTACGAGGTTTGATGAGGTCAGATCGACCCATTAGGGTCCATTTGGTTGCATTTGTACAATCTCTGAGTTAAAGACCCATAAGGGTCCATCTGGTTCCTAACTATCTACCTGCCGTTTAGCTGGGGACCCCCTGGAACTCCCTCAAGGACGCCTGGGGGTCCCCGGACCCCACTTTGAGAACCAATGACCTTCCTAGAACATATTCTCGACTCCCATTTGCCTCATCGATCGAATACTCATTGATCCAGAATTCCACGACAGCGTCTTGGCCAAATTACTGGGCAAATATAGTGAACGTTTCCAGTTATGAGACAAATGCCCTGGACAAGGACTTGTAGTGTAAAAGCTTAACACATTTTTACAGTCTTCCCCGGGGAATAAGATAACTCTGAACATGTTCTCAAGTGGAAAGAATGCACCCGGTAGAGGGCTTTCAGGACATTCTTATTTACCACTGTGGTCTGATTATGATACTCATATACGGTATGTCAGTATCGTGGTCACTGGTCAGTATCATGTCAGTATCATGGTCAGTATCATGTCTGACTGTTTCATGGTCAGTATCATGTCTGTTTCATGGTCAGTATCATGTCTGTTTCATGGTCAGTATCATGTCTGTTTCATGGTCAGTATCATGTCTGTTTCATGGTCAGTATCATGTCTGACTGTTTCATGGTCAGTATCATGTCTGTTTCATGGTCAGTATCATGTCTGTTTCATGGTCAGTATCATGTCAGTATCATGTCTGACTGTTTCATGGTCCGTATCATGTCTGTTTCATGGTCAGTATCATGTCTGTTTCATGGTCAGTATCATGACAGTATCATGGATTACAGTTTCTCTCTGAGGTCTCTGAAACAAAATAATGTATTTTTTAGATGGGGTCCGCGGCCAAATTACATGTAATTTTGGGGGGCCCATGGCCTTATAGGCTTGCATTAAGTTTGAGCATCACTGATATTGCAACATACGTTCGTTCAGAAAACTGTCAGGATTTAGATTTGTTTGTCAAATCGGCCTTTGGTCTTATAATGGGCTAAAAATAAAAGCACCACATGATTTACATTTAGCCCTATATACATCATCTGTGACACCATTAGCCTCTGTGTAAAAAAAAAAAGACTAGTCTCTGATCTAAATTAGGAGACAAACAGGAGCCATGGCCAATTTCCAGAAACACTTTTTCCCCTCCAAAGCGAATATAATCTAATTTAAAGGACCCAACGTCCCCAAATAATCTCCATTTTTTTATTTTCTTTTTCCTTTTTTACACATCCTAGCAGCTGCCAGCTAGGCCACCCTTAAAAACACCACTAAACAACAAACAAAGGCAGCTGTGAAGGCTCCCAGGATGACTAATGGGAGGAAATGGGGATGTCTGCAACTTAAACAAGTCATTGGAAGCTATTTTGGGCGAGCAGTTGTTTTAACAAAGGCTCCACAATGACCATAGTCCTTTGACTATCAAAGCTGGAAACAAGAGTCATCATAAAAGTCAAATACACCTCCTGAAATATAGGCAGCGCTGTCAAGGTATAGTACACGTAGTATAGGCCTATATAAAGTTGCTCTCAGGTGGAAACCTCATGTGCTCAAAAATGTTCAATTTCAGGATTCAAATTTTAAAATCACACCTGTGTGAAGTGAGGGGGGCGCTCTTATCATCATACATCATCATGACATAACATGTCGATTTGCTCGTCCACATACAACGTACATTCTCCATTCATTGTCAATGGGAATTTAATGTTTGTTTAAGACGCAAATCTACACTAACTAATACCCCCTCAAAAGTAGAGTAGACGAATCCACAGAGGACGGTGTATACGATTAACGGTAACAGTCCCCCCATAACGGATTAGCTGAACCTACAGATAGACTTTATTGATCCCCGAGGGGAAATTCAGATGGTCCCACAGCTCATACAGGCATACAATAAGGTTAAGAATACAGCACAAAAGGGGGGGGCACGGGTTAAAAAGAAAGAGAAATATATTTAAAAATATATTATGAACAAGCATAAAAAGAGGCACTAATCCATGGAGCAGTGCCCTGTAGGCTAGGTGTGGCTAATCAATTAATGGTAGCCTACCTCAGTAATGGCCTATATCATCCATCGTTCATGTGATGTCATCATTGGCATCAAAGTCCAACTCGCTGTTGCATTTTAATCACATGAGATCGAATCAGATACAATGATTTAAATGTATATCATTTACTCACGCAGCCTACTGTACTTAAATACAATTGTGTGGTATTTATATATACTTTATTTGAGTATTTCTAATTTCAAACTTTTACTTATACTCCACTACATGAGGCAAATATTGTACTTTTATTCTACTACATTTATTTGAAAACTTTACTAGTTACTTTGAAGATTTTCATTATTGTTACAAAACTAGATCTACAAGCTCACAACGTGTTGCTTGGTGACGCATTGTGAGCTTGTAATTCGGCTTTTTTCAATAGGCCTACTTCTTAAACATTTGTTTTCAATTTTTTACAAAAAATGTTTTGTTATTAATTCATGAAAATATGTTTTGGGAATATTTTTTGAAAATGTTTTGAAATAATAATAATTTGAAAAAGTGATTCTAGTAGGTCTAGTATAGCCTATTATATCAGTGGTTCTCATACGTTTTCGTACCAACCAAGGACCCCCAAATGTATATTGCCGCGGACCCCTTGACTTTAGCATGTTGGACAAAATAAATGAGGTGCCCAGATGTCCCTAGTGCCCATCGGACGGTAGAACTGCTTTGGTTTGGGCCATAGTTATGCTTTGGTCCCACGGTTTTGCCATAGTGTTTTGCACTAAACATTGTATACAACGCCCCCATGTGGCTACAACGTGCACAGCGTGAACTCGCTGCACAAGTGCACAAGTAGGCCTACGGTACAAAGGTCTACCGGTAGAGGGCGGCAGACTTTAACTTTTTACGGCCCATGGTAAACGTATACTTTAAATATTTACAGACATCAAATACAAACAAGACATAAGGGATGTAGTGGCGGCGGCATCCTCCACTTATCTTACGCCTATGTTTTTTTTACTTATTTTTTATAACACGTCCATTATGGTCACATTTATAAGAAACTAAAGAAAGAATAGCAAATATAGGTAGGCTATAGGTATCCGAGGCTAGATATGCAAAGTGTTGAGAACTTGTAGACAAGTCTTCTGGTTTTATCCTCTTAGCAGTTTTTGTATCCCTGTACCTTCCTTGGACTGTAGGCCTACCTACCTATTATGCAATCAGTTAACATTTTCAATCAATCAATCAATCAATCTTGCTGTTCTTGATTACTCATAAGACTCATTTTGGTGGTTATTGTAGTGGTTAAAAACCATAGAATGGAAATGACCGTATCTACTTTGAAACAGCATTTCTGCACTCTGGAGATTGTCCGTTCTTTCACCAGTGGTCTCACATCACACACCCCTATTAAAGATATGCTCATAAATAATCTTTTCCATGCGGGACCACAGACAGACACTACAAACAAGCAGTGGAAAGTAGCCCAATTAAGATAACTAAAATAATAATATTAGAGAAAATACATCATAAATAAATACTGAAACCAGATATATGGTAATCATTATGGAAAGTTTATGCATATACTGTATGGGCCTACTATTTCCATTTTCCGGCCATTCATTGCAAAAACATGATATAAAATAAATAAATAATCAGGGGACCCCCATATTATATATATATATATATATATATATATATATATATATATATATATATATATATATATATATATATATATATTTAATATATAAAGGGACTCCTGCGCATCCAAAAAACCCTGTGGGAGGTGCAAGTCTAGTCAGCATGAAGGCATGGACTTCAGACTATGCACCTGACGAAGCTCGCGGCGAAACGCGCCATGTCATGCTAATAAATAAGTTGATGCAGTAGGCTAAGTTGTCCGTCTCTGTTCCCTGTAGATTGATTGATTGATTGAAATATTTATTAACAGTTTGTAGAATTACAGTACATTTCAAGCACAAACTCAATACAAAGACTGTTAACTGTGAGTGGACGTTACACTTGTTTACAACAGGGTCCACATTGTTCAATTCATCAGTAGTGTGCAGTACTTGTTTGTTTTTTTGTAGGAAAAGAAAATTTAACTTTTACTCCAGCCTTGACCCATAACAATTGGCCACAAATAAATCAATCAATCAATCGGGGCACCCGCTGGCCTAGTGGTCCAGCTCTGGCCTGACAGCGTGTCGTGTGTTCGAGTCCCGTTCATGACGTTGACGACCTTTGCTGCATGTCTCTCCCCTTCTCTCTCTCCCTCTTTCCTGTCTTGAAGATAGTTACAATTGTCTATCCAACTATCAATAAAGGCAAAAAGCAACTATGGATTTTTCTTGGGAGGGGGGTCCTGTCTTGACCCGCAACAACAAACAACAGAAACCAAGCATTTACTATTATATAGGCCACACAGTCAAATTTGCACTGGAAACCAAAAGGTTGTTGTGAACTTAAGAGCTCAGAGTTATCTGAACATGCAGATAACAAAGCGGCAAACCTGCAATCTCTGGATAATGATAGCTCTGGTCCATAGTAATGCGTTGCATTTAGAGCTATGGGACCATGCTAGATAATGATATACCGGTATGTTATTGTTTCCTGTAGCCAGTGCACTGCATGCACTTTGGACTTAATATACTACATGGACACTTCAGCATGCACCATTATAGTTTGAAGACATTGTTTACATCAGAGACGAAATGTTTTTATAATCGTCATGGTCATGGGGGCTGAAACCGGCCGCCCCCAGTCCCCAGATTAGCATTTCAATGCCTGATCTACATGTGTACAAGGGACAGGCACGCGGTCCACCCCCCACCCGGACAGGAGGAAAAAAGAGGTGTTAAGGTGCCAGACTTGGATGGTCAGAGCGGCGCAATTACAAAGTCAATGCAAGACGAGAATTGTGTGAACGGGCGCGGGGCGACCTGGTGCGGTAGAAACAAGACGAACCGAGGCGAATATATTCAGGTCCAATTCCTCATGGGGGCCCTGGCCCCCCGGCCGCCACAGACTCTACGTCACTGGTTTACATCCTTCAAAAATCTCTGATATTTGTATTTGCACATGCGTCTTCTTGCATGTAAACTACATACTGGGCACTGGGCTCGTAATTCGTCCCTGACATTTTTGCGGGATTTGGCCCTGACTGGCCCAGCACCACAACCAGTGCGCAGATACTCTACCGACTTTTCGGGTCGATCGAGGCACATGCAAATACTTGAAAAAACATAAGCCCCTTAATACCACCACTTACAGAACAACAAAAACAAACAGACAGCTACACTGAAACAGACAACTAAGTTAACATTTTAGTTAACAGACCGGCCCACTGCGGGTCGGCCCACCGGACATAGGCTATGTCTGGTACGTTAAAGCTGCTATAAGCATTATGTAAAACTTTTAATTACCTTCTTCTTTTTTTTTTGGTATTCAGACAACCAGCAATGGGTAGAACGCTCCCCCCCAAAAAATTGTCTCTGTGACACATCTAGGGGCCGCAATCTGCATTCACCATGCAACTAACTTAACCAAGTGTAAAATCACTTATTATACTTCTCTTGTCCACTAGTCCCTTCCTAACATTTTAGTCTAGTTTCTATCTGTTGACGAAATTGTCAATACATTTAGCTTATAGTTTTAGTCATCATAGCTTCGTTTTCATTTAGTTTTCGTCAGTGGAAAAAGGTAGTCAATGAACATTTTTCGTCTTAGTTTTAGTTGACAAAAACAACACTGGTTGAGGGCCAAAAATGTATTTCTGAACCTGTACAATATCACAGACCATCTTCTAGACCTCTCAGGTCATCGGGGAAAGGCCTGCTTTCTGTCCCTATAGTATACAACCAAAAATCACACCCGTGTGAAGTGAGGGGTGCTCTCATCATCGTACATCATCATGTCATGTATATTGGTATACGTCTTTAAATGGTCTGATGAATTCAAAATGGAGGGTCTTAGTGCTTTTTCGGGTTTTATCCTCTAAGCAGTTTTTGTATTGACCTAGCCATTCTACATGGTGTGAATAACATCTTCAATCAATACATCAATCACACACACACACACACACACACACACACACACACACACACACACACACACACACACACACACACACACAGCTATTAGTATAGGCTATTATCTTCACCAAATGCACCACTACCTACATATGACTACATGACATGCGCACTGTTTACTCAATGACTATGTAAATAAATGCTGATAAAGAGCTATAGAGAATATATACCTACATATATAGGGACAGTGCAGTGAGTGTTCTCTGTACACAATGCCATATTATTGCCCATGCCATTTCGTGTGGCATACCAAACTGTAACATAATTTAAAGATACTGAACGACAAGGGAGGGATATAACGAGATAAATAATTAATAAGTGCCATCTGACTGATTGTAGGGTGGCTATACCTCTTTTTGGCTGATAAGATATCTTTATTCTTCACTCACTCCCACCTTGTGTTGTTGTTCCGCAGATATGGACAGGTCCTTAACATAAATGTTCCACTGTTTGCAGTGCACACTATAGTCAGAAACTAGCAGATCTACAATGTGTAGATGTACAATGTGTCATGATGCACTGAAACCAGCATATTTACATTTACAAGCTCACAGTTGGTCGCGTATGCAACGCGTGGTGATCGTGTTGATCAGGATTTTCTTTTTGTCTTTTTTAGTGCACTACACATGCCTTCGTGAGAAATAATATAAATCTCGCTTTGGTTAAAGGAGAATTCCATACTAAAAGGCTTTCTTACCTTTCTTTGTAGTTGAGGTCAAAGAGGTCCAGGTGTTATTTTGTGCAAAAGCTACTTATTGGCTATTTCCCCTACCATAAGCCCTAAATGAATTGCATTGAATGGAATGGGATGTATACTGTATGGGGTGTTGTGCTAATTCGCTTATTTCCATCGAAATAAGTAGTAAAGTGTGCCGCTTGGGTTATTATTTACATTACATTTTTTTTTTGAGCGATTGAAATAAGCGAATTAGCGCAACACCCCATACATCCCATTCAATTCAATGCAAGCCAATAAGGAGCTTTTGCACAAAATAACACCTGGACCTCTTTGATGGGGACGTAAGAACTACTAAGAAAGCCTTTTAGTATGGAATTCTCCTTTAAGTACAGGTCAAAGTCTGTGTAATTAGTTGCATCCTTTTTAGTGACCATAAAGTCATCAAGGCTTTCCCGTGTTGAACACGTGCACAAAAGCATGCACAAACAGGTTATATAATGACTTGTTTTGTTTTAAGAATTAACTTATTACCTGCCTACAGTAGCGATAGCCTATTGCCTTTTGGATAAGTATTGTACATAGATCATTTGCTTAAAATGTATTTGTACTAGCAAAACCAGCAGTAGTATGAATTAGCCTACCGGTATATATACAATTGAGCAGTTGAGACGAATAACCATCTAAGTCCATAATTTATATATCTATCGTCTGCTCTATTAACAAACCTTGTGAATATGTCTGATATGTTTAATTAAGGTCCAATGTATTGACATCCAGGCAACATTCCAAAACTGTATATGCATGGCATTGGCAACACTTATAGCCTTAAAGTTTTAGGTGATTGGTTAGTAAAAACAGAGAGATGTGTTTGGGTGAGCAGTAAAATGGTGTATTTATATAGCGCCTTTATCCACCGTGCTTTACATAGATTGTGCATTACATTCACACACACATTCATACACCGATGGTGGCGGAAACCATGCAAGTATGAATGAGGCCATTATGCTTTCTTAGATCAGGGTTTCTCAAAGTGGGTGCTACAGGGGTGCCGCAGAATACTAAATATTTGTAATTATCATCTCAATTTCACTGAAACAGACCTGCATTGCACTGTACCACTGTGCGTTCTTTTTCAATCTACACCAAATCTCAAACAGCCGATCTACAAGCTCAGAAAGTCCTGCGCTGTGTGAGCTTGTAGATCGGCTGTTTTTGTTGAATGTCTCACTTAGGTAAAAGTATAAATACTGCAATATATAGAACTACTCTGTTACAAGTAAAAATCCAGAATTTATGCTAATAATAATACAAATTTACAAAGTAACTAGTAACTAAAGTTTTTAAATAAATGTAGTGGACTAAAAGTACAATATTTGGATCCGAGATGCAGTGGAGTAGAAGTAAAAGTATTGGATGTAATTGGAAAAACTCCAGTAAGGTAAAAGTACCTCAAAATGTTACTTGAGTATACAGTAAATGTACTTAGTTACTTTACACCACTGCTGAGATCTCCAGGTTGCAGATTATTGTGTTAAGCAAGCATAACTGAGGCAGCTACATACATACAACACATGTGACCCTGAGGGGTTCCCAGGCTCAACTGTCCCCTTCACAGCTTGACCCATATATACAAACAGACCACCTGTTTGGCACGTCCTTCAGTCACGAGCTCCCCCCGCTGAAAACTGCCTGGAAGATTTGGCGGGCTGTTTGCATTGCGCTGACCTTTTAACAGCTAGTGACTTTCACACTTGAAGAGAGAGAGAGTCACTCCTGCAGAGTTAGAAATTGATTCATGTCAATCTGTCAATCTGTGAAGCACAGGGGTATAGTAGTATCCAATAATTGTGTCACTCTTATAAAAACAACAAAAAAACTGTGTCACTCAAGAAAAGAAAAAAAGAGAAAAGTATAGTAGGTTATTTACGGTTGAAGTAGGCCGTTATATTTTAGTTATATCACAACATAGCCTATGAATTAGCTCTGGTCCATAGCCCTAATGCCCTTTTCTGCAATTGCTGCAAAGGGCATTAGTGCTATGGACCAGAGCTACCTATTGTATAAATACTTGATTTGAATCCTGGCAATTTTTCTGAGCAAGATTTCCTCAAAGATTTATTTATTTCTGTTCTGTAAGTGTCAGGCTGTTTATAACAACAACTCTGAGTTTCTTTTTATTGGCCTAGTGATACAAGCAGACAACATTCAACGTCATTTACATTTTGAAGCTGCAACTCATTCTGTGTATAACCAGTTAGCCGGTGCTCATTTTTAAAGAGTGGTATATCTGGTTGTCCCCCGTCCCTTCGAACCCCCTCCTGACAAATGCTTTTGTTTCCTACTAAATTTGACTTTGTGTTTGAGTCCAACACACTGACTATCTCAAGAAGAGGCCTTTCCCCATTCCCTTGTAGATAGATATTTAATGGGACCTCTTAGAAATATGCAAAAAATATGCAATATGCAATATGCAAATATGCAAAAAATAAAAAGTGTAGGTTTAGGCCAATAAGGTTGTGACAATGCAAAGCGGGCAAAAAACTGTGGCTTTATTGGTGTGGGGGGGGAAAGTGTTACATCGACAAAAGCAACAATACAGACAATCATTTGCTCTCAGCCTTTCTCTCTATAACTCACATGGCAGGCCTAATTTAGGCCAAATCAATAGAATACATATAGGTGACAACTTACCAGGGGCAGGGGTCTATTTACATTTCAAATTGTTGCTGTGCACCTGTTGTTGTGGTCTAGCCAGGTGAACAGTGAACTACGTAGGCTGTCGATCACCGTCATCAGCTTTTGTCAAAAACACTCAAATAACAATAACACGGAGGGAGTCAGGACTCAGGAGTCATTCACATTCACAGAATCATTTACAAAAAGAAGAGATGCGGCGTTGCCAGATACTGCGAGAGAAATAAGCACCCAGGTCTACGAAAACAAGCCCACATCTATAGGCTACTGCTATTTGAAAATATAGCAGATCTAGAAGTTCACAACGCGCCATGTGAGCGTGTATATCGGCTATTTTTTTTAAACATTCTAACAATTAACTAATCTTGAGTAGCCTATTTCTTATGAATTGAATACTGCAGGTCAGGAGTGGACCCCAATGATGGAAACAAGTCACAGTGCTTTTTGGGTTCAATCCTTTTTAGCATTGCATTTGTATTAAACTGTACTCTGTGCTTTTTTGCAAATTGATGGGGTGGAAACTGCTACGAGGATATGTAACTAGAAACAGCACGAAAGACTTGTTTACATCAGGGTCCTCCGTTTTCAATTGATCAGAATGAGAAATATTTCATTGCCAACTTTGGTTTTATGTTGTTGTTTTTATGTGGACCCCAGGGAGGGAGACTCAGTTACTCACCAGTCACCAACTAATGGGGATAAAAAATAAAACAAATCTATAAAGCCCGGAGTGACTTAGCGGACATGGCAACACCGAAAAAGAGGGTTTGAAATCGGCATTGTAGCGGTCCCGTCAATGGAATGTCAACGCCCATTGCCCGGTAGTAAACCGACGTCACGATGGTGGGAGGGGAAACTGGCCAACCGCCAATGACGTAGTCCTATTCTCGGAAAGGGGAGGAGTCTACTGGCATTTTTTCACTGCCGTGACACTTCCTAGCCGGCATATCGTTAAAGTACGTCGGCTCGGCAAGTTTGTGAGTCAGTGAGAGCAGCACAGCACGCCAGTATTTATTTCTTATTTATTGTATTATATAAATATATATTTTTGAGCCATAAACTATGCTCGGCCTGTGCCTGTACGTGCCTGTCCCCAACTCGGACCGGGTCGAGGTGGAATACTTCGAGTCCAACGGACTGCCGTCGGAGCTCAAGTCTCTGTTCAAGCTGAGCGTTTTCCTCCCTTCCCAGGAATTCACCACCTACCAGAAATGGCGGAAGGTAAAGGGGAAAAAAACCCAAACATTTAATATCCCACTTGTCTTTATTTCATACATAGGCCTAATACGCGTTTAAAGGTACTCATTTCGGTCTCTGAATGTTTTGTTTTGTGTTACTTTTCTCTTATCAACGAAAAGCCGGTATTACTCCACGTAGTAAAAAAGCCTGTACGACTAGGCCTCGCCGAGTCGCCGGTGTCCCGCTTGATTCGTTGCTCTATTCATGACGTCTGTCTGCAGCCGGCATGCGATGCATGCTCCCTCCCAGGGAGATTGTACACCGTGGTACGACGACGTAGCTGCCCTTAGCCTAAATGTTTAGATGCATTTGATCGATTCTGTCATAGATCGAAAATGTCGGAATCTACAATAGTCTAAATCTTAGGGCGGCTGAAGAACTGGCCACCTTCCGCACCTTCTCTTTACTGTCAAGCTACAACCTATGGTTTACATTTTAAATGCACTGATAAGCGGTGCACGGTGAACCGTGCAGTAACATGCGCTTTGAATGGCTAATTTTTTATGATGTACAGTATACTATTCTGTTATCCTATTTATTTTTAATCTAGATTAAACCCCATAATGCTAAAATACCGGTAATACACAAGTTACACAACCTTTTTTTACATGAAGTGATTTTCTTTGGTTTAAAATAAGTGTTAAAAAGCTCTATATTGTGTTTGTACACCTTGCTATAAAGTGTTTGTTCAGTAACGGGAGTCTCTGTTTCTCCAGCTTTTTATCAAACAGAGAATGCATTTCAGGTCAGGATGCCAATTTTATCCAATCAGGATTAGCGAACTCAGCCCGGATACAGATTAAACGTGTGGAATTGTAAATGACGGCACAAAGAAATGAGCAGACAAAATTGGAACTGTCTACTTTCTCCCTGATTGGCTGACATTTTGTCACCTACCACCTGCAAATATATTTGCTGTTTATTAAAGAGGTGGAGAGACAGGGAGTCAGACTGTTGACTGAACAAACGCACTATTGCAAATGATTACAATCAGAATATTGTGATTTAATCAGGGGTGTCAGTATTATTTCGCATTGTTCTATGATGCTGGAGTGACTTGATGAGTGCACCAGGGTAACCTCTCTGTGTGGCCTGGATCAACGTGTGACTATCAACGCTCCCAGACTGCAGCTCCCATGTCACAGCTGTCAGTCCACTCCTCTACTCCAGCGCCAGTGTCCCGACTCCCCAGCGTGTCCTAGTTTTAAAGAGACGTCTGGTACTCTGCTCAGTCAGTCACAGTCACGTTGCAGAACACTTGTTGGAGTGTTGGAAGCGTAGTTAACATTTAAAGCTGGACATGAGATGAAGCCTGCACTCTCACAGGCGTCTTCAAGGAGTCAAGCCCAGGCCTGAATCTTGGCTGGGTCACAGGCAGCGACAGGCTTGTGATCTGACCCTGGCCTACACCACTGTTGCGGTCGGTGGTGTAGGGTCTTATTATCACAAGCCATAGTTAAAATGCACATTCTCATGGCTTGAAGTTGTCAGCACGCCACGAATGATTTCAGTATGTCTGCTATGGCAGCATGTTGCGCAGCAAACAGCCCATCAACAGAGCGTGTAGCTATATTGGGTTATTTTAAGGTCATACTAGCAATGTTAAGAAGCATTTAAAACAGTAAGTCATACTTATATACTCTATAAAGTCAAAGGTTAAAAGCCTCAGTCTGCGACTCGCCGACTTCTCCACCTGGTTTGGCAGTATGTAGAGCAACATGACTAAAACACCACGATGTTTCACAAATCACATTAGGACTTGGTCATGCAAAGGTTTTCAGGTTGCAAAGGTCTTTTGCTTGAATCCATGCATTCTGGGATGCCATTTTGGCGATTCGTTTCAGAAGTGAGCCTCTGCACTGTGGTCAACTGATTTCTTTTAATGAAACGGCAGTGTTGTAGCAAAAAAGGTCATTGAATATTGCGTGAAAGAAGGTGTGGGGCAGGTTTCATAACTGTCTATGTTAAAGGGGTAGTATTACTGCATGACATTGGTTCACACAATGCATACAGCACTGTCTGCAGCCCCATGATTTGTGTTCCATTCCATTCACAGTATTGTGTTTTGTCTTTTTGTTTTCCCTGTAGAAATCTTCCAAGAGGGAAGAGGACCTCAATGGACAGCTGGATGTTGAGGATTTTGTCCACTATTTGCAAGACTACGAGAGGGACCTGAAGCTGGTTGTCAAAAGTTGGGATAAAAAGAATAAAGGTATGACTTGATTGATCCTGTGTTTGCTAAACTTAGTTAAGTTTCATCCATGCCCACCCACTAGAAAATGGAACCCCAAATAGATAAGGCAAAGGGGGGACGTCACTTTAGCCACCTGCTTAACTTATTATGTAGGGGTACTAAAGTACAACGCTACGAAACATCCAGTGACGTTCACTCTTGGCCGTGTGAACGTCATTCTCTGTCATAGGTCATGGCAGTTAAACAGATCCACTTGTTTCTTGATGTAACCGTAACGCATAGGTCATGGCTGTTGCATTTCATGTAATGTCTTAAATTACATGTAATGTCTTAAAGGACTATAGCTACGCAATGATGGACCGACAGTCACATTTGTTTTGTTCCATCAAGTCATTGAATTATAATGGAATCTCTTTTAGAAGAAGTTAAAAGTGCACTTCTTTTGTATAAATTAAAAACATCGTTTTGTTTCCTTTTTTAAAGGTCCTATCAGTTCCAAGGTGTTCATGGAGTCTCTCAGGGATCTTGGTGTGCACCTTTCTGAACAGCATGCAGAGAATGTCCTTAAAAGGTAATGTCCATGAAAGTAGACAAAGAGAGGGGTACGAGGATGTTCCCCACAAATCCATTAGTCAATGAAGAAGAAACATAAAACGACAATGACCATCTCGTGGTAATTTGGTTATCCCCCCCCCCCTTTCTTTTTAATAGCATGGATAAGAATGGAACGATGACAATCGGATGGAGTGATTGGAGCAACTACCCCTTGGTGGACAGGACGGAGAGCATTCCTGAGATAATTCTATACTGGAAGCACTCTACGGTAAGAGCAGAGCGTGGGATGATGTGCTTTAGTGGAGTGTCCGCCCTGGGGGTTTGATCCTCGGCCGGGGTCATACCAAAGACTATAACGATGGGACCCAGTGCAAGACATTTTGGCGCCATGTCCAGAGGGTGTACTTGTACATCACCTGCTCCGGCCCTATGGGCCTCATGGCTCCGCAAGGCATACTTACTCAGGGAAGGACGACACAGAAGTAATGTAGTAGTGTACTTTCTTTTGGCACTTTTATCAGGTTGACACACATGAATCAGCAGTTAAGCAGTAATTGGTCTGTAAAAGCTATATTGGCGTAAGTTATGTCAGAAAGGATTATGTCTGAGGGATATCCTGGTTTTTACTTAGCTCTTATGTAATTGTAAATTTAGTGTTGAGAAGCGGGCTCAAATTGCCTTCTGTGGGGTCCTTGCAGACAGTCCTGGGTGCCATTGAAATACTGTACGACAGTTAGCAGCCAGTAGACTACTAGATATGCAGGCATATTCACAGAATGTCCTGGGGCTAAAATTAAAGGTCATAGAGGTACCCGTGTCAGTTTGTTTTATAAATGAAATTATATGGCCATTACTTGCCCATATCCCTCCTAACATGTTCATTTGTTGTCACTTTAGAAGATGGTAGGTAGCCCACTGAAGCCCAGCCATGTTGCCCAATATCCTGTCTCAGGTTTCTGTAGCGCTTGAGGCAGCGTGACACTTGGAACTTGTAGTATGATCCCCTTGGACATGACGCCAGTATGTCAAAGGGACTTGGGGGCCCATGCCAAGCAGGGAGGCACCAAGGCACCGGGTCCCATTTATAGTCTTTTATTTGGCCCGGGGATCGAACAACGACCTCACAATCTCAGGGCAGAGTGGCAGACACTAACCACAAGGCTACTGAACTGGTCACTTTAGAGTTCAGATGGAGTACTGCCAAGTTGAGTTGGTAGTTCACACTGGCATGGATCCACAAATCTATCCATCTGTGCTTGGATTGGGTAGCTCATTAAATCTATTTTGAAACGGTGTCCTGAAACCTTTGTGCAAGGTGTCCTGAAACCTTTGTGCAAGGTGTCCTGAAACCTTTGTGCATTGCACAAATTAGCATTTTTATGGCTTTATTGCAATTTGATATTAACTCTGCTGCATGATTCTTGGCACCTGGACCCAACTACTGTGGCTTTAAGCGGATAACATCAATGTGCTTAATTCGATTAAAGTCTCTTGTAGCAAAAGCATAAGGGTAACTAAAATGAATTGGATGGCCAACCTAGTGCTGCACGATTCTTGCTCAAATCTAGAAATGAGTTTGCATAGATGTCTGGATCTAAATCTCGATTTTAAAAAATTGTGCAGCACTACTGCCAGCTCACAGGTTTTCAACTTGCATGGCCTAAATGACGCATGACTTGACCCTGAGTTGAAATGACACCTCACTTTGATGCAAACTTTGCTGTCCCCAAGGACAAATCTTGCGTAATTCAACCTGTTGGGACATCACCAGCCATGTTGTCAATCGCCTGCTAAATCCGTTCCTCAGAATAGAATTTCTGATTCAAACATCTTTGACATGGCCGCTTTAGATTAGAATAAATAAAGCTTTGTTGTTTTCAATGTCCAACTTGTGTTTTTCTATTGGCTCTTGTAATGATTATAAATGTTTTTTTTTGTATTATTTCTGTGATCCCTCGTCTAGATCTTTGATGTGGGTGAGAACCTGATGGTGCCTGATGAGTTTACTACAGAGGAGAAGATGACAGGGATGTTGTGGAGACATCTGGTTGCAGGTGGTGGTGCTGGAGCTGTGTCTCGAACCTTCACTGCCCCGCTGGACCGGCTCAAAGTCATGATGCAGGTAAGGAGAACAAAATCTGATTTAATTTGAGCACATTTCCGCATCCAGTGACGGGCTCGATCCAGAATCCAGCAGCTTAGTTGATAGTTATTGTTCAGTAGCTAGCTAAGGGCTCATGTTGAGGACGGCTGAAATCGTCTATAGTATGGGTTAGGCTGGAAATGTCTAGCAATCTTTTCTAGGGCAGCATTTAGGCCTTTTGCATAAGGGCAGGTGGCTTAGTTACTTGCTCTAAATTGCTCAAGAGTTGGCCATTACTTAAGCATCATAAATTGGTTAATGTTTATGGCGAGGAGTCCAGAGTCCACGCTCTATTTGTTAAACCTAGTTCACTAGGTCATCCAATAGACAGAACAGTAGCACACCCTCCAAGGGAACATATTGCATAATTATGTAACTAACTGCAAAGTCTGTTGGTGTCAACGGCCTCAATATTCGTCAGCAGGCTCGTCATAGGTGACCAGCATTGATAAGAACAGGCAAGAGTTTCTGCCCTGACCTATTGCTTGTGCATTACTTAATTTGGCACATACCTGTACTTTAGAAATACTGGTTGGCACTTGGCAGAGGGAGGAATTAGGGGTGGAAAATTGCTGCAGGTATTGCTTGTGCATTACTTAATGTGGCACATACCTGTACTTTACCGGTTGGAAGAGGGGGTAAATGGGGGACAAAATAGCTGCAGGTGAGATGGGCTACATGGCTACAGTAAACTTGGTTCTCCATATTGTGGCTGCTTAAGAAGACAGCCGTACTAGTCCTAATCATAGTTTACTGGCATTTGGCCGTGTTCATTCCACACATTACCAGGGCAATCGGCTGAATTCTCTCTTCTTCTCTCCTCCCCAATTAGGTTCATGGAACACGAACCAACAACATCTGCATTATGAGTGGATTCTCCCAAATGATCAAAGAAGGTGGGATGAGGTCCTTGTGGAGAGGGAATGGGATTAATATCATCAAAATCGCCCCGGAATCTGCTCTCAAATTCATGGCTTACGAGCAGGTACCTTTTTTTTATCATCTCAAACATGAGTTCCTTTTTCCTGGTAGAAGACATGCTTTTAGTTACTGCTCAGGGTTTTCTAACACGGTCCTTGTTCCTTTTTCACACAGATCAAGCGTCTGATTGGCAGTGACTCTGTGACTCTGAACATCGTGGACCGTTTCGTTGCCGGCTCTCTGGCTGGTGTGTTTGCCCAGAGTACCATCTACCCCATGGAGGTAATTATACTTGGATTGGACAAAGGATTAGTTTTAAAGACATTTTATAGGCTTCCTAAAATTGCAACCGTCGTCCATAAGGTTATCTCAAAGTCAAAATATTCCCTAAGATCTCTGCTGTGCGAGGTATAAGCGACGCTTATGATGCCAGGTAACGATGTATTAACATCGTTTTCTATTTCACTTGAAGGTCCTGAAAACTCGTCTTGCCCTAAGAAAGACGGGCCAATATGCGGGTATCTCGGACTGCGCAAAGCAAATCTTCAGAAAGGAAGGCCTCGGAGCGTTCTACAAGGGCTATGTCCCCAACATGTTGGGAATCATCCCCTATGCAGGCATTGACCTGGCAGTGTACGAGGTAAGTTACAGACAGACCTGATGATCTAGGTAGGATAATCGAGTAAAAACAATTGGATATGATTATGAAGTCTTCATTTCTCAGGTTTAATTGCTTTCTCCTATTCAATCCTTAGACACTGAAAAATAGCTATTTGGAGCGGTATGGCGCCAACAGCACAGATCCTGGCATCCTTGTTTTGCTGGCCTGTGGCACTGTGTCCAGTACTTGCGGTCAACTGGCCAGCTATCCGCTGGCTCTGGTGCGCACCCGCATGCAAGCACATGGTGAGTCATCAGTCATGACATGTCAGTCATTTCAGCTGATTATTCTTATTGTTTAGGCTTGTTATGTGTAGTAGTAACTCATGCATAATCTTTTTTTTCTTTTTCTTTTTTTTGCAGCTACCCTGTCGAGCAGTCAGCCGCAGGTTACTATGACGGGTCTTTTCAAGAACATTATTCAGACAGAGGGTCCCTTGGGACTCTACAGGGGCCTGGGTCCCAACTTTTTGAAAGTGATTCCAGCCGTCAGCATTAGCTACGTGGTATATGAGCGCCTGAAAACCTACCTTGGGGTGACCTCACGCTGAAGCAACTTTCTTCGCCAGAGGCCAGAGGATTTAACTTTCATGGGTGCAATTTGACACTTTCTTTCATGCTCCACCCCAAAGGGCTTGGGTACAGGAGGTATCTCAAGTTTGTGGAACCCTCTCATTCTGTGAATGACAGCTGATGAAAGTCAAAAAAGCAAGTACACCAACAAGAGATGCCAAGGGGGAGGATATTTATTCTGAAGTTGCGGGGAAATGGAAGCTCTGTCGATTATGCAAATGCTGCTATATAGTGACTATAAATCGGACCAAATGTTTTGTGTTCCAGACAGTGCCTAAGAAAATGTTTGTTTCTTATGTGACCATTGTAAACCTGAACGGCCTCAATCACCATCCATTTAACATGCACTTGTGCCTTCTACTAAAGATACTGTACAAAATCCGATTCTGTAGTGCAAACTTCTGTTCATGGCAATGGTGACATCAACAAGTGTTCCATTCTCTTCAACGGTTCTACCACCTGTCAAAAGTCTTAATATGTGGATTATTGTTTACCTTCTGCTCCGTCTTAACTTTGAAAATTGCAGAATGTGCTTGTAGTTTTCCGTAAAGACTGAAGTGTTTATTTATGTCCGTCCACCTATTTATTATTTTTACTCTGGAGAATTTGTGTACTTGTGTTGCTTGGTCTTTCGAATGGACATGCTGGTGTTGCGGACAGCTCTGTGTAAAGCACCAGCCACACTGAGCACTAGAACTACATTGTTCACTTTTGTATTCTTTTTTTTTTTAATAGTTCATAGTAGCTGGTGTCTGCCAACTAGTATTCATAGTTGTAGTGCTCAGAGAGAATGACCCTTAAAGCTGCTATAAGCAATAATATGTCAAAATTTGAATTACTTTTTATTTTATTTTTTGGACAGCCAGCAATGGGTAGAACGCAATCTGCATTAAAAGATTTTTCTAGAAGCTTTGTCATTGTTTTTCATTTTTCGACCATTTTTCGACCAATGACACAGCTTCTAGGAACATCTTTGAATGCAGATTGCGGCCCCTAGATGTGTCACAGACTACTTTTTTTTTGGGAGCGTTCTACACATTGTTGGCTGTCTGAATACAAAAATAAAAGTCATTAACATTTTGACATTATTTCTTGTAGCAGCTTTAAGAGAATGAATGCAAATGTATAGATGAGTGACATGTGTTAATATGATCCATTCAGGAAGACTGGAACCTTAACTTAAAACACACTGCCACCTGTCAAATGCTGCTAGATCTTTGGCTGTGTGGCTATGAGATGAGATAGTGAAGTGATCGGGTAGTTGGAATTTTTGAGATTTACTGTCTGTCGTTTTACTGTCTGTCATTTTATACGGTTTCCTTTCTTTGTTTTTTGCAAACCACATGTACATGTCTTAATTGCACTACTTTAATGTATAAATGTTTGAGTAAAGTTTAGGATGTATTCAACTAAGCCTAAGTTATGTGTCAGGGTTCACACTTGGTGGTTAAATACTTCAAACATTTGTACATTGTGGAATAACTGCTTTGAGTAATGAATGATTGCATAGCTCTGGCGACATGCACTTTAATGGAAATTGCTGGAAGGGCTTTTGAATGTCAACTTGGCGAATCAAGTTTATTTTTGTATTATGATTTTAAAATTGCGATTTAATGGACCAGTTCATTTCAGGCAAATAAATGCAGTCTATTGAAATATTTTTGTGTCCTGGCTTTGTCCGAAATCTGTGGGTGAATTTTCAATTTCTTTGAACCAACGATTGCATTACAATAAATACTTTAAGGATGCTGTTTGCATAAAAGTAAATTTGAGCTATATTTCCAATTTTCTTAACTTTTGAACTTTGGCTACTTTGCCCCCCCCCCCCCATATTAATAGCAGATCTACAAGCTCGCAATGCATCATGATGACTACATTGTGAGCTTGTAGATCTGCTCATTTCAAAAGATTTTTATATATTAAACTCATTGACAAAAGATTTTTATTTTGATTTGAAAACTTGTGATTTGTCACACATGAGTAGCCTACTTTCTACTACTATACCAATAGTATACCTAATATTTTCTACCTTTACTTATGGTAATACATTTTGAATGCCGGACTTGTAACAGAGTCTATTTTAGTTGCAGTATTGATACTTAAAAAGTACATTTTTAAAATTAGTAAATACCGGTAAATCATGATCGAGTCCCAGAAGCTCGGTGGAGCCACGGCATTAGTAGTCTCTCAAGACTGACAGGGGGCGCTGTTTTTCCTTTGTTTTGCCAATGACTTCCCGTGTTGAACTGCATTAGAATGAAGCAGTTTGTCCCAAACGACTGTCCGTAGCAAAAACAAAACACGGAAGCAGGAGTGGTCGACCGACTCAGTCAGTTTATTTGGCTCGATGTTAGATCATTGAACAATTCAAACTTAATCAAATCCTTCTATTTAAAGGACTTAACGCAATGGAACAATCTAACTACTTAAAGGGCTGGTAGCAACGCATCGCTATATTGAATCTATAATGAATCATTGTGTCGTTTAGAGAGAAACTGAACACCGCAGCTAAATGCTTAGCCAATAAAATAGTGATCAATTATTGAAAATGTTGGAGAACATGTTCCGAACTGGCTTTCTGATCAGGACGACACACACGGTCCTGACCTGGGTTATAACTTTAATACTGTTTTTACACAACACGGGTAAGTCAAGTCATGATGATGCAAATACAAGCCATTAATATTATTATTATTACATGGACATAATATCAAGGTCCATTATTTATTCGGCATTTTAGCCACGGACCCCCATTTGATGACATTTTAGCCTCACTGCTCTCAGACCCAAAACTTGTGTCTAAGAATATGTTGTTATTGTTGCAAAGATTTTGTCCACGCCATTTTGTCTATGGCATGCTGTATTGATATGGTAGGCAAAATAACAATCATTCTACATTCTGTAAACCTTTGGTTTCCATTTACGCTCTCAATAGTTAAAGATCTAATAAGGGTCCATTTGGTTATCAACTCTCCATCATTTAGCTGGGGACCACCTGGAACCCCCTCAAGGACCACGTGGTGGTCCCCGGACCACTGGTTGAAAACCACCATGCCCTTGTGATGAACATGTTTGTCAACATATTTCTGTCAGGAACTTACTAAAAATATGACCAGAAACAGCCCTAAATACTACCTTTGCTGTGGTCCTGTACTACTCAAGGTGCGTTGAGGGACCTTTGGGGGTTTCTTTTAGCTCTTTACCTTTTTTTGTATAATGGGAAGGTGTCCAAATCCAAAAAAATCACACCCGTACTGTGAAGTAAGTGGTGCAACTCCGTGTGGGGGCCCCCCGGAACTTCCAGACCCCCAGGAATGCGCCCAGGGGGCCGGGCCGGTTCCGGCGAGCCGCCCTGCGTCTGAAACGTTTGAGAAATGACAGAGTTACCATGTGGGGGTCACTGTACTGTGCTGTACATGTACAATAAGAAAGGCCCTTATTGTGTTCAGACGATTACCGGTATGTAACAATCGTGACAGAGGCCTGTATGGTTGCATTTGTTGTAGATCTGCGGCGCTGTGAAGAGCACGGAGAGTTGCTGCAGCCCATTCTGTTCTCGCTGCTCGTGCTGCTGTCGGTGATGCTGTACTTCACCGTGTCTCTGATGGACCCGGGGTTCGTTCTCACAGACACCGTCAAGGTAGGCTCTGATCAGGGTTGTTTTTGGCAGCATTTTTTGTTTGATTTTAGTCATAGCTTCTTGAATAGTTTTCCTTCTGCTATTTTAGTTGACTCAATCTACAGTTGATTTAGTCGACTAAAATGTATTTTGGCGAGCCTTGATGCCGTCATAATGACTGATTTCACACTTGCTGAAAATAGCCGATCTGTTGACGAAATTGTCAACATATTTAGTCGACGAACATTTTTCAACTTGGTTTCAGTCGACGAAAACAACGTTAAGATACAGGCGGAGCCGGAAGAGGCCTTTTATATGTCTATATGTGAACAGAAGAGCAGCGAGAGGCCAACCTCCAGCCACTTCACACCTGCTAGTTAGACAAGTAAGACGCGCAAACGCAGGAAGCGAACGCAGCTCGTACATTCGTTTCTGTGTGTGTGTGTGTGTGTGTGTGTGTGTGTGTTTTGTGTGATACAGCCGCGCCCTCTGGTGGCGGGCAGGTGGTGTTACAGCGTGACAGACAGACAGACAGACAGACAGACATGTTCTGCTAGGTCTCATAGTTAGTGCTCACTGCGTTCGCAATTAGATGCCAACCTCCAGCCACTTCACACCTGCTAGTTAGATTAGAGGCCAACCTCCAGCCACTTCACACCTGCTAGTTAGATTAGAGGCCAACCTCCAACCACTTCACACCTGCTAGTTAGATTAGAGGCCAACCTCCAGCCACTTTACACGTGCTAGTTAGATTAGAGGCCAACCTCCAGCCACTTCACACCTGCTAGTTAGATTAGAGGCCAACCTCCAACCACTTCACACCTGCTAGTTAGATTAGAGGCCAACCTCCAGCCACTTCACACCTGCTAGTTAGATTAGAGGCCAACCTCCAGCCACTTTACACGTGCTAGTTAGATTAGAGGCCAACCTCCAGCCACTTTACACGTGCTAGTTAGATTAGAGGCCAACCTCCAGCCACTTTACACGTGCTAGTTAGATTAGAGGCCAACCTCCAGCCACTTCACACCTGCTAGTTAGATTAGAGGCCAACCTCTTCACACCTGCTAGTTAGATTAGAGGCCAACCTCCAGCCACGTCAGTCACACCTGCTAATTAGATTAGAGGCCAACCTCCAGCCACTTTACACATGCTAGTTAGATTAGAGGCCAACCTCCAGCCACTTCACACCTGCTAGTTAGATTAGAGGCCAACCTCCAGCCACTTCACACCTGCTAGTTAGATTGTAAAAATATTATTTGTTCAAATTAGTTGAAAGTGAAAGATGGTATACATTTTGTTCCATTTTTGTACAATGAAATAGAGAATGAGTGTCATTTTGTTTTGTATTGTCCCTTTTGTGGGAGGGTCAGAGAAAAGCTGTTTAATAATATAACCTATGATGATATGATGGATTTAAATGATGCACAATATCTTTAAATTGGCAAACTATCTAGAGAAAAAAGCCTGGGACCTATTAAAGGAAAAAAAGCAATGTACAGCCAGTAAGGGCTGTTTTGTATATTTTGTTTTGTTTTGTTGCACTCATGTTGAGTAGACGATCAGCATTACTGGTAACCAGCGTAAAAAGACGTGTATATCCGAATAATTGTAACTGTTTGAAAAGGTGTCTTATAACCCCATGAGGGATGGGCCACGAGGTGGCATGACACTTAAATAAAGTCATCCATTAATTCATTCATTTTACACTCTGAGAGATACAAAGGAATACATAGGATTTCACAGTGTGTTAATCATGGATTGTGGTTTGGACTGTGGATAAAGGTGACCCACATTTGCCTTTTTTGCCCCCCCCCCCCCCACACACACACACACACACAGAGCCCTCAAGGGTTGAGTGAGGAGTTGGAGGTGATGATACCCCAGTCCACCCCGAGGCTGCGTCGCTGTGGCTATTGTCTATTACAGGTATCTGCTTTCACAGGCGCTGGTCTCTCAGTGTCCATTTGGAAAAAATACCAAACTGTCACTAGGGCATTCACTTCTAGTCATTTTTACTAGTTGACTAGTTGCCTAGTTTACTAGTCGACTAGTTGTTTAACCCATTCTGACCTGAGATCAGATTCATACGAAGTTTCCACTGGACACACACTGGGTCTGATTAATCCATTCTGACCTGAGATCAGATTCTAGAAAAATGTCAGTCGTTCTTCGATTTTTCAAAAATAGCAGACCTACAAGCTCGTAGCGCGCCACTCGGTGGCGCGCTATGAGCTTGTAGATCTGCTATTTTTCAATAGATAAAGCATAACATGATGCTAACACCACAATGGGTTCCCGTTCAGAATGGGTTAACTACCTATTATGTGTAAAACTAGTCAACTAGTACCAACAAGGTCGACTAGTGGATTTACTAGTCGACTAGTTGGTTAATGCTCAAACTTTCACTAGACAGACAGAAAAATGCAGCTAAAAGTCTGTGAGCCAGAATGCCAGGTCACATTTTATTCTAAAGACATAGTTTGCTGGTAAAATAGTTAAATATCCGGACACACACATAACCAAGTGTGTGTGAAAATGTTTTGATGGTTCAATATCTGATCCATATGCATTACAGATTGTGATACCACACACACACACACACACACACACACACACACACACACACACGTGTGTGCTATCACAATCCGTAATGCATATGGATCATATATTGAACCATCAACACATTTTCATTGTAAGTCTCTTATAAGCCCAAACCGCACCAATGGGTCGAGACGCAACAAAACGCTTTTAGCGTTTGTCCTGTTGCACGTCGACGGCGCATGGTGGCACATGTCGACGCAAGTCCACCCGAGTGATTCAATTGGTTCAATTCAATGGTTGCTTGCAACTACATGCGTCTACTCGCAACCGTTTGGCTGCAAGGAGTTGCATAGCGACCCATTGCTGTCATGGTGTGGTTTGGACTTTACATGAGCAATGAGGAATTACATTCTTGATAAAAAAAATACATGCTCCCCCCCCTATCTCTCTGTCACCCTCTCTCTCTCTCTCTCTCTCTCTCTCTCTCTCTCTTTGTCTGTGTGTGTCTCTCTCTCTCCGTCTCTCTCTGTTTGTCTCTCTATCTTTATGTCTGTCTGTCTCTGTGTGTCTCTCTCTCTCCGTCTCTCTGTCTCTGTCCCTCTCTCTTTATGTCTGTCTGTCTCTCTGTGTGTCTCTCTCTCTGTCGAGATATGTCTACATGTCTGTCTCTGTGTGTGTCTCTCTCTCTCCGTCTGTCTCTGTCTCTCTCTCTCTTTATGTCTGTCTGTCTGTCTCTCTGTCGAGCAGCAGCCTATGCGAGCCAGGCATTGCCAGACGTGTAAGCACTGCGTGCACCGCTTCGATCACCACTGTCCGTGGATCGAGAACTGCGTGGGCGAGAGGAACCATCGCTGGTTCATCGTTTACCTGACAGTGCAGCTGGTCGCTCTGCTCTGGGCTCTTCACATAGCGCTGTACGTACAGTATGTGGTGGGGAGAACAATACTGTATGTATTCACACGGCGGCCATTTTGATCTAGCGTCATATTTTCCAGGTCAGAAGAAATTGGACGCCGTGTGAATATGGTGAAACATTGCAATTATTTGAGAGATTCGCAATTAATCGTTTCCATGTTGGAAAATGTTCATACATTAAAAATAGCAGGAATGGCAGATCTACAAGCTTACAGCACGTCACCAAGTGACGTGTTGGACCCATATAAGGGTCCAAATGGACCCATATAAGGGTTCATTTGGTTCCTAACTATCATTTAGCTGGGGCAACCCCCCTGGAACTCCCCTCAACAAGGTCCCCCTGGGCAGATCCCCCAGGAACCCCACTTTTGGGGGGAACCACGTGCCCACTATACATACTAAAGTTCTTTGGTGTGTGTGTGTGTTCTTGTCACAAGGACGGGCATTTCGCCCGCCGCCACGTGGCGGGCGTGGCTCGGCCTCAACGGCGTCCTGGCGGTGGCGCTGGGCCTCCTGGGCGTGTTCTCGGCGGTGGCGGCCATGCTGCTGGGCTGCCACCTCTACCTGGTGTCCGTCAACTCCACCACCTGGGAGTTCATGTCGCGCCACCGCATCTCCTACCTGAAGAACGCCGGCGACGACGAGAACCCCTTCGACCGCGGCGTGGTGTGCAACCTGTGGGACTTCTTCTGTGTCTGCCGCACGGTCGTCTGGGAGCACGCGTACAACAGGAACAGCCACACTCCTGTCTGATTTATCTATTGTTATTATTATTATTATTATTATTAACCCATTTTGGGCTGACGTCCAAATTTAAAAAAATGTCTTCAAAATCCTGACATTTTTCTGAAAAACCTTATGTTTCTGTATCAGTGGTGCTCAATAGTTCATGTCAAGGACCTCAAAAATTATATGTAATTGGCCACCGACCCGACTATATGTAATATGCCTCCGAGTGGTCCAGGCACTTAGGCCGGTAATCCAGCCTGACGGCGTGCCGCAGGTTCGAGTCCCGAGCCTGTCGGCCTTTGCCGCATGTCCTCCCCCTTTCCTGTCACATTACAGTACTGTACCGGTACCCTACGAAATGAAGGCAAAAAGCCATCAAAATATCTTTTAAAAAAAAGGACCACTTTTCAACCTATCGTCATATAATTGGTCCTCACTAATGTTCATGATAAAATACCACCATTTCTTTCTACTCAGTCCGTGTCTCATAGAAGGGCCATTTGGGTCAGAAACCTGTCCACCAGTGACATCATCGTTAAGCTGATTTATTTTAAACAAGATTAAAAATAATAATAATATTTCGATTTGTATTATCGTGAGAACGATGGCTTCCATTATTGCATTGCAACTTCAGGAATAGAAAGCCTGCAGTTTCTATTAGCTTGGATTCCCCATCGATGGACGGGTTTCTGAACTACCCACACAGCCCTCCTATGAGGCACCAGTGTTGTTTTTGACGGCAAATTTTGATTTTAGTTTTAGTCATAGTCTCTTGAATGGTTTTCATTTAGTTTTAGTCATATTTTAGTCACCTGTAATGTTTTAGTGTTAGTCTAGTTTTAGTCGACTAAATACCACCAGTAAGACGCGCAAACGCGGGAAGCGAACGCAGCTCGTACGACGTACATATTTGGGTTTTGGACGTATAGCTGCTTTGGGGACTCATGGCTGAGTCATGGTGACGTAATCACTCAGCTCCATATATGGGCACAAAAGCGGGACAGACAGACAGACACACAGACAGACATGATCTGCTAGGTCTCATAGTAAGTGCTCACTGCTTTCGCAATCACTGCGTTCCAAATCACTGCGTTCGCAATAAGATTTTAGTCGACTAAATCTACAGTTGATTTGGTCGACTAAAATGTGTTTTGGCGGGCCTTGATGCCGTCGTAATGACTGAATTCACACTAAAATGACATATACTGGATCTTTTGTCCACTAGCCCCTTCCTAACATTTTAGTCTAGTTTTTATTTGTTGACGAAATTGTCAATACATGTAGTTTTAGTCGTCACAGCTTAGTTTTCATTTGGTTTCTATTTAGTTTTCGTCAGTGAAAAAAGGTAGTCGACGAACATTTTTCATCTTAGTTTTAGTCGACGAAATCAACACTGCTGCCCACCAATCGGTGAACAACATGTTAGCCCCAGAGTGAAAGGACTTGTCGGAAAAAGTAGAAACTGAGAGATGTGTCCGGATCCACGGTGATAGCTGATCACTGTGACGAGTGACGGAATGTTGTAGTTTTCTAACCTTAAAAGAAAACTACACCTCGGTGATAAGCTATCACCGACAAGTGCGCCTTTATTCATACTCCAGTTTTAGGTGATAAGGTGAACACCGAAACGGTGGTTTAGTTAAAAAAAAAAACAGAGAGATGTGTTTAGGTGAGCGGTGAGTCGCTTAACCACCGCGTCTCAGTGACGTCATGTTGAAGTTTTAGTAAAAACAAGAGGGATGTGTTTGGGTGAGCGGTGAGTCGCTTAACTACAGCGTCTCAGTGGCGCCATGTTGTAGTTTTAGTAAAAACAAGAGGGATGTGTTTGTGTTTGGGTGAGCGGTGAGTCGCTTAACCACCGCGTCTCAGTGACGCCATGTTGTAGTTTTCGGTGGTCACCGACTCACCATATCACTGAAAACTGGAGTATGAATAGGCCTTATCCTCAGACAACGTGGCTGTGTCTGTTGGTGTCTGAAAAGCTGTGCGAACAAAGTCCATTTACCGCCACATAATATGGGTCATGTAAACAAGCCAATGGTTCCCAAACGCTGGGTCGGGACCCCATGTGTGGGTCGCGGGACACATTTTCATGGGTCCCTATAATGCTTTTTTGTTTTCATTATTTATTATCAAAACAATTTCCGAAAACAATCCCAGAAAAGCTACATTTTTGATAATGTTAAAAAACTAATTTACTTTGGGGGGTGGGGGGGGGGGAAAGAAAGTTTTCCAGACCTGGAAAATGTTTGGAAATCAAATCAAAATGTTTGGATATAAATAGTTGACAAGACATTACCCCAAAAAACAAACAAACGGAATAGAATCGGAATGGGCTTTATTGTCACATCACACGTCTCTCTCTAGGTCGAGACGAGCCCTCCATCGTGGCTTCCAGTCACACTCCATACATCTGGCCAGTTCGTTGGTACTTTGCGCTCCTGCGTCTTTACAAGGTAAAGAAAAAGGTGTGAAATTAATTTCTAGTGCATAGTTTCTATCATGCGGTATTTCCATAGGAAAAAAAGAAAGGGAAGACGTGTGTGGAGTTGGGAGGGGGAGAATAGATCGGAATCGATCTACAAGCTGCTAACGTGATGATCCGTTTGTTGTTAGCTTGTAGATCTGTTATTTTTGTCACGGGACACCTTCACTCGAGTCTGTCTTGGTGCGCCGATGGCACACGTTTAAGAGCCTTATTATTGGACTATATGATTTCTGTAGGCCTCGGAAAACTTGGGAAAAGTTATGGAAAATGTTTGAAAATGAATTGTGTGTGCTCCAACCTGCTTTGAACCATCGCTGTCCTTTGATAGTGGCAGCTAACGGGATTATTGAGTCAGGAGGACATTTAAGATGATCATAAAAGTGTCCTCTTATCTATGCAGAAGAAACGGCTATAGGCCCTTTCCACGTGGGTTAAAACAAACGTCTCGGCAGTACCATTGGATCCAGGTCCCTGCCATCAACCATTTGCACCCCTTAACCCATTCTGACCGGGCACCCATTTTGGTGTTAGCATCATGTTATGCTTTAGCTATTGAAAAACAGCAGATCTACAAGCTCATATCGCGCCACCGAGTGGCGCGATATGAGCTTGTAGGTCTGCTATTTTTGAAAAATCGAAGAACGACTGACATTTTTCTAGAATCTGATCTCAGGTCAGAATGGATTAATCAGACCAGTGTGTGTCCAGTGGAAACCTCGTATGAATCTGATCTCAGGTCAGAATGGGTTAAGGTCCCCGCGCACACAGCGCGTTTTTCGGATTTCTTTAGTGGCGTTTCTCCATCGGTTTTGCGGGGAAAAAAACACGCCCAGTGTGCAACCACCTTTATTGTTCGTTATATTGGGGACAATAAAATACGACACTTCTACGGTCTGTTTTAGTGCTGCACGAATAATCTCTGAAATGAAGATAATTTTTTGATTAATCACTATTCTTAATGATTAATTGATGATATTTGTGTTTTATCGGTGTCATATCTCTGGTCATATATGCTATGTAATGGCCTCCTGTGTGATTTTTATTGTGCCGCCCTGTGGGCGGGGAGGTGGGTTGTTGTACAATGCGTTGTGTAATGACCAGATGAGGGCAAGGTGCAACGGTTTACCAAATGAGATGCCAAGTGTCACAACAATTACTTATTGATTGTGACGTCGAAATTTAAAAAATTCATGTCAAGGACCCCAAAACCTATTATGTAATATGCCTCTGCCCCCCATCTGAAAATATGTTTTTCCAGGGACCTCCCCAGAAGCAAAGATTTGAGTTAAAATGTTCACTCTGTAATAATATATATTCAAAGATTAGAGGCACATTTTCACAATTTTTCTAAAAAGAGCAGATCTACAAGCTCATAGCACGGCACCGACGCTATGAGCTTGTAGATCTGCTATCTTTCAATAGCTAAAGTATAACAAAAAGGGGTTCCCGCCCAGAATGGGTTAAATGACTTCAGATCAATTTCGATCGTGTTCCCTAATTGTTTGTAGTTAATTCATGTGCTGTAGTTTTGATATAGTTGATTAGGTTGTGATTATTAGCTTGTCTGATATAGATTTTTCAATGCCAATATCACCCTTTGTCAGCCTTCTGATTGGTCCCTGACTGACTAACCAGCATGACTCTTAATGCCTTGTTCCGCCCTGTTTACGCCTTGTTTATGTTGACACGTCTTTTTGGGAAGAAACTAAAAACAAACATGATTTGCCCTGCAGTCCCCATGCTGTGATGTTCCTTTTTACTGACACCAAGTTTAAAATAAGAATTGAGTGCAACTGAAAAACGAAGCAACTGAAAAACATGTTATTTCAATGGTAGTGGATGTAGAGAGAGGATTTTTGTCCGACCACGAAACGGCAACCAATGGGTGCGAAGAGGGGCACAACCACGGGGGCGGGACTTGATAAAGCGTGAATTCTCATACAGGAAGTCGCAGAGGCTAGGTTTAGAGAGTAGTGCTTGAAATGTTATTTTTTTATTTGTTTAAAAACATATAGATGTGGAAAACAATACATAGAATTACACTGGATAATTAATTATCTATTAAAAAAAAACCTGAAATGAAACCTGCCATATTGGTGTCCGTATAGTGTCGCAGTCCCGCCCCAGACGAGCGGTTCGAAAGAGAATTTCACATAATTTTTTTTCTCCCATAGACGTTTCATAAAGTATTTATTTAGAGACCTGTAAGACTTGGATGGTGACAACTCATTAGTGGTTTCAGCAGGCAACAAAAACAATTGCGTGGGCCAAACAAATAATTAGAAGAAAAAAGGGCAGGGTACAACACCTTTTTTGTTGTTTTTCTTTTTTCTAATTATTTGTTCGGCCCAAAAGAATTGTGTTTTTTATTGTCATGATTTGTCACCTTCCGAGTTGGCTTTGTCCGAGGCTGAAGCCCTAACCACACCAAAGGGTCGAGACGGTTTTAGCGTTGTCCCTGCGGTGTGATATGTCCCGTTGCACGTTGACCCTAGTGATTCAACGCATGGAATTCAATGGCCCAAACCACACCAAAGGGTCGAGACGGTTTTAGCGTTAACTCCTTCATGCAACCGTTTGGACCCAAGGAGTTGCATGGTGACCCTTTGGTGTGGTTAGGGCTTTAAATAAATACTTTCTGAAACGTCTACGGGAAAAAATGAACGAGGAATTATCTTCCGGGCCTCCGATATATCAGGTCAATGTGATGTATCAGACTACCATTTCGCAGTGATTATGTTGTGACAAACCTTGACAAACCATGTTTAATACAAATGTCACGTTTTGTACTGGGTTTGTTTGTTCATTTTCTTTTTATTTTATTCGGGACTCAAAGGATACAATAAACACTAATCTTTATTAGTATACAGTACATATGTATTGGCCTACATTCCTAGTTGGGACGCACCACATACAACATACATTCACATGGCAATGTGTCATATTTTCAGCAGCAGAAACCTAAAGTGCTACTCTAGCTAAATTATTACCTGTAATAACGATAGCTTGCCTTTTGCACTGAGGTTTTAGACCAGTGGTTTTCAACCCTTTTCGCATCAAGGACCATTACTTTATTTGGTATTTGAGCCACAGACCACCGTTTGATGACAATTAATTAACCTCTCAGACCCAAGACTATTTTGTCCACAATTCCATGCTGTATTGATGTTGGTACCATTAGGAGAGATAACAGGCTCTCCCTCAAGGACCACTGGTGGTCCCCGGACCACTATTTTAGACTATGGGCCCAGTACCTTACTACCCCTTATCCCTAAACTTTTTTTCTATTTAAAAGAAGATTTTTTAAATAGTTCAAATTGAAGTTTAGGGTACTTTTAAGTAAGGCACCGACGAAAACAGGACCCTGGTCCTCTTATCCAGAGTGGTCTACAATGACCAAAGGGGCAGTAGTGGAAAGTGAATACAGTACATAAGTACTCCACTACTTCGCAGGTCCAAATATTGTACTTTTACTCCACCAACATTAATTTGAAAACATACTTTGATCTGGACCATTATTACAAAACGTACAGTAACCATTTCAGCCCCTATATACATTTCAGGAAGTTTCGGGAAATAGCAGATCTACAAGCTTGTAGATCGGCTATTTTCAAAAGATTTTGTTATGCATTTGAAAACTTGAAATGGGACATTCTGCAATAATGAGTACGTTCTACTTTTGGTACTTTTTAAAGTACATTTTGATACCAATACTTTAGTACTTCTACTCAAGTACATTTTGAATTCCGGACTTTTACTTGTAACAGTATTTTTTATTTTGCAGTATTGATACTTTTACTTAGATAAAAACTGTGAGTACCTTTTCCACCACTGCTCAAGTTCAGTGTATCGCTAAAGGGCACTTTGACCATACATAATATCTATGGTCAAAGTGCCATATTATGTGATACATGTGCTGTCATGTAGATGGACACATTGTGGGATTGAACCTGTGACCTTTGTGTTTATGGCAATCTCTTACACCACTCTGGTTTTCGAACCCTTTTCATGTCGAGGTCCATTATTTATTCGGGCATTTGAGCCACCACGGGCCACCATTTGGTAAGATTTAGTGACTCAAGACCTCTAAACACTAAAGAATTTTTTTTTTTTCGGAACGTTGAATACGATTTTGTCCACGATTCAATGCTGCATTGATGTACTTGGTAACGTCGGAGAGATTCTCTAATTGTGTAGACCTCTTGTAAATTAAGTAATGCAGCATTTTAACAATAATGTACCGGTAACCCTCTTTGAGAGTGTAACATATTTACGCTCCCAAGAGTTTAGGACCCAATATAAGGGTCCACATGGTTACCAACTCTTCCATCATTTAGCTGGGGAACACTTGGAAGCCCCTCACAAGGACCACCGGTGGTCCCCGCCCGGGACAACTGGTTGAAAACCACCGTTCTAAAACCACGCCGTCACCGTCCCGCTCTCACAGTACCGTTATACTTATTGCACTGACCTCACGAGCGCTGAGTCAATCCCGCAGATTAAGCTTTGCTTAAAATATTATTATGGCTATATTGAATTCTCTATGGCTCCTTTTTTATAGTGCTAAATAACGGATTACATTGTTTCTAGTGCACGAGTTAAACAACAACAGTGCCATGCACTTCTCGACATGTGACAGAAAACAGTGTGGCCCTGGTAGCCTGATATGCGCATTCTAGTCACCTGTAATGTTTTAGTGTTAGTCTAGTTTTAGTCGACTAAATACCATACGATTTTAGTCGACTAAAATGTGTTTTGGCGGGCCTTGATGCTGTCGTAATGGCTGATTTTACACTTGCTGAAAATAGCAGATCTACAAGCTCGAGCTTGTAGATCGGCTATTTTCAGCATTCAAAAAGAGTGTAAAATGATACTGACTACACTGGATGCGAGTCATCCGTGCACACACACACACACACACACACACACACACACACACACACACACACACACACACACACACACGTCTTTACCGTGAGGAGGAACTGACTTGACAAATACATTTTTACATACTTTCTGTTGAATGGACATATTTAAAAAATAAAAGGTATTCAGGGAATAGGGTTATTATTATTATAGCTTGTTATTTGTTGGGTCAAGGCAGTGGGCGAAGCCTCTCACAGTGATGATGCATAGTATAGGCATTATTATTATTATTATTATTATTATTATTATTAGACTGTAGCTCTGTAGTTAAAACAGGTCAAAACATAATAAGCAAAAGGCCATAAAGCATGCTCAAATTCTCTCAAATCAAGTCTGTTAAATCCCTTAATACAATTACGGCAGTTTAGGGATGCACCGATGTGGACATTCTTGGCCGATACTGATGTTTAAAATAACAATTTTGGCGCTAGCGTCTGTAGATGTCCTAGCGCATCCTCAATGATACCGGGCGAGAGAGGAATATTCTGAATTCTTTCCTTTTTTTTTGTCAATTCGCCTTTCGTCTACCGTATGTTACGAATGACTCGTCTCTCCTAATCCAGGGCGCTCTCCGTGGTTTTGAACTGATATACCGATATACTGGCGCTTCATTTCTGCTCCTCATCCGTCTCTCCCGCAAAATATGAACTCTTTTTGGATTATATATCGTATAAATTAAAACGATAGCAATGTAAGCTAGCAATGTAAAGCACACTTATTTAGCGGATTGTTTCTGGGTCATGGGTTTCAGAGTAAAAGCGGCCATGTCTTTCCGGCACCCCAGAGCTCCTATTTTGAAGGACTTCCGGCACTGATTGTGTTAATCTCCGGCCTGAGTGCTGGGCGCTACTATACGATAGGACGGGGAACGCCATTTATGCCGCTCTGGTGTTAATGTCCGTTTTATTTGCCGATATTGACTGATAACGGCAAATATGTGGCCGATACATCGGTTCATCCCTACCCACGTTTCATAAATACAATGTAGACTAAATTAACATATATGGTAGAGTTGATATGGTGTTGCTGTGAATGGACAGAATACTGAAACAGTCAGAGAGAGAGAGAGAAATGGCCCTGCCGTTTGTGACGGAGAATATAAAGGGTTACAATCATCCAATTTGCTCCTCCTGTAAGACCGTGTCTAGTTTGCCTGATGTTGGCTTTGGATGACAGTGAAAACAGTCCGCATATAATCAGCCATGGGTATTGCAAACTATGCATGAACCGAACCTGTCCTGTTTGGGAAAGAGCTGTGCAAAAATAACTGTCCATGAATACGCTCCCGTCGTAGAACTTTGGGGGTTATGACCAGAGTGGGAAACGAACTCTTTTCACCGCCAGCTAGCCAAGGGCTGGGAAATCAGTCGGCATGATTAGATACCGCAGCTATTAACGACCATGCTATTAACGTTTGTCAAGTAGGAAAGCCCTTCCAATTAACCAACACTTTAACTGGTGGTTGACTATGTTGGTTTCCAACCCTGGCCCGGGGAGCCCACAACAGTGTTTTGTTTTATCTTCATCCGTGCAAGGCCGAGAAGTCAAAGTCAGCGAAGGCCTCCTGCTGCTCCGGGGACAGATTGAAGGGCTTGGCGGGAGGCGATAAAACGGGCTGAAGACGGGTGAAATCGCTGTCAAAGTTGCTCACGTCCATGGATTCTTTGATCGAGGGAAGGAACGGAGGCTTCACTTTCTTGGCGAGCAGGGCCTCCCAGTCGATAGTCTGTGAAACATGGACACAGCATGAAAAGTTTTATTTTTTTCTACCGTGTGTGTGTGCATGTGTGTGTTTTGTGTGATACAGCTGCGCCCTCTGGTGGCGGGCGGGTGTCATACACACAGACAGACTGCCTGGGTTACATAGTAGTGGCTCACTGGATTCGCAATCAGCAAGCATTTGCAATCAATGAGGGAAAACTTTGTGAATCGTCAACGGTTTTTTGAGCGGTGCCTCCGCTCCATTATGCAGCTATGTGTGTCCCTAATACGTGTCCGCCATGTGTCTGTCCGAGCACGGACAGCTGTAACACCTAAAGCGGCCGGTAGAGTACAGCACAGAGTAAAGTGGCACAAAGTACACTACAACTACAGTATTTTACACCATTTGGAGTTGACGTTTCCAGCCTCGCCGGCTCTTCATCCGGCCGTGTGGAGCCGAGGACCGAAACGTCACGTCCAAATGGCGTAGTCCAGCAGATGGCGATGGTAATTCCCATCACTAACCTGACGTACCTCAAAGAATTTCTCTCCTTTGAGCTCGTTTGCGTCCCTCTCCCCAGCTCCTAGCCTTTTCAACGGGTTCTTCTTCAGCAGCTGCAGAGGAGTGCAAAAAAACTGAGTTGGAAGTACATGAGGAAAAAAGCTGTAACCTATGTTTCTCTCATAAAACACGACATTGTGAAAACATGAGAACAACAGTGCTCTGTGTCATTTTAGATTTTAGACATGGCGCTCCATCTCGCGCCAGGAGCCCTAATTCCCCCGTAAAAAATGCTATCTTGTGCCACCACCTAAATCCTTAAAACACCTCCGCTACCCATTACATTATATGCATAGCTGTGGTATGGGTGTTACGCAACTTAAACCAATCAGTGTGCCAGGTGCCATTGCCTTTAAGAGATCTATTATCCATGATCCATTATGCCCTGGATCTTGCCTTATGGAAGAGCAACGCGTGCTGCCTTGGAATACATTTATTTTAGATACAGAGGGTTGTTTTGTGTCCAGTATCTGACTATCTGCCATCCACTCCACGGCCAACACAGCCAAGTTGTCCAACTATGGCAAAATCACATTGGAAATTACACCCATCTAGCATTTAATTGCCTTTCATTTGGTATCAGCTATGTGTTACTGATTATGGGGAATTTACATATTTGCTGCATAATGGGGTAATCAAACTGAAAGAGGGAATCACGCACAATGTGAGATTTGTGGAGAATTAAGACCGAACAAGACCTCAACATGCATGCGTCAAGCCGAGGCAGCTCCAACTCAGGTCTCACCATCTGAGGAGCGCTTTCTTTTATCCAACGGATTCGCATTACGGGTGGTTTGAAGAGGCACTTTCCGTTGCCCTAAACCTGTGTGCATAAGATAGCAAATATAGGGAAAGCGCATCGACACGCCTACAGACACACCTCCACCCGCAAATATAGCTGTCAGCAAAATGAATAGTGGGTTGTGTGGCCGCAAGATAACGCTTACGCACACACAGTGGAAGCTCCTAAATGCGTAATTCACAGAAAATGTTACTTGCGGATAAAGCAAATCTTTGAATATATATATATATATTTTTAAGCACACATTTTTTGCTAAAATCTTTGCTTTTGGGGGTATTTGGCCACAGGTCTGTGGCCAAATAGAATATCATTTTGGGTGTCCTTGACATGAAAAGGTTTGAGAACCACTGACATGGTAACATACGTTTTTCAGAACTGTCAGGATTTAGAAGGCCGTTTGTAGAATGGGCCTTGGGAACGTAGTGATTCTTGGTGCCCTACAGTGGACTAAGTATATTGCAAAGTATTGATCATTGGATTGGAGCCCATGCATTGATTACCTTCTGGATGATGGAGACAGCATGTGGAGGAAGTGACCCAGGGTACTGGATGTCGTCGTTTACGATGCTGTCAAACACCTCCTCTTCATCCTCTCCAGGGAACGGAGACTGTGCAGGGTCGAAGGACATTGATTGATTGATTGATTGATTGATTGAAGTATTTATTAACAGCTTACATTTCAAGCACAACTCAATACGCCAGGCCCAGGAAATAATTCCCAATGCATTTTTCCCATAGACATTCCAAAAAGGATTTATTTAAAGTTGTGACAAATCATGACAACAAACAATATTTTGGACCAAACAAATAATTACAAAGAAGAAAAAAAACAAAAAGTGTTGTAACCTGCCATTTTCTTCTTCTTTCTAATTATTTGTTCGGCCCGAAAAATGTGTGTTTGTTGTCATGATTTGTCACAACTGGAGTTGGCTTTGTACGAGGCTTAAAGGGTCTTTAAATAAATACTTTTTGAAATGTCTATGAGGAAAATGAACGGGGAATAATTTCCTGAGCCCTGGTAGGGGGCAGGACTGCGACGCTCTATTGGGCCCACATACCGCAGGCTTTGTTCAGACCGTTTCTCAAGTCTTGGACTGACTGTTAATTTGCAAGTGATCAGATTGAATTAGCTTATTTCGGACATGCATCAACTTATCTGCACCGGTTGCACATCTGGTTTGACGTACGTGTCATTCGTAGAAAATAATTTAGCATATCTACAACATCACAATGGCTTGATGACACCACCAGGCTTCAGTGTCAGAGTCACCAGTTTAGAAATCAGATGCGAATCACATTTCAAACCACCTGGGAATGTGGTTCAAATCTGCTTGCAAATATATGTTTTGCTGTTCGGACTTGATCAAACTAGTCTGATTCCAATCTATCTGGATAGGCCAAAACATAGGATTTGGCCTACAATTGTGTACATCCAAATATACCAAATGTAACAATTTGAGGGAGGACTGACCTCTCCCACAAGCATCTCAAAGATGAGCACACCCATCCCCCACCAGTCCACGGCCTGGGTGTAATTGTCATCCGTGAGGACTTCGGGGGCCAGGAACTCTGGCGTTCCACAAAACGTCGAGGTCCGATCGCCGTGGCCCATGCCTGCCAAGACGACACGGATAAACTCAGTCAGTGCCAGTGTTTTTGGCAGCAACATTTGATTTTAGTTTTAGTCATAGTCTAACAAAGTGTGGTTTGATTTTATTTGATTTTAGTTTTAGTCATAGTCTTTAGAATAGTTTACATATCGTTTTAGTCACATTTTAGTCACCTGGAGTGCCTTAGTGTTAGTCTAGTTTTAGTCGACTAAATGTCATGCGATTTTAGTTGACTAAAATGTATTTTGGTGGGCCTTGATGCCGTCTTAACGACTGATTTTACGCCGATCTACAAGTTCACAATGCGTTACGGCATAGATCTGCTATTTTCAGCATTCAACCGAGTGTAAAATGACTTATACTGGATCTCTTGTCCACTAGTCCCCTCCTAACATTTTAGTCTAGTTTTTATTTGTTGACGAAATTGTCAGTATACTTAGTCTTAGTTTTAGTCATCATAGGTTCGTTTTCATGTAGTTTCCATTTAGTTTTCGTCAGTGAAAAAAAGGTAGTCGACGAACATTTTTCGTCTTAGTTTTAGTCGACGAAAACAACACTGGTGAATGCTACGTCCAGCATTCATTGAAATCCAACAGGCTCTCTGAATGGAGTTTCACGATTATGAAATCATTCATGTCACCTTCTTTACAGAGCCCGAAGTCTGTGATTTTGACAAAGCCGTCTGCGTCCATTAGCAGGTTGTCCAACTTCAGGTCACTGTGGAGGACACAAACATCCATGTGATAGGGCATTCACTTAGTAATTTATACTAGTTAACTAGTTGCCTAGTTGAATAGTCGACTAGTTGCTTAATGCCCTACCATGTGATGCCTCTGATTTCCTTAAATTAGCCCTTCGCTAAGCCCCACCCCAAAAAGCAACTGTCCAGTGCAAATCCAAATAGTTTAGCAACCGTTAATCCTTGGCAATCTTTGGTCACCTCATAGCTGTCGGTGTTATTTTTGCATGGCTGTGTTGTTGTGCTGTCGGTGTTATTTTTGCATGGCTGTGTTGTTGTGCTGTCGGTGTTATTTTTGCATGGCTGTGTTGTTGTGCTGTTGGTGTTATTTTTGCATGGCTGTGTTGTTGTGCTGTCGGTGTTATTTTTGCATGGCTGTGTTGTTGTGCTGTCGGTGTTATTTTTGCATGGCTGTGTTGTTGTGCTGTCGGTGTTATTTTTGCATGGCTGTGTTGTTGTGCTGTCGGTGTTATTTTTGCATGGCTGTGTTGTTGTGCTGTCGGTGTTATTTTTGCATGGCTGTGTTGTTGTGCTGTCGGTGTTATTTTTGCATGGCTGTGTTGTTGTGCTGTCGGTGTTATTTTTGCATGGCTGTGTTGTTGTGCTGTCTGTGTTATTTTTGCATGGCTGTGTTGTTGAACACATACACAGCAGGACAGTTGCACGACTGAGCCACCCGGTCAGGTGATGGCGATAATGCTAATCACCGCAGTCTTCCGTGCATTTCATGAAAACTCCTGTCGGACGGTCGTAAGTTAATTATCATTATTATATTAGTATTTCTAGTTTATCTAAATAATGCCATGCCCATTTATCCAGTGCATAGCCTACTGCAGGCCTGGATAAGACATTTATCCAGTGCATAGCCTACTGCAGGCCTGGATAAGACATTTATCCAGTGCATAGCCTACTGCAGGCCTGGATAAGACATTTATCCAGTGCATAGCCTACTGCAGGCCTGGATAAGACATTTATCCAGTGCATAGCCTACTGCAGGCCTGGATAAGACATTCATCCAGTGCATAGCCTACTGCAGGCCTGGATAAGACATTTTGAAGCTCTTGCTCCTGAAACGATTGATTATTTATATGGATAAATCCCGTCATTTTACAAACATGCGTCTCAACGGGTGAGAGGGACAGTTTGCCATGTCTCCTCTCTTGCTAACGTGCCTATTGGACAAGGACGGGTTGGGGAGGGACTTGGCGAAGGGCAAATAACCGATGTACAAGCTCATGACGCGGGGCATCATGACCTGTTGTAGATCTGCTATTTTCTGAGTAACTAAGTATGAATCAGGCTAGCAGACTGACTTGGAGGCGTTTAGAAAGCTCAATGACAGTGACTTAAAGGACACATTTGGAAGAACTTACCGATAAATTATTTTATTCAGATGGAGAAACTCCAAACCCAGCACAACACACGCTGAATAGAACCTGTACCAAACAAAATAATTGTTTTAGATATGCATATATTCAGCCCCCTAAAAATCGGGACCCTTAAATCAACGCGCACGTTCGTCATGCACGCACGTGCGCACATGTATACGCACCATAGGGGTTGCATACAGGCGGCGGCCGAACGACAAATAGCCTCAGCGTTGTATTCAGACACGCAAAGTTCATGTTGTCTGATCGTTTAGGTGAGCATGTTTACATGATATGAACATGATAAACGTCTATGCGCCCACTGAAAATAACTGTTATTATTGTTATTCTGGTGAAAACCGGGACAATGTGGTTGTGAATGTTGGCGATATTTGGCTCGAAGTGTGAATTATTACAAAACATACAGTAACCACTTTAGCCCGCGGCCTACGCTATACATTTCAGCTAGGGATGCACGACTAATCTGTAGCATAATAGGAATAGGCCATATGGGCCATAAAAATGCCATATCGGTATCAGAACAGTCTCAAAATAATACAGATTATGATATTTAAACGGTTTTCACCAGCAGAAATGTTTTTAAATTAAACATTTAAAAAAATCATCAATGAGTTCAATATAAATCAAAACTGCCGAGTACCTCTATTCTAGAACTAAAGACAAATCAAGGTATAGAACTTTTTAAGAACTCTTGTGCAAAAGCCAAATCAAATATGATGTAAAATCTTAAGTAAAAATATTTTTCTACACATTATTTGTGTACACATCTCATTCAGTTGTGAAAACAGACACTTGGAAAAGAGTATAGACTATTGATTGATTGATTGAATACTTTATTAACAGGCTTTGGGCCAAGCCCCCCTAGGGCCTAATACTAGGCTTGTTTCCATTGTGGTCCTCTGTATAATATCAGAATCGGTATCGGCAGATATGACCCTGCAAATAATCGGATATCGGTCATAATTTCATAATCGTGCATGCCTAATTTCGGCCATTTGAAAATAGCCGATCTTGTAGATCTGCTATTATAGATCTGACGCCGCCGGTGTGGGATAGGTTATTGAAAATAACGGAGGCGGCTGTTTTGACGCGCGGCGTTCAGAGACGGTGTGTGTTGGGCTTTACTCAGAGAGTGTACAAATGGAACCAAATGGACCCGTTAAATGGGGGGTTCCGAGTTCGTATACTAATGCATGTCAACTTGAAATGAAACTGGTTGACAATCACGTGCTAGAGCCATAAAAGTCTGCGGGCTAACGAGTGTCAATTTGGGGGGTCCTTGACATGAAAAGGTTTGGGAAACAGTGAGATAGAGAACGGACCTGGCCTGGGCTTCAGTGAAGACGTGCGTGTGGATGTGGATCATGAGGTCGCCACCAGGCGAATACTCCATGACGAAGCAGACATGGTCTGTGGTCTGGACGCAGCCGTAGAGATTCACGAGGAAAGGATGTTTGGAGGCGTTGATCATCTCAAAGATCCTCTTCTCACTCATAAGGCTGTGGAAGAGAATAGTGTTGTTTTTGGCAGCAACATTTGATTTTAGTTTTAGTCATAGTCTTTTGAATAGTTTACATATCGTTTTAGTCACATTTGAGTCACCTGGAGTGCCTTAGTGTTAGTCTAGTTTTAGTCGACTAAATGTCATGCGATTTTAAATCAACTGTAGATTTAGTCGACTAAAATGTATTTTGGTGGGCCTTGATGCCGTCATAACGACTGATTTTACACATGCTGAAGTGAAAATATCCGATCTACAAGTTCACAATGCGTCGTTGTAGATCAGCTATTTTCAGCATTCAACCAAGTGTAAAAGGACTTATACTGGATCTCTTGTCCACTAGTCCCTTCCTAACATTTTAGAGAAGATCTGAAGGTAGTTCTTCCAGTTCTTGTTCCCGCTTCGAATGCCACCAAATTACCAATGCATTGAAATGGGACCTGTCCCCAGTTAACCCCTGGGGGTCAAAAAACCTTAGGTTTTCTTCTTGGCTAGGTGGCCCAGCCTTCATCCAATCAGGATACAGAGGGGCCTTCTGCCAATCATGATCGAGCGGGGGCGGGCCTTGGTGTGTGTGCCCCCCACCCCACTGTGTCCCCCCCACTTCTTTACTGTCATATGGGGGAAAAACCTATGACATCATAAAATCAATGTACACCAACAACAAATGCGCAGTTAGAATAGGCGAAAAGCACACAGACTTTTTCCCCCAGAGCCGTGGTGTTAGACAGGGATGCAGCCTGAGTCCAACACTCTTCAACATATATATCAACGAATTAGCAAAAACGTTAGAACAGTCTACAGCTCCAGGCATCCCCTTGGCAAACACAGAAATCAAATGCTTACTTTACGCAGATGACCTGCTGCTGCTGTCCCCAACCAAGGAAGGACTACAGCAGCAACTTGATCTCCTACACAAATTCTCCCAGACATGGGCCCTGACAGTGAACCTAACCAAGACTAAAATCATGATATTTCAAAAAAGGCCCAGCCGCCAAAACCACCAATTTTTCCTAAATACAATCCCACTAGAACAAACTAAAAACTATACCTACCTTGGCCTAAACATCAGCAGCACAGGGAACTACAACCAAGCTGTAAAGGACCTGAGAGACAAGGCAAGAAGGGCATTCTATGCCATCAAAAGAAACATCAAAATAGACATCCCAATTAAAACCTGGCTTAAAATACTGGACTCGGTGATAGAACCAATTTCCCTCTATGGTTGCGAGATCTGGGGACCATTAGCAAACCATGACCTGGAAAAATGGGATAAACACCAAACCGAGACCCTACACACAGAATTCTGCAAATCCATTCTCCGTACCCAGCGAAAAACACCAAATAATGCATGCAGGGCAGAATTAGGACGATACCCACTCATAATCAAAATAAAAAAGAGAGCACTTAAGTTCTACAACCACCTAAAAGAAAGTGACCTAGATGCACTCCATAACAAGGCACTCACACACAGTGAAACTCTAGAGAGATGCCCCCTCAGCCAGCTAGCCCTGGAACTCCGGGCACAAACACAAACAGAGCCACGAGATAGAAAACCCATTGGACTAAACCAAATTATAAAACAGCAAAGGGAAAACTATCTGACACATTGGAAAGAAGCAACACAAAAGCAGAGTAAACTAGAATGCTATCTGGCCCTAAACAGAGAATACACAGTGGCAGAATACCTGAGCACCGTGACCGACCCAAAACAAAGAAAAATCTTAACTAGGTACAGACTCAGTGAGCACAGTCTCGCGATCGAGAAAGGCCGTCATAGGCAGACCTGTATCCCGAGAGAAGACAGACTATGCACCCACTGCACACTAAACGAAGTGGAAACCGAGCTACACTTCCTAACCATCTGCCCATTGTACCAAGACATCAGAGACACATACTTCCCACAGATTACAACCACACACGGAGATTTTGAAAACATGACCAATGACAAAAAACTCCCATATCTGCTGGGCGAAGTACAACAATGTGCAAACACAGCAGCAAGATTTGTGAGTTGCTGTGATAGGAGAAGGATATCAAATGGAACACAACCACCCTAAAGACTAATAATTGTGTATATTCCTGCACTATACCTGCATCGAGTTATCTTGGTACACAGAAGTTGATCTATTGAAGATTCTGACCTTCAAAGTACATAATTTTTGTTTTGATTGTATTGCTGTATTGTTGTATTGTTCTTTCTGCTTTGGCAATGTAAACGTATGTTTTCTCATGCCAATAAAGCCCTTTGAATTGAATTGAAATTGAATGTAAAGAAGTGGGTGGTTCTTGAGCCTTTAGTGTCATTTGTAAAGAAGTGGGTGGTTCTTGAGCCTTTAGTGTCATTTGTAAAGAAGTGGGTGGTTCTTGAGCCTTTACTGTCATAATTATGTAAAGATGCAAAGTCTTTGCACAGACAAAAGAAAGCTCAAAACTAAAATGTTTGCCTACATGATATGCAAGCAAGAATTGTTTGCAACATTCATAACATATAATTATAGCTTTTATGTATAAAAGATCTCACAAACCTGTCCACTTCATCACGAGTCACAATGTCTCTTTTCTTCAAGGCTTTGATTGCATAGAGCTTGCCAGTCTTCTTAAATTCTGCTAAAAGCACCTGGATGGAGCAAACGGGCAGCACTGAGGATACAAGCAACTTTCTTCACCATATCATTGTTAAAATGGTTTCAAACGGTGTGTTACCTTTATATACCTTTATATCATTGTTAAAATGGTTTCAAACAGTGTATTACCTTTATATACCTTTATATCATTGTTAAAATGGTTCAAACGGTGTATTACCTTTATATACCTTTATATCATTGTTAAAATAGTTCAAACAGTGTTTTTTTACCTTTCCGAAATGCCCTCTGCCAAGAACAGAAATATATTTGAAATCTTCCATCTGCATCCTTATTGGGAGATGAAGTGGCAAGAAAAAAAGATAAATCTAACCACACTTTGTTACAGTAGATCTCAGTGTACAATAATTGTCATATTTGTATGATCGTGTGTGTGTGTGTGTGTGTGTGTGTACCTCAGATCAGATACGGACTCATCTCCATGCCTTTCTGTTATATCACTTCCAACAGACGACTGTAAAGAGAAATACAGTTTCAAACACCCTACTACCAGTAAGACTGCCCTGTGAGCGAGAAGCTGTGCACGCATCTGACTGGGTGACAGCAGACTGCTGGGCAAGTGCTGGCGCTTTGGCAAGGGGGGGGGGGGTCAACATATGTCATGAATTCTGCACTGGCCATATATCGAGTGTGTCTTGAGTGTACAGGGTTTGATGAGGGCCCAGTTAGGGCTGGGCCTTAATTTTCGGGCCTGTTAAGAACGCCGGCTGCCGGGTGCGTCTGCACTCATTAGCGACTATTAATTGTTGAGAGTGGAAACATGGCAGTTCCAGCACCTGTTTTTCTTGCTGCGTAGACACGGGAGGTGCTTGTTGTGCTGTGGAGGTGGCGTAGGGGTCAAGGTCACTCTGACGGGACTGGTCATCATCGCTGATGTCCAGTCTGATTACTGGAACGTTGCTATGGACAATTGGACAGAAATATGATCACTGGCACACAGTGTTGGCCAATATTACTCAAGAGAGTAATATGTTACTTATTACATACCTTAAACAAGTAATAATATTATATTGCTTATTACTTGGAATGGTAAATGGTGCATTTATATAGCGCCTTTATATAAGGCGCTTTACATAGATTGTGCATTACATTCATCCATTCACACACACATTCATACACTGATGCCCGGAGGAAACCATGCAGGGCACCAACCTACACATCGGGAGCTATTAGGGGGTTCAGAGTCTTGCTCAAGGACACTTCGACACTAACTCTGCGGGGAGCCCACAGGGATCGAACTGGGAACCTTGCGGTTCCATTCCGGTCACTCTACCCTTGAGCCACATGGCTGCCGCCCCGAATCCCCGGAATCAAGACTAATATATTATATACTGTATTATATAATTACATATTACCTTTTATGGTCGGACATGCGGTCGCACACGTGCTGCTCCCGTGCTTGCGGTTAGGGTTTGAGGTCTAATGACAGTCAGACCAATAGTAGCACAATCTGTTTAATCTGTTTAGTCAGCTTCTTTAAGAACTGAATCCAATTGTTTTCAAGAAGAAGAGTCACCAATCAGTGAAAAGGGCTTTAAAATAAAGCAGTGATCTTTCTCGACCTTTTAAATTAAATGTTTTCAAGCCAACAGCCAACAAAACATAAACAAAAAAGTAATATGTAATATGTGCAATTTTTTACAAAGTAATGTGGATATAATATTACTGTTACTGGGTAAAGTAATAATATACAGTAATTTATTACTAGTAACAGTTACTGCCCAACACTGCTGGCACTTTTCTATGGACAGAACAAAAGGGGGGAAAACATTGTGTAATATGGTCCACAAAAAAAACTAAAACTAAAAACTAAATAAAAGACTTTGAAGTCTGTTTTATTTAATACATTCCAGCACAGTCTTTGGTGGAACAATTTCAGACGCCACTTTTGTCTATAGTAATAAATTAATAAATATATAAAGGTCATACAAGCGCATCCATTCGGCTAGCTCGGACATTATGATGATGGATTGCAGGGGGAACCAATTAAAGGTCATTGTGCCGTTTTGTCACTGACCGTGGCAGTGGAATGGGTGTTTGATTCTGCTGTTTTTGTCACTGACCGTGGCAGTGGAATGGGTGTTTGATTCTGCTGTTTTTGTCACTGGCCGTGGCAGTGGAACGGGTGTTTGATTCTGCTGTTTTTGTCACTGACCTTGGCAGTGGGACGTGTGTTTGGGTGTCCCTCCTCTCCGCGGCCGGCGGTTCGTTGACCAGAGGATCAGGACTAGACGACGACGTCATGGACGAGCTGAACGTAGAGAAGGTAGCGTAGTGGGGCAGGACGCTCATCATCAGATGACCCCACGTGGTGAAGTTCATGTTCATCTGAGCCGCTCTGAGGAAGTTCTTCCCTGGATGAATAATAAGAAGAATCGATTTAAAAAAAGACAGACAGATAGTAGGTGCACACGCGGTTTGCTGTGGTGACGCATTAAATATGAAAGCTCAGGAAACAGACTAATTCTCACGTCATCATGACATTGACATCTCATATAATTAATGAGACACACACACACACACACCTTTCTCTTTAGTGAAGATACACCGTTGTCGCCTCAGTTTCGGCTGTCGCTCGACGATGGTGTCAATGAATGAAATCTGTAAATTGACCAGGAAAATAATTATTTGGAAAAACTAAAACTGTAAAAGAAGTGTCAAAACCATCCATCCACCCATCTTCAACCGCTTATCCGGAATGGGGTCATGGTGGTAACATTTCCAGACTTTCTCAAGCAACATTTGTAACTTCCACCTGGGGGAACCCGAGGCATTATAATCCCTGCCCCGGGTGCCTCAAGGACCCTCTAGGCCTGGGAGACACTCGAGAGGCATCCTAACCAGATACCCGAACCACCTAAGCTTGTCTCCTTTCCAAACGAAGAAGCAGCGCCTAACTGAACTTCTCACCCTACTGTATATCTCTAAAGGAGATGCCAGCCACCCGTCTGAGAAAACTCATTTTGGTCGCTTGTATACCAAAAGAATAATCATCTGGTCATGGCCTTACACTTCATGACCGTAGGTGAGAGTAGGGACGAAGATTTATCTGTAGACGGAGAGCTTTGCCTTCTGGCTCAGCTCTCTTTTCGTCACAACAGTGCGCAACCGCAACTGCAATACCGCCCCTGCTACTCCCATTCTCCGTCTATCAGATATGACTGAGAAATTACTGACATAACGTATTTGATAATTGTATACTTCAGATCTTAAAGCTTAAAGCTGATCTACTGTACAAGCGTACAACACGCCATGAAGTGACGCGTTGTGCGCTTGTAGATCGGCTATTTCCGCCCTCTTATGTATTTGAAAATGTATGAACGTTTCCCAACATGGAAACGATTATGATGACTATGCAACAAATAGCTGTGATCATAACTGCGATCAGTGGATTCTGTAATAACTGTGACAGACAGACCTCGGCATACAGGCTCCCCTGTGGCTCCATGCGGAGACACTGGTCCTGGTTTGGGTTCTTCTCCAGCAGCTCTTCCAGACGTAGGAACTTGACTGCACACATTCCCCTCCAGTCCCGCCGGAAGATCCCGATCTCCAGCTCACGAGACTGTTGTTCATATATAATTGGTTTTAGTCATAGTCTTTTTTTATATGTTTATTGGTAATAGGTTTCAACAATTTAGTACAGTTTGAACATACCATTTTCTTTTCTCTCCCTCACCCCGTCCCTCCCCCCCAGTTATCGTCATCATTAAAACAATATGAAAAATAACATTAATAATTGAGTACAGACATACAAAAACAACAACCATGCATATTTGACATATGATATAAACAGTAGGATACAAAAAATATATTTAAGCACAGATAACAAAAACAATATAAATAACAAAAAATAAAATAAAATAAAACAAAATAAATACAATTATGAGTTGGGTTATTCGAGTTCAAAAGATAGTCAGTCACAAGTTATGTTGGAAAAGATTGTGTTCGGAACGTTGTCATACATCACCCTCTATACACAGTTCTATCGTTATGAGAAAGCAAAAAAACACACATAGTATTGATTCAATTAGTCTGTCGGAAGTACTCTCAGATTCTCAAAGTAGGTAATAAATGGTTGCCAGCTAGAAAAGAACCTTTCTGTTGAACCTCTAATTGTAAACTTTATTTTTTCCAATTTCAAAAATCCCATAATATCCTTAAGCCACATAGCTATAGAAGGGGAAGTTGGGGATTTCCATCCCAACAATATTCTACGTCTCGCTATCAGTGTGGCAAATGCTACCATATTAGACTGTTTCTGGGTTAGAAGTTCAAAATCTGATGGTACCCCAAAAATAGCCATCTGGGGTGACGGCTCCAAACGAACCTCAAATATATCAGACAAAATCTCAAATATTTTAGTCCAATAATGTACCAGCTTGGGGCAGGACCAGAACACGTGTGATTAGCTGGTGAGAGAGCACATCTATCACATCTATCATCAATTCCAGGATATATTGCAGCAAGTCTAGATTTGCAGTAAAGTCATGAGAGTCATAGTCTTTTGAATAGAATTTCATTCAGTTTTTGTTTTAGTCTAGTTTTAGTCAACTGAATAAGATGTTATGGCCTTTGATGCCGTCATAAATTCCTGATTTTACACTTGGTTGCATGCTGAAAATAGCAGATCTGTTATTTTCGGAGTGACTTTTCTACCTTCATTACACCATTTCACAGTCTCTATCATCACTCTGTTTTAGAATAATGCGATAACGCCAAAACCTACCTTTTCATACAGTAAGCCAGATGTAAGAGACAGATTTAAGGATAGTAATACATATTAGTCTGGAAGTGGAAACCAGATGAATATCTGGATAGATAAAGGAGCCCACCTGCTGGTCAATGACAGAACTACAATAACAATATCATTGCTCCATGTAATTACAGTGAGCTACAAGGGCACCATATCCTTCTATTCCTGCTGTTCAGTCAGCAGGATTGAAATCCTGACGTCAACAAAACTAGGCTACCGTTACATAAATTATTGCAACAACACATCACTGATTTAGGATGCAATATACTATAGCCTACTATAGGCCTATTTACAGTACATAGCCTACAGGACTGGGCTATAAACAAGGTCCTTGACACCCATCAGGATTGTCATTGTGATGATGTGGCCTACCCGCTCCAGGTGGACACAGAAGGTCTGGTGCTCCCACATCTGTCGGCTCACAGGTCTCCACTGGGTGCGTCCCACCAGTCTGTTGTCCAACCTCAGAACGGCACTGACCTCTACTGTACATTGCACAACAACACCAGATGATAACACAGTCGGTCACCACATTGCCAGGGGTTTTCTGGAAGGGCATTGCAAATGATATCCAAACATTGCCTATATTACCATGACCTGTACATGAAACTCCACCAAGAAATATACTTCCACAGTGTTTTTCTTTTCTTTTTTTTTTCTTTTTACTTTTTGTGTCTAAGGTATATCAAAGGGGATGCACTGCACAAGCTTTATGTTATTTTATAATATCACAACTGTATTCATATCTGTGCACTGTTTGGAAACCACTGGATTAAATAGTTATGCTTGATTTTCCATTAACTTAACGATTCTACAAATTACTTCTAAATCCTGACAGTTTTCTGAAAAACCCTATGTTTTTATGTGAGTGGTTCTCAACCTTTTTCATGTCAAGGACCCCCTAGAATTATATGCATTTGGCCGCCGACCTCCATCTGAAAATATGTTGTCCCAGGGACCCCCCCAGAACCAAAGTTAAAACGTTCATTTTTATGTAGTTCAAATGCTGAATAAAAATGTAGTGAAAATCTGTACGTCCCCCAACCGAGGAAACTCCCCCCTGTATAAGGGTCCAGACACACCCAATAATAAAAATAGGTATTCCATTGAGTCTCTCATGGTCAGAAACCATGAAATATATAAGTTTGCGTTTTTAGCTCATCTGGTTCAGAAGTTAGAGCCAAACCTATTTTCTGGGTGCTAATATTGTGGCGGCCATATTGCGGCGGCCATATTGGATTGCATGGAAACTTTCAATACAAAAAATGTTCGTATTAATATCATTGATCAACCTCCATATTCACCCCCATTACAATTATTGTGGCGGCCATATTGGACTTTTTGCCCAAAAATTGACCGGGTTGTCCATAATATAGCCTAGGTTGTGATCCTACTGGGTTATAGATATTATTTTGACAACTTTGTATGTTATGGCAAATGCAGGTTTCCTAAAAAAGGGTGGTTTGCCCCCTGGGTACTGTCAGGTGAAAAGAAGTGGACTCCTCATGCATGGAAGGGGGCATGAGGTCAGTCCTTTGCTCTCCCCAGGTTGGCAGAGGCTGTAGCGCCCAGGATTACATTAGACAAAAAATAAATAAACACAAAACAACAGCCACAAATGTCAAAGTCTCCCTGAGCCAAGACATTGAACCGTTGAATCCGTTGAATATAAGTACTCACATAACATACAGCAGTTTGTATCTTTGTACCAATATACAATGGCTGCATGCATTCTAGCATGGCTTGTCAAGTAGTAGCATGTACATACGCATACATGCTCTGCAATCGAACCCCTAATGCTCCTCGGGCAACATACAGTATATGAATACATGCAAAACGTAAAAGGTTTATGGACGAAGCACTTACAAGAGAGGCTCCTGTCTGTTGTTCTGTCAGGCAGTTTAGGACAGTCATCATCAGTGATGTGACCGTGTGAGCAGTCCAGAGGAGAGGTCATGTGAGGCATGTGTTCCACTGGTTCATCCAGCAGATCCTCACATCCAAGAAGCCTAACTTCAAGTTTACCTGGAACAACAGACAGTGGTACAATCTTTTATGGATTTTCTCTTCCTTCTTTTATTTTATTTTTTAATCTCTTCTGGTATTATTGACGTAGATGTGTTCACACATGCCAGAGCAGCGAGAGAGAGAGAGAGAGAGAGCACATTACAATTATGACATCTTTAACATGTCAGGGCTGCACAATGTTGATAAAAAAGACATCACAATAGACAGAGAGTATGCTATGTGCGCATGCATAAAGTGAGTGGCAAATCAAGCGGCAAATCGAGTGGCAAAGTGAGTTTAGCGCCGTTTAACGGCATTTAACCCATTCTGACCGAGAACCCGTTTTGGTGTTGGCATCATGTTATGCTTTAGCTATTTAAAAATAGCAGATCTACAAGCTCATAGCGCGCCACCGAGTGGCGCGCTACGAGCTTGTAGGTCTGCTATTTTTTTTTTAATCGAAGAACGACTGACATTTTTAGAATCTGATCTCAGGTCAGAATGGGTTAATCAGACCAGTGTGTGTCCAGTGGAAACCTCGTATGAATCTGATCTCAGGTCAGAATGGGTTAACGGCATTTAATGCAATAAGATAGGACTTTTCTGTTTGGATGTACAGTATGTACAAGGCCATAAAGTATAATATAATAAAGTTCATAGACATATAAAGGTAGACACCCCTTTCGGCTCTGGAGCGTATGTGCTCAAGGGAGGGCAGAGAATTCCCGAGATTCCTTGCGAAGCATGAGCGTGCGTCACACAGAGCGCATGTTCGGGTCTGATAAGTCCCGGAAAAGATGCGCTGTCATTGGCCAGTAGTCACTTGAGTGGCAGGGTGACAGTGTGCTGTCCACTCTTCCAGTGTAAATTCTTCCGCCCTCCCGTCAACACACGTGGCTCCAACTAACTGCAGCAGCCAATGAGGCATCTATTTTTTTAATATCTATGGGCGTTCCTGCATAACTTCCGGGTATGATGCATTTGAAATACCTTTCCAAATGTTCCCCCTAATTTACAATCACAATTCACATTACAACTGTGACATTTGACGACTTTAAAAACATTTCACCAACACAAAGAAAAAGAAGGGGAAAAAAAAGAAAAAGAAAAGAAAATCCGCAAAATAATATGCAGTCTTACTGCACATGCCATCTAGATCTAGCTACCGTGATGATACCAGTTAAGGACGCGGGCTTGGTGGAGACGACGCAGGAAGAGTTGATGAGGGAGGTAAGCAGACAGAGTTTCCCAGGAGGAGGAGATCCGGCCAGGGCAGGCTGCTCCTCTCTAGTGGTGGTGGCGGCAGCAGGGTGGTGGTGGTGATGGATGTCGGGTTCCTCCTTGCGCTGCTGCTCCTTCGTGCACCTCTCCAGGGAGAGCTGCAGAAGACTGAGCTTCTGGGAGGACTCCTGCACACGAGAGCCAGCCTATAGCAGGACGGTATACAGTACGGTGTATTATTTGTCTCTCTTTGTGTGTGTGTGTGTGTGTGTGTGCGCAATGTTTTCCCCTGCAACTATACGGGGAACATATTTTTTTTTTTTTGAGGGGGTATGTGTGTCTGTCTGTCCGTTTGAGCACGGAATGTGCTCAGCTGATTGGCTGAGTACGGAATGTGATTTATAATGATGATGTGTGATGATCTGATTCTGCATGTTCAATATGATTGTTTTTTCTTTAAACTAACAAAAACAACTATGAATGTATAGTTTTATATTACTCTCCCTCTGCCAGCCTGGGGAGAGCCCTGACCTGAGCTCATGCTTCCTTCAATGCAGTGAGTATCTTCTTACTCTTATCACCTGATGGAGGGGGGGGGGGGGGGGGGGGTTTCCCCGGTTGGACGTAGCGCATGAGTAACACGTTATTCCAGGAGAAGGAGAGAATGTCCGCACACTGTTGAGTAGCTCCCACTGGAAATGTTATTTGATAAAGGATGACAACGTTTCGACCCCTTATGAGTCTTCGTCAGGTACAGTATATATATATACCTGACGAAGACCCATAAGGGGTCGAAACATTCTCTCCTTCTCCTGTACATATCTTTTTGTACAGCACCTGAAAGTTTTTTAGAGATGTGCGTACTTTCCGTTGGATTCCGTTTCTAACACGTTAGGTGCCCCGGCTGGCCAGGCGGGAGGGCAGTATAGAGACCAGGGAACATATCTGACCAGTCTTTCACTCAGGTATTTTCTGGTGAGATGTGTTGTGGAAATTGTCCCCTTTAAAATCTAATATTACATTATGTTTGCCCTCACCCCACTTTCCTCTAACATGCAGTGATTATGAATTGCACAAAGTATAATGTCCAGTGTACGGGCAAACTGCTTCCTCGCCTGTAATTAGGCATCTATTCCAACATGTATGGGATTCACACTGTGATTACACTTGAAGAAATCAGATTTCTGTTGAAATAGGATTAGCTTTCAGAATAAAAAGCCTAGCTAGGTAATCTCTCTCATACCAGTGTTGATTTCGTCGACTAAAACTAAGACGAAAAATGTTCGTTGACTACCTTTTTTCACTGACAGAAACTAAATGAAAACTAAGCTATGATGGCTAAAACTAAGACTAAATATACTGACAATGTCGTCAACAAATAAAAACTAGACAAAAATGTTAGGAAGGGACTAGTGGACAAGAGATCTAGTATAAGTCCTTTTACACTTGATCGGCTGAAAATAGCAGATCTACAAGTCATTACGATGGCATCCAGGCCCACAAAAATAAATTTTAGTCGACTAAATCAACTGTCGACTAAAACTAGACTAACACTAAAACATTCCAGGTGACTAAAATGTGACTGGAACAAAATGACTAACTATTGAAGAGACTAGGACTAAAACTAAACTTGCTGCCAAAAACAACACTGTCTCATAATACCTCAACGAGTGCTTTTTGGTCCAGCGATGGAAGTCCTTCCAACTTTTTAAGCACGTCTTTGGCGAGCGCCAACACGTCCGTCTCTTTCTGGATGTAGTGCTCCAACTCCGCCATACGAGCATCCAGGGAGCCGGCTGCCACTGGAGAGGACCCTGCATCAGGGACGTGCTCACATATACATCAAAAAGGGACTTCAGCCCCTGCCCTTTTACCCGTCTGTAAAACAACTGCCCTCTCCAGACCACGAATGCAGCACTTACTATGGCAAAATGCCACTCCTTTCCTTTCCATGCCATGCCGGAAAGGCAGCATTCAGGAGAATTGTTTTTTTTTCTCGTTGAACTTGAACGAAGCATTTTGTTATTGAACGAAATCCATTTCGTACAACCGCATCTCCAGTAGATAAAGAATCCAGGCTTGCGCCCCGAAAATAGCAGATCTCCAAGATCACAACGTGTCGCGCTGCGACGTGTTGCGAGCTTGGAGATCTGCTATTTTCACTATTTTGGTCCAAAAGTGCCCTCTTATGGGATTTCAGCCCCTGCCCCTCTAACACTCTCTGCACATGCCTGCCCTGCAGGATCCAGATCCAGAGAGAGATGCAGGAGCGTAGTGTGGATTAAAATGTTGACTGGGCGAATTAGCATCGAGAGGAGAGGCTGGGAGGATTTAGAGGAGGTGATTTTGGAGGAGGTGGCTGCCGAGGTTACTGCCAACGTATATAGGCTATATTTTGTTGTCTTTCTTGTTGTTTTGCCCCAGCATTTCAGAAGCTATATAGCTACTGGGAAAGATCTCAATTGACTAGCTGGCCCTGTGCCAATTGAGCAGTGGTTTTCAACCAGTAGTCCGGGGACCACCAGTGGTCCTTGAGGGGCTCCAGGTGGTCCCCAGCTAAATGATGGAGAGTTTTACAGAACTATAGAGTGTAGAATAATTGTTATTTTTGTTTAACATTTGCCTGTTGCCGTGGCTCAAATGCTGAATAAAGTATTTGCCTTGATATGAAAGGGGTTGAAAACCACTGCTACGTTTCTGAGAGAGAGGATGTTTACTTCCTGTGCAACATGAAATGGTACCTGGCAATGGCCAGTGGTGGAAAGTACCGGTAAGTGCATTTACGTACAATTTTGAGTTATTTGTACTTTACTTGAGTATATCGTGTACTTTTACATTATACTCCACTACATCTCAGAGGCAAATATTGTACTTTTACTCCACGACATTCATTTTAAAAGGTACTAGTTACTTTGTAGGTTTGGATTATTATTAATATTACAAAACATTCATTAACCACTTAGTCCTATATACGTTTCGGCATTTGAAAATAGCCGATCTACAAGCTCACAATGTGTATGCATGGATGGCTAAAGCAAATTTCTAAACATTATGCTATTCTCCAATTGTGTTAATGTATTAAGAATCCAAAGCTATATACTATTCCATAGAAAGTCGAAATGTACTTTCATATGAACAAACATTTTTTGAAAGACTTGGTGAATTCTTGCTGCATCACACAGTATTGACTCAATGAGAACAGACATCATCAGCATTGACTATTTTTAAATAATTTGCAATCAACAAAAATAAAAAGCGAATGCAACCCCTGCTTAAGAATGTTTATAATGAATAACATCAAACAAGTCTAGTTTTTTATCTTTTCAGGATAATGAACAGGATTAATCGTTGCATGGGAACAGTTTAGAGATGCAGCAAAGAGCTGTTATTTCACATTCCACAACAATTCGATGTATTGCACTACATCTACTTTGTTTTGTATTAATTGATTGCTTGCTTTTATCCTTTTCCTGTGTGGTCTTATAGTTTTGTATGTTGTATTTTATGTGCTATGGACTTCTGTCTGAAATATAAAGATGATATAAAACAGCTGTGCACGCATGCCACCATGGGCTGACCTCTGAGTGTTGTGTTATGGTTGCAGCCATCACCACCTCCAGCCTGCTGGGTGACTTTGATAATGTGCATTCGGATCAGCTCGATCTTGGAGCGGCTATCCTGCAGCATCTGCTGAGCTGTGGACAACATCATGATCCTGGTGGATACAGAAAAACAACAAAGCTTTGCAGTCTTTACACTACCGTCCGTCACCAGCTATGGGTTGTTATTCCTGTAGTATAGTTCAATAAAGGAGGAAAGAAGTAGCCTTATATACAAACACAAATAAACCTTAAACTCATATATACGCCTGATCCTGTTTCAAGTCGGAACGGGCAAGTGATAAATAATCCTGTCTGTCTGTATATGTACAATGCAACATTTATAATTGGGGCGATGGGTGGGGTTGGGGGGAGCGACACACAAGTGGGGGAAAGGGTTAAAACAAAAAAGTAAACGTTTTTTTATGTTAAGAGAGAGGATAATTAATAGCATGACTGTGCATTTCACATACCTCGGGGGGTGATCTGCCTTCTCCTTGCCGAATAAGGACTTAATTTGACATCCTCCTCGGATAGGGACCGGACCTCTCACGTTGCTTGGACCTTCACTATCCTTGAAACAACAAGTCCCCTGATGTTATTGCACGTGTTTTGTTTTTTTTAAACCAGGGCTCTCCTCCTGTATGCGTCTTTACATGTTGTGCGCGTATAAATGAATCACGCATCAGTCTTTCCTCGAGTTTTGTTTTTTTTGCCTCTCAGCTGGTGCCTGTTCTGGGATATTGTCCATGATTTCCCTTTGCATCTTCTTCATCAGCCCACTGTTTTAGTGTTTACGGGGTTTTGACTGCAGGGGGGGTATATGATAGGATAGTTCCTTCGGGTGCCAATGAACACCGCTGCTGCAGATGGGATCGTCCTAGCCGTGGCTCAGTATTGGCCAAGGGGGAGGACCACGTTGTTCCACTAGGGGCTGTCACCAACCAAAAAGACAAACACTGCTGTTGTATTATCTTCGCATGCAGGCAGCAGGCTGCATGCAGGACAAGAAAGGAGCACAACAATTCCTTATTGCTTTAATAAGAGAGCCTTGTCGTGTTTAGCGTGCTTGATCCCTGCATGCACGGCAGCCGCGTGTACATAAATCAAACGGTTTAAACAGCATGCAGCATCAAGCAGGCAGAGGCTGGTGTTTTATTAACAAATCCATCATGCATGCCCCTACCCTGAGCCATTTCAGTTACCCCGGATCACGGGGCACAGGGTTAGCCCACAGTCAGAGAGCTAATAATAGAAACTTAACTTCAAACTTGTAACATGCATTGCATTTAAAAACAATAAGCATTTCTGTCTTCTCATGCCCAGTTAGATCCATATGAGTTCACTCAGTATTTTCTGGTGGTGCAACATGCACGTGGTGTTGTGGAAATTGTTATTGTCCCCTTAAAATCACGAGAGAAATATTGTAAACAGATTAGTGAATGAAAGTCAGAGAGAAAGTGAGCAGAAAGGAAATGGACAATGACTGGGAGCTGGGTATTACGATCACACTTTTATCGAGCTTTATAATGTATGGAGGCTATATAGCCTGTGTAGTATAGGCTAGCTACTACGACCATGTCGCTTGCCGATAATGTTGGACGGACATAAATGCACTAAGCCTGTGTTGGCTCGGCAAGCAAGCCTGCAAGCATCATATGGTGCGATAATGCATGATGATGAATCATGGGCTACTATAAATTAAACAATTCATTAACCGGGGCCAAGATTGTGACTTCGGGGTAAAGTCATCTTTTTTTGTCCTATACTCCTGCATGCATGCCTTAAAGCTTGCAGAATGAACGGAATGTTTTTGACTAAACAAAATCAACCGTGCATGTATCATAGTCATACCAGTCAGATGGAATTGATTTACGGTATATAAAAATGGTGAACATTCATTTAATTTTCGGTGAGTGTTATTTTTTAATTATTATTATTACTTAAATGTTAATACAATAATCCTTCACTCCCCCCCAAAAAGAGACCTACTTTGAGAGGCGGAGCTCTCGTTCGTATCGTGGTGCTCTGTGCTCTGCGTGCTTTCCTCCGCTTTCCATGTGTCTCGCGCGCACCCGAAAAAAGAGAGAAAAAAAACTGCGGATCCGCAAGCTCACAGCGCGTGGCGTCCGCGACGCGCTGTGAGCTTGCAGATCGGCTGTTTCCCGGGCGCGCGCCTTCGTTAATATGAAAGGAGCGGTGTTGCCATGGCTTGTTGTTCTAAGCGACTTATTTAATGCTGACCCTGGGAGCTGATTGATTTAAATTTGTATTCACAGTATGTATAATATACTATGAAAAAAAGGAAATCATCATATATACACAAAAAGAGGGAAAAACATGTAGGCCTACAGTATGGAAAAGGTGTGTGTGTGTGTGTGTGGGGGGGGGGAGGACGGACTTTGACTTTATTTTTTTACAGGGGCCAGTTAAGAATTGCAGTAGGTAACCACTGGTTTTGAAGGAGTCTAGGGATTCACATTTCTTAATGGATGTTGGTATGTTGATGTTGGTTCCACATTTTAGTGGCATAGGAGCTAAATTAATTTAATCCATTGTTTCAGCCAAATCTGGGTTGCACATGGTTTGTTGAACTCCTCTGGTGTTGTGATTTTGGACTTTGTTGCTGAGATCCAATATTTCCTATATGCACTTGTGCAAATAATGGCAAATAAAGTCTATTCTATTAGAGTTGCGGGACCTTGCTCATTATTGGGGCTTGTTTCTAAAGTCTAGTTGCTTTTTGGGGCTTGTTCCTAAATGTTGCTTAAAGTGGTTAAAAACTTTTTCATGTCAAGGACCCCCTGTCCAGATGTATTTGCCCACAGACCTCCCCATCTGACAATATGTTGTGCCACAGGGACCCCCAAGGATACAAGATGTATGTTGTTTCAAAACTTTTCCAAAATGTTTTTTTTCCCCCAAGATTTTTTTTCCCCCCTAGCTTTTGAAAATTACATCATATAATATGGCAGCCAAGTCTATGGACTTTTTAAAGTTTGATTAGAGCACTTAAATGACGTAAATCAAATGCTGGCCAAGTCTATGGATCTGGTAAATCGCAGAATCTGGCAACCCTGGATAAGGAGGCTCGTGCGTGAGCCGCTCGAGCGCCCGTGTGCACTGTGACTTCCTCGCCGAGCTCGAGCGTCTCTCACTCACATTGTGTTAGAAAGGCGAGCACGTTGTAGAGAGAGAGAGAGCGCGCGCGCCTTCGTTCCTCTTGCACACACATTTAACCAAGGCACACAACTTTACGGAGCGGGCACTAGAATCCTTGAATTATCTCCTCTTCACAAGGGAGAAAACGAAGCTTAGAAAACGCGAGCTTTTCGCATTTAAAAACATTTACACATTTTCCCACCGCGGCGCGAGGAAAGAAAAAAAACATGTCGGCTTCGGCGGCAAAAGTGAGTAAAAAGGAGCTGAACTCGAACCATGACGGAGCGGACGAAACCTCCGGTAAGACATCGAATGGCGGCCTTCCTTCTTTCGTTTCTAACCGCCATTTTCACTTTTCTTCCACCTAGCCGCCCAGAATGTGTGCATTTTAGAGGCTAAATGTTTGGCGGCATGGTGCATGCGTGTGTCCGTTGATTTGTGTGGTCCGCAGATCTGGGCTTTGTGCTGCGGGTGCGGTGCTTTATTGCGTACATTACATTTAGCCTCGCCGTGGTTAGCAGCATGGCTAAGCTAACGCGTTGATTTTTAGCATGCTGCTAGCATGCTGACCCCCCAGTTGTTTCAACACAACACCGCTGCTCCCCCGGAGCAGGCCAATGCCGCCGTTTTATTAACAGCCTCGGCGTTTTGTGTGTAATTGAACGGAGAAATTGACGTTCAGTTCAAACGTTTTACCCCTTTCCTCCCCGTGAAAATGTATTGTTTTGATGAAGCTCGCGCCGACGAAAATGTTGAAGCGAAGCGGCCGTGAGCCGAAGCTAGCTGGTGTTAGCATCAACCCAGCATGGCCGCTTGTTATTTCACACGGCTAGGCCGAGTGATTGAATGAAGAGAACGATGTGTTATTGGGGCTATAACTTAAGACTTTTGTTAGTTTCTGGTTCGTGTGCCGTTTAACCCACATTGACGATAACTCGAGCAACAAACGTAAAAACAAAATAGAAAGCTACCTCTTTCATTCGTTGTTAGCAACGAATTAGCCTAGTTAGCAGCAGTGTTGTTAATGGCTGACGACGTTTGTTGTGTTGCTCACATCCCGCCACGATTAAAACGGAACGCTTTTTGGGGTTTTGCAATGTTGTCATAGCCTCGTTGCGAGAAGTCTTTTGTTTCAATTCGACTAAGCTGCTACACCACACGCTGCTATTATGTGGCGGTTTTGTGTACGTTTTTAGGCCTTTGTGTGTTTAGGCTAGTGATCGGGAGTCGAGAACAGACAATCGTGTGTGTGCAGAGCCAGAGCAACAGACGTCCCACATTTAAACCACGCGGCCTTCTGGGTCTTAGCCGGCAGGATACGCTGGGTGAGATCCCCGCTGAACTGGGACACTCAACCATTGGACGCTCGCATCCCCTCCACTGTTTTGACCAGTTTGTTAGATCGTTGCCCGTGAAAATAGCATGGCCGTTTTTTTGTTTTTACCATGGTGTTGTGTTCGTGTAGGCGCCTACATTTAGCTACTGTTCTTGTGTACTGTGAATGTTATGAAACGTATTATTTTGTATTAAGATTTTTGTATAAAACCTTTTCACTTCCTGATTTAAATGGAAACCGTAACAAATGTCTGTTAAAATGTTGTACATACAAGTGATGCATTTCCTTCATTTTTTTTACACAGAGAAAGAGCAACAGGAAGCTATCGAACACATTGACGAGGTTCAAAACGAAATTGACAGGTAAAACCCTTTTTATTTATACGTGTACCTTAAGGGGATGGTCAGGCTGTCTCCTATCAATGTAATGTTTGTGAATTCTACAGTGTCCACATGTCATACTTTCTTCCCCCAGGTTGAACGAGCAAGCGAGTGAGGAGATCCTAAAAGTAGAACAGAAATACAACAAACTCCGTCAGCCGTTCTTTCAGAAGAGGTCAGAACTGATCGCCAAAATCCCCAACTTCTGGGTCACCACATTTGTCAACCATCCACAAGGTAAGCTTTTGAACTTGTGTTCACTCTTACATAGCCAGAAGAATTGTGTTTTGCATCGGTGATGTAAAACGTGTTAGCCTGCTGTAGTAGTTGATGCTCTCTGAATACATGCTAAACACAGGCTCTAATGATGATTTCTACCTGCAGTATCTGCTCTACTGGGGGAGGAAGATGAGGAGGCGCTTCACTACCTGAGCCGGGTGGAGGTGACAGAATTTGAAGACATCAAGTCAGGCTACAGAATAGATTTTGTAAGTATTGTTTACACAGATCACTTCAACATCACTGATTAAACGCCCTTCCCCGTTTTTTGTTTCATTATTATCTCTGCCCTTTGTGTGTTCCAGTATTTCGATGAAAATCCGTACTTTGAAAACAAAGTGCTTTCCAAAGAGTTCCACCTGAATGAGAGCGGAGACCCATCTTCAAAGTCGACGGAAATCAAATGGAAGTCAGGAAAGGTATGTGTTGAGCTACATTTGTTAACAATTATGCTGGTGTACACAATGCTCGTTAATCAAGGTAACCACTTGAGGCGTTAGTCCCACAATCCCCAGCCAAGGAGGACTACAGTTAAACTGGCAAGTTGTCCATGTCTAATACTGGCACACCCACAGTAATATTGATTAATGTATCTGTCACTTAAATTAAAGTTAATTATTTTGCTCCGTGTGTGTGTGTGTGTGTGTGTGTGTGTGTGTGTGTGTATATATATTTGCCTTTGATGGAAAAATATCAGGCATGTGCCAATATACATCATGGACACTTTATATTCTGTCTTATTTGAAGGACCTGACCAAGCGCTCCAGCCAGACGCAGAACAAAGCTGGTCGTAAGAGGCAACATGAAGAGCCAGAGAGCTTCTTCACTTGGTTCACTGACCACGCTGATGCTGGGGCTGATGAGCTGGGAGAGGTCATCAAGGACGACATCTGGCCTAACCCCCTGCAGTACTACCTGGTAGGTAGCGTTTGCCGTCTTGAATATCATCTGTGATTTTTACTGTTAACTGTGAGCCTCGTCGCTATTGCAGCTGTGGCATACTTTTTGACTCACGGTGAAAAGTGAACATTGCACCCCTGCTGGGATTTGAAACTTCAGTTGTTTTAGATCTGAGCTGCTTGTTCTATGTCGTTTCAAACTTGTACATGTTTTCATGGACATTTTTGTAGCTGTTTTGAAGTGAGAACGTTGAATACTTACATCTTTAAGAATCAACCTGAGCTCCTTGTAATTTACATTTCTTTAATGTCTAGGTTCCTGACATGGATGATGAGGAAGGTGAGGGTGAGGATGATGATGAGGACGAAGAGGGTTTGGAGGACATCGATGAGGAGGGTGATGAAGATGGAGAGGAAGATGAGGAAGATGATGGCGAGGATGGAGAGGTATGGATGCCATAATCTGTTAACTCCTGTCACTATTGGCAGTTGTATCTGTGTACTGTCATGACTGTTAATTTCTTATTTTTAGGATGATGATGGAGAAGATGACTGAGATGAAGTGGATCTACCAAGACCCCCTCAACCTTTTCTTCCCTGTTTGGTTTTTCACCTATGATCAGGAGCAAGTTTATTTTTGTGTGCTTCATCTCCATTCTGAAGCCTCTCACCTGTTTGTGCCATGTTTAAGTTCTCCTTTGACTCATCTAAAGCCAATGGCACTTTGCCCTGACTTGTTAATAACATCCCCCAAATTCATCTCAAAAATAAAAATGTACAAAAAATAGAATCAGCACGGCATCCTGAGTAGAATTTGAAGTCGATTTACACAAATTTCCTCCTGGTTAAGGTTGTGTGGTAAATTAACTAAAGCCATGGTGTAGTGACCTAGTGCTAGCAGACCTCCAGTTTTTGTTTTTATATATATATTATTTTCTTCTGTTGGGCGTTAATTCCTTGAATAAACTGTTATTTTTCCCCTATGTGTTATTTTTCCCCTATGTGGTTAACAAGTACCAGCTCATTCCTATCACTTGTAATGTTAGGGGGCTACGCTGGGGATGGGTGGGAAGTAGACTGGATGGTCTCTAGATGCCGCCTACATAGTTTAGATTTCTGCAGATCTAGAGTTTGGACAGAAATTATCGTATCTTGGGAGGAACTCTTGATGATGGCCACAAACAACTTCCAGGCTATCCATCCTCCAAGTTGCAGTTTGCTCCATTGACGGCCCTGTTTGTGAGACGAAAAAGTTCCATCTGATTGTTGTAAACAAACTAGCTGATGTTGCACCTCTACAAAAGCTTGGGTTATCCTCTCTGTCCACACAAAGGCTTTGTTTCAGATAAATCCACTCTTATGAGAAACATTTTGTCAAACTCCACAAAGGCATGATTCAAATAAGTTTTGATCTACAAGTGCATTACCTGTGCGCTCATTGCCAGGTGTGTGTGATCAAAGTGGTTTTGGGCACAGCACGGGTAATGAAGGTGTAACACTAAAAATCATAACATGGAGATTGACACGGTTGCTCATACAATGGTAGCCATGATTCATGACTCTCGTATTCATACGAGAGTCATGACGAAACTTCACCCTATTTTTGGCACTTGCTGCATTTACAAGTTTTCCGTATATATAAACATTCAGATTTCAAATATAAAGTACTCACATTTTGTCTCACGGGTGTTAGTTAGTAGCAGATCCAGCGATTAGAATTTCTGCATCCCGCGTTGTTTAATAAAAAGCATTTTATCCAAGCTGTTATTTTCCCATTGGCTTTCAACTACGCACCCCTATCGGTCGGGAGGAGGGTGGCACTCGGTGTGTTCGATATAGTTACTCTGACCACCCTGCCAATACAGACTAATAGGCGAGTGCGCTCCCGGTGTGCAACTGTGGATTTCCCAAACGAACCCCGTTTGAAAAAAGTAGTTTTATTAAACAACGCGGGATGCAGCAGTTCTAGCGTTTGGGCTGCTACTAACTAACACCCGTGGGAGAAAATGTGTACTTTATATTTGAAATCTGAATGTTTATATATACGGAAAACTTGTAAATGCAGCGAGTGCCAAAAATAGGGTGAAGTTACGTCATGACTGTCATGATAATCATCATGGCAGTCATGTTTCAGGGCTAATACAATGGTGACTTTTTGTTAGACTTGAAAGAGGATAACCCTAGATTTCTGTAGAGGTCCAATATTGGTGAGTATTGTATGCAATCGAATTGAACTGTTATGAATGGGGATATCAATGGAAGGAATTAAAATAGCCTTGTAGCCATCTTGATGAATTGGTGTGCAGCTGGACAAAATTAGGTTCTTGATGTTTTCTACCTTGAGTATATGGATGAGTATATGGATGTTATGTAAATTTGCTCAATTCAGTTTTGTCAAAATTACTTATGACTTAAGAGACATGAAGTCCAGCATTTCCCCCACTTTGGGTGCATACTATCCAAGGAAGTCATAATGGAGCTAATTATGTTTGTCCTTCCATTTTTTTTGCTGCATTGTTTGGATTTACTCTTGGAAAGTGAAGCTGCATGAGTTTTACATTGTTCAAGTTCGGACTGATGTCGGAAGTAAATATAAATAAAGGTGACATCTAAAGGCCGTTGGTTTAGGTGGGGACTGGGTTGTAAGGGAGAGTTGTTATTTTGACACCATTTCTATGGGATTTTTTTTCATTGTATTGTTTTACAGATATCCATTGAGGTTTGAGATGACATTTTTAATAAATAATAAAATTGAAAAAAAAAGCTTGTAAATTTTGGCCCCCACTGCTTCATGGGAAATATGACCTGTTAAACTCATGGAAATTGCATTGAAATCACCCTTTTCTTTTCCGCTGGGGGGAAAAAGAAACTGTTTTAAATTTGAGGTGTACAAGTTGCTTTGTTACAATAAAACTTACTGTGTATAAATGTGTGGGACTCTTTTAAAGAGGACAACATTTTATTAATGGCAATGTAGGCACTGGACATGCCTTAATATACAAACAAAATCAGCTCATAAAAGATTTTGGTGTGACGAGCAGGCTTGATGCAAAGTCTTCTCTTAATAATCGATGGATGATTAGAGCCACAAATGTCTGGTCCGATTCCTCAAACTTCTTTCTTGTGATGGTCTCTGGCCAGTCGCTGGGTTGAAACGCCCAACCTAAAAGTGGTTAGTTATTAGTTCCCATGGGTTTTCATAATCCTATGTAAAATGAATATTGCAATGAGCTTGTAGTTGTAGCAGGCAACCACTACCCACCTAGATGTGTTTTACACCGCGGGCAAGTGGCCACCGTCCAGGAGTATCCGTGGTACCAAGAGAAACGCTCGTCTGCCGGCCAGTGTTGGGAGACGTTCACCTTCCTGAGTGTTATGACTTCGAAGCGGTGCCCTTGGGGGTTCTCGAAAAGTTGCACGTTCACCCGCTTGTCTCCGATCAGCGTGTCGTTACAGCTAGACAGCGCCAGGTGGCTGGGGACATGATGTATGTCTGTCGCGTACGCCAGCTCGTGTCCGCATGCCCTGCACAATACACAAAAGTTCTCAGTCATTTGGATTCCACAGCCGTTTTCAATGGACTGTTTTCATGTTGTGCACCGAAAATAGCCAATCTATAAGCTCACATCGCGCTGTTTTCGGTTATTAGTTATTTTAAGATGAAAGAGTAATTAGATTCGATTAGTATTTGAAGTGGTCAAACAAACTAGCTATAGAATTAATGTTTCAAACGCGGCTATATAATTAATGTTCAGAAAGCATCTTCCAAAAAACCCTAATGATCTCGGATATTTCATTAAGGGGGGGGGGGGAACTCAATCTGCAATTTCTTCCAATTTAAATGTGTGGACTGGTCTGGAGCGACTCAAACACTCAAATTTAACAAATCACAGATTAGTCTATAAAACAGTCATATGATCAGATTTTGTTTTGCTTTAAAGTTTAAACCATGCCTGCACAGTATCAACTTGTCCCCCTGGTGTTGTTGTTCTTCCACACCACAGGCTGCACCAGAATCGAACCGTAGACACAACAACAGCCAGAAGTAGAACAGCCTCTCCAGCTGTTGTTGAAAACATGGCTGCATTCGTAGTAGGCCACTCATAGTCATAGCTTCAGCACATGGATGGAGGGGGGAAACCATAGGGTATAAAGAAGGAGAAACAGCCAGGAAACTAAAGGAAATGGGAAAAACTAAACTAGCCTTGCTACTTTAGTATGAGGCTCGTTTATGTTCCATCGTACGGCGGTGTCGCCACACAAAAGAACAGATCTACAACCTAAAAACGAATCGCTGCGTGGCGCGTCGTTAACTTGTAGATCTGTGTGATTCTATGACAAGTGGTTGTTGCCATGTCCGCTTGTTATAAGCGGTCTTGGGTTTGTTTTTTCTCCAAAGTTGGTTGGTTGATTGATTGATTGATTGAATAGTTTATTTGACAGAAATGTAAAAACAGCTAAAAGAGTACATATAGTCTAAAAGGTATAACACACATCATTGCGGTCTTGTTTCCTTGTAAATAAGCAATGGTTCACATTGCTCGTCATTAGACATCATCATCCTACCTAGGAGCATCCTACCAGGAAGTTATGCGGTAACGTCTACTGAGTGGCAAAAAACCACATAAAAAACTACTTTCTGTTTCTGGCCTTGACAGCCCATACATCCAAACAGAAAAGGGGGGTTGTTTACATAGTACCCGGCTGCTTGTTTTTCTCTCACATAATCTGGCAACACTGGTGATGACAAAAATCATTGTAGTGACGGGGTGCAGTTACAAAATTAGGCATATCAGTGCGCCGTGTCAGATGAAATGGCGCATGATCGAACTGACATGGATGGATAATAGTTTGCTCTTATTTATTCATATTAAAATATATATATATAATTTGATTTTAATTTGATATTAAAGCCAATGATTACGTGGTTGTATTTGATATTATGTTCGTGACGCGCTGGTTCTCGTTTTCCCCAAGTGCGCATGTGCGCGGAAGTATATGACTGGAGCACAACAGGAAGTAGCACAGAGAGGATGTGCGATTACTTTTATTTACTTTATTTTTTTTCTAAATGGCTCTGATAAATAAAATACCACGTGAGGGATCAAGAAAAGGCTGATAAATTAACTGCATAGAACGACGACAAAGTAAACAATATGACATTCTTAATCTGTAGCCTGAGCCTCGGTTTTGTTGTCTGTTGTTTCTACCCGTGGTTGCTACTGGCAACGCTTGTCAAGCTTTCTGTGGTCATCCAATCACAGAACGATCTGTTACTAAACCAACCAACCACAAGCTGCTACTCGGCTCAAAACACAACAAGTCTTCACAAAGAGAAGAAGTCTGGGGTTTTGCTGCTTTGCTGTATATTTATTAGTGTGTACAGTTAGTGTATTTTAGCTTTATGGGTAGATATGACCATGTCCAGTACTGATTGTCCCTAAAAGGCTGTTTCTTTTTTAGACTGATTCAGAATGAAAACGCGAGACTCGTCGCCGCCCGTCCACGTCCATGTCTCAGAGAAGACGCCTGTGCATGTCCATCGGATGAGAAGTCCTCCTAAGACCACCTCACGGGTTTGTTTGTTTCACCACTCATTATAAAAGTTACCATTTCAACACACAGACAGGGCCGTTATGCATGCCGATACCGCCATTCATAGAGAGAGAGAGAGAGAGAGAGAGAGAGAGAGAGAGAGCCGGACAGGGCTCTTTTGCAAATTTGCATGATGTGTAGAGTTGTATACAGTGGGTTGGGGAACGGTTTTTGATTTGCATCACGGTCTAACTAAGCTTAGCCACGTCTGTGAGTGACCTCACCGACCCCGTCCTCCTCCGTTATGGGCCAGGAGGTCACCGCAGACGGTCAAGCAACTAAGCAAGATGGATATTATTGGCATTGTAGCTTGTAGCTCTTTTTTTTTGGGATAACGGTTTTTCGAAAGGTGCCATGTCACGTGCGAGATGGTCAATAATGTATTAACCAAACTAAGGTTCCACCTAGCTCTGAAGGCTATGGATCAGAGCTAGGTTCCACCGAGATTTGAACTCTGATCGCAATAAATCTGCTTATAAGAACATTGTTAGTGTGGCAACTAGAACTAGAATGTGCGAGACTTTTGCCAAACTAAGGTCCCACCGAGATTTGAACTCGGATCGCAGGATTCAGAGTCCTGAGTGCTAACCATTACACCATGGAACCCTATTTTTGTTGAAATGGGTGTGGCCTCATCTTCTGGACAACTTTGATCATTATCGGCGATAAATCGTCACAAACTGTCCTCTCACAGGAAGGTTGGCATGTTGCTTATAAGAACTCAAACTTTTCTTGCCAAGAACCCCCACATTCTTGAAATTATTTTGTCTGTGGACTCTCATCTGGAAAATATTTAGGAGCCCCAATACAAGATTCATTTGTGTTGTTTTTGGCAGTAAATTTCTATTTTAGTTTAGTCATAGTCTTTGGAATGAAACTTAATTTAGATTTAGTCACATTTTAGTCACCTGGAATGTTTTGGTGTCAGTCCAGTTTTAGTCGACGAAATATCATAAGATTTTAGTTGACTAAATCTACAGTTGATTTAGTCGACTAAAATGTATTTTGGCCGGCCTTGATGCCGTCTTAATGACTGTTTTTACACTTGCTGAAAATAGCCGACCTACAAGCTCACAATGCGTGAGCTTGTAGATCTGCTATTTTCAGCAGTGTAAAATGACTTATACTGGATCTTTTGTCCACTAGTCTCTTCATAACATTTTATTCTAGTTTCTATTTGTATATTTAGTTTTAGTCATCATAGCTTAGTTTTCATTTAGTTCCATTTTATTTAGTCAGTGGAAAAAGGTAGTCGACAGACATTTTTCATCATAGTATTAGTCGACCAAAACAACACTGTTAAAACAGATTTTTATGCTGTATATCAACTTACTAATTTAGCAGGGGGACCTCCTGGAACCAATAAACAATGCACCCTCCCCGTCACATTCTCTTCTATGCAGATCAGGACCAGTGAGACGACACCGGATGCTGGGTTCCATTACCCCTCTCCCTCTGCCAGGTCCAAGTCCCGTAGCCCGTGGATACCTCCGGGCAGAGTGTCCTCGCGGGGAGACGTGGGCTCATACAAGTGGCAGGTCTCTTGACTGTTATGTGTTTATAATATGTTTCCCCTCTATTTTGTTTATTTGAAAAGGATCCCCATTAGCTGATGCCATGGCAGTCAGCTAGTCTTCCTGGGGTCCACACACAACATATTACAAAACACATAAAAAAAAAGAAAACTACAACATTAATCGCATTAATTCAGTTACATCAATATCATACTAAAATTCAGCAAATGTCTGTCTGTCTGTCTGAATGTCCCTGACAGCACTTTCTCTCTACCTTGCCTGGCCCAATCACTCCCACTTTTCACACACAGGCATGGACCATAATTATATGGAGGTCTTCCTGGAGCCCTTTTCCCACTTTCACACATTACTGATTTATAATGAATTTATTAGTGGATTAAAAAATGCAAAAATGGGTATTGCACTGTCAATATCACATGAATATGAATGCAAAGTAGCTGTCCATGTGTGGACAGGCTACCTGTCGCCGTTGTGCATGGTGAGATGTGTGCAAACCGTGTAGTTTATCAGGAGAAGAATACCAAAGGATGCAACATTAATTTATTAGTGAATTCACCTCGCACCCTCACACACCTGCGTCCCTTGGCGACACCTGCATCACAGGCCACCGTTCTCACCGTTACCCCACTGGCATGCTTCCTCTAGCTAGCGCTGCAACACAACAAATTGTGCCCTATACAATTTGGCGCCGCTGACTGTGTGTGCGTGTTGCATCGTTTGGTAGTCTTCTCCTGATAAACTACACGGTTTGCACACATCTCACCATGCACCGCGGCGACAGGTAGCCTGTCCACACATGGACCGCTACTTTGCATTCATATTCATGTCATATTTACAGTACTACGGCCTTCACAGTGTGTGTGTGTGTGTGTGTGTGTGTGTGTGCCAGGAGGCGGTGTGTGTGTGTGTGTGTGTGTGTGTGTGTGTGTGCGCGCGCGCACAAAGTGACCTCACAATCCCCGATCATCTTAATATATTTATATACGCTCCAAAAAGCGTTCATATTTTGCGGGACAGACGGATGAGGAGCAGAAATGAAGTGCCAGCATATCGATCCATTTATCACCACGGAGAGCGCCCTGGATGAGGAGATACGAGTCATTCATGGGAGTCAATGACAAGCTAATAGTTGCACAGAGCGTTAGCATACGGCAAGCCAAAAGCGAAATGCCAAAAAAACAAATAGGAATCATTCTGAATATTCTTATCTCGCCCCGTGTCGTTTGGACGTCGCTAGGACGTCCACAGACGAACGCACCTCTCGGTTCCAATCCTTATGACGTTTCCAGACGATTTATGTACTAAATGTGCGCGCGCGTGTGAGAGGCACGCTAAACTGTCAACACTTCTACAATAAGCAACAATATAGCTGACTGTCAAACATCATTGTCCAATGTTCTTTCAGAGCAGTGGTTCTCAAACATTATGCATACAGTATACACAGCACATAACCCAAAGTCTGCAAATACTTTGAGTGTGCATATCCCCGGGTATGGACTAGTCAATATAAAACACAATTAAATAACATGGTTTCACCTCAGCATGCATTTGTTTGTTGTTTGTGCACTTTGTAGCTATGAAGACTTCTATTACAAAACGCTATGAATCTATGGGTGATGGGGGTCAACTGAAGCTTGTCAATTCATATTTCTAAGATGTCAAGAACCATCAAAATGATACGTATTTGCCCTACCGGTAGCAGATCTACAAGCTCATAAAGCTCATATAGCTGCTATTTTTGAATAGCCAAAGTATAACATAATGGTTACAAGTGGTTAACATCTAAAACGACACAGATGCTTTCCCGGTCTTAATGGGTTAAAGAATTCCAAATGTCTGCTTTGATGTTTTAGTTTGCTCATTTTGTACGAGTAGTGTCGTCCCATACTTTTCAAGATTATCCAGGCGTTCATTCATTTATTTTCATATTTTAGAGGTCCACCCAGCCATTTGCATCTGGATCAAACCACGGTAACCCGGGCAACAAGGAGGATGCTGAAGAGGGATACTGGTCATGTGAGAAACGTGTCAGTAAGATTGACAGGCTGATGATGGACGCAGGGCCGACTATGGATGAGGTGTAGCATATACTAATTAAAATACGAAATGAGCCATAATCACTAAAAAATAATTCTTGTATTGTCCCTCCATGCTGTGGATGCCTCTAGATTCTAGAACTATACCGTTTTAAAGTAATAATTGTTTTTTAATTTTTTTGCTCTTCAGCCGAAGCTGCGGATGAAGGATTCTAGACTGGGTGCCACAGAGGAAGAGGAGCTGGTGGCTGCATCCAAAGATCTGAACATCAGGTAACGAAGAGAATCTGTCGCCCGACACGAGGGCTTTTTCATTCAGAATGAAAACTTCAGAATGAATGAATTCAGAAGTACGTTTTTTGCTGTGTGTTTACATGGGAAATGGCCATTCCGAATGAGTGTTTACATGGACAATACTTTTAAATCCCATTATTTTATTCCACATCAGGTTTGGGGGTGGGAAGGCTTCTGATTGGATAGGAGGCGGGGCGGATATGTTTACGTCCAGTGGTGGAAAGTAAATAAGTACATTTACTTTAGTACTCTACTAAAGTAAAAATTTGAGGTATTTCTACTTTACTTGAGTATTTCCAATTTCCAATACTTTTACTTCTACTCCACTACATTTCAGGTAAAACAAAATAATAATAATAAAACACTTTTATGCCATTACTTTATATTTGATGTATCCTGTAGCCTATGAGAGGTTGCTCTCAGAGATGTGAAATTAAACATGTCTAGTTTCTTATAATTAATCGCAAAACAAGAGCATAATATAGCCATACCAATTACATGGAAACAAGCATGCACAGAAAGAACTTAAATCCGAATGAGTGTTTACATGAGTCCACAATTGTTTCAATAGGATTTCAAAATGGAATAAACCGGTCAGTTACATCAGATCTAAGTTTAAATCAGATTGGCCATTTTCATTCCGATTTAAGTTTTTGTAGGTGTTTACATGACAACTTTTAATAGGATTTAACTTTTATTCTGAATGAAAAGGAAAACTGTCAATTGTTTGCTTTACACCTCATCTGTGCACAGGCAAGGAGCGAGCGATGCGACGGCGATATCGCCCCGAAAAACTGAAAAAAAAACACAGATTTTCATGAGATGTCCTCGTTCGTTCCAAATTCGCTCGCTTGCATCGCCAGCAGTGCGGATGAGGTGTTGTGCCGAGAGCGAGAGAGAAAGAGAGAGCAGAGCGAGAGGAAGCTGGGGGGAGAGAAAGGGAGGGAGGGGACACATGTCTCTGTTTGGAATCGACGGTGAAAAATAAGTTTTCGATGTACAGTACCACACACTGTCAGCGTACACTTACAGGATGCCCTGTTGCCCCGTTCAACCAATATATCCGTTTAAATCAGCGCGTACTGTATATCAAATAATCATCTCAAGAAATATAATCTTCTACTACTACTACTGCAAATAATACTGTGAAATACGTAACGTTGCTTTCAGATCAGATTCTGCTGTGCACCACGGGGACATAGACCTGCTCCTGAGAACACTGGTGGAAGCTGAGATTGACGGCGTCTCCATAGCCAATCAACTGTCAGCCTTGAAGGACACTGTAGACAGCCTGCCCAAGGTAAAGATGACCTCCTATGACCTAGAAGAAGCCTTGCTGTCATTTTCAAAAATGTTTTGTTTAGTCACTCTCAGTCTAGCCTCGGTACCCAGGCTTTTATTTCCATTCAGCATTCGCTCCAAATGAAAAGCCTGGGGAAACTACACTGGAAAATCTGGCATAGGAATTGGAACCAATAACACTGAATGCAGAGGGGCGTTGCTTCAAATGTGGTGACATCAGTGTTCTCAGCTGTTTTCTACTGGGGAGGGGAGGAGGGGGGCGGGCGCTCAGATCGGTGAACAAATAGGATCACCCGCCCCCTCTAGACCAGAAATCACACAGGCTGAGGCAGGCTACCTTCAGCCTGGCGTTCCTTTGGGTGCGTGTCATCTTGTAGATCGTCTATTTCCTTTTGCTTCGTAGATTGTGTGTTTTCGTATACAACTATTCGTTGCATGCCGGGTTTGTTAGCCAGAGCAGGGGTAGCCTCGGTCCCAGGCTTACTCATCTGCGAAGAGAAAAGCCTGGTCACAACCTAAGGCAGAGACGCTATTGGGGGAAGTGTTCGGCCGGAACATCCGCCAGATGTATTTCCCCCGGAACACTTGTTTCATTCACGGAGATGTAAACAGATTTGTGAAGCGTCAACGTTGTTTCCTTGGGCGGTACTTCCGCCAAAATCTCAAAGCGTCTACAACAGCTTAGGTCTTGCCCAGCCTGGAGCAGGGGTGGACAGAATTTTTCTGTGTTTTTAAGATGAAAAGGGGAATGTGAAAATGTATATTTCTAATGTGAAAATGTATATTTCTAATGTGAAAATGTATTGACTCTATGGACCCTATTTTGCACGTCTTAATTGCCAGCTCTTATGACTTAGTTTTAGATCTGGAGTCTTAAGTTTTAGTCAGTCTTAAGTCTTAGTCTTAAGTTCAGACATAAGTAAGAGCAAATTAAACAAAATGGGGTTTAGAATGAATCCTGGGTAGGTGTTTTTTGTTGACCAAAAGGGAGTGTTGGCAGAAGCCTCAGCTTATAATGCCAGCCCTTTTAATATTCAAAATAGCTATAAAGTATGAAAATACAAACAAAACAAGACAAGACAAGACAAAACAAACATAACAAAACAAAAACAAGACAAAAGAAAACATACAGACAACAAAACGGAAAAGGGAAAAAATGAAATATATATAAATAATAATTGCAGCAAGGCCAAAAGGTTGAGCAATATATCTCTTATTTTATAGGATAAACGACTATCAAAGATGGACGCCGTTTCACTTGGACGACAGCGGGAGTTATTGTTGGAAAAGATTGAGATATTTGACAACACAAACCGCATCCTTCGGGAACGTCTCAGAGAGTGGCGCGACTATGAGGTAAGTTCTTTTTTTGTTTTTTCACGAAAAGCCATGACACAACCAGTCTAATCCGAAAGCTAAATTCAGAAAAATGGTTCCAGAACGTTGTGTCAGGTGGAAGGTAAAAACTGCAGTTCCTTAATTAACTTCCTTAACAGCCCCTTTTAGATTCTAAAGGGACTGAGGAACGAATGTAATGACAGTCTAAAGTTAGAAACATGGTAAAGTGGGGACAACCTGATAGCCAAGTTATTAGGGCCCATACCACATGGGCACCGCATAATGCTCTCATCAGCAAGTCATCCCCGGTTTCATTCCAGGCTGGCCGGACCATTGGCTGTATGTGATTGCAAGCGCAGTGATTGCGAACTCAGTGAGTGATTACTATGGAAGCCACGCTGTAACACCACCCGCCCACCACCAGAGGGCGCACCTGTATCACACACACGCATGCATGCACACACACACACACACACACACACACACACAGTAGAAAACTTAAAAGAAAACTTAAAAAATAATATTTTAAATACACACAGGTGTGTGTGTCAGACTGCCACACCAGCTGCGTTTGCTTCCCGCGTTCACGCGTCTTACTTGTTCCCATATTCTCTCACTTCTCTCTCCACTATTGCTGTTTTTAATTGCTTAAAAAGACCCCCCAAAAAAGGAACACAGCAAAATGAAGATCACTGAGATTATTAAGATGGAGTATGTAGGTATTCTCATCATCATGACTCCAAACTGAAACATGACTGTTTTTCTTTTTCTTCTTCCACTGCTAGAAAGACGAACTAACAAAAAGAGTGGCTGATTGTGAAGCAGAGAATAATGTAAGTAATGACCCATATATTTAACCCATTATGTCTTCTAAATCATAACTGTTTCATGGTAAACCTATGTTGTTATTTCAGAGGTGCTCAAACATTTTCATGTCAAGGAACCCCAAGTATTTGGCCGACTCCCCCCCCCCCCCATCTCAAAATATGTTGTTCCAGGGATCCCCAGATGCAAAGATTTGAGTTAGAAATGTTATCTTTATATATATATACCGGTGTGTGTATATATATATATATATTTATATATATATATATCAGAACGATAATACATCGCATGGATGCAGCTGGGACGTATCCTCAGTGATGTATCCCAAGGTTATCGGGGTTTCGGGTCTCGCGAACATCATACCCCTCACTCAGGTGACCCTCAGACCCACTAGGGAAAGACCAGGGCCACACAATCCGTTGGAACCACTCCGGAACTACGACTGAGTTCTGGCATGTGGAGGGACTAGGCTCTGTGGGTTGCCTCCTGTCCGGGCCCCTCCTACGTCTCAAAAGGTCCACTCCTGCTCTCACCATGAGTACAGCGAGGACCTGTGCGTTGCACCAGACTCCCAGCAACAGACACTTCATTCAGGAGTGGTGGATTCTTGAGCCGCAGTGGTTCTGCAGGCTCCACATGGGCAACGGTAGCACTGCAGGCTCCACTTGCGGCTCGAATGACCCTCCTAAAGGCCTCATTGAAGGTTTTGGGCTTCCTCCTCACGGAGGATGCAGGCTGGGGCGCTAACCCATACTGCTCCCGGGGGGCCGGGAGCACTTATCCTCAGTGATGTATCCCAAATGATAGTGTATATTTATATTTTCCAGGTTCTTTCGGCCAACCTCAACAATAAAGAGAAAGAGGCTACCAAGCTTGCTGAGCTTTTGGAGTTTCAAAAGGTTTTCATGATTCTATCTATTCTTTACCACATATACCTATATAATTGGCCAATTGAAATCGAAACCGTAAAACTGGTACTACACTTTTGCGATATAATATGTGTCATGGCCCTCATGGTTGCTGTGACATACAAAGTTTACGGGTGAATTAATTTGCAGTTACAAGATCCCTTATCACGATGTTTACTATTAGGAGCTTGTATTCATTCATGCTGCAATCTTCCAAATCACAGGACAGCGTAATGACTACTGCAGAGCTATCAAAATCTCTCCAATCATCCCGCAACGACCTTGAAACTCAACTACTCATGAAAGAAGCGGAGAACAATCACCTAGCTGCCCAGATTCAGGTTTGTCACAAAGCAAATTGACTGTTATGAGCTCCGTTAGGCTAGCGCTAAACACAGTAAAATGTGTTTACTATTTATCTGTGTGGGACAGAGGATTAGGGGTGGGCAATACGGAAAAAATACAATATCACAATTATTTTTCAAGCAGTATCACAATCCACGATATTATCACGATTCATTTTCCATGTTGGTTTTTAATTGTTACTTTTTTAACCACCTACAAGGTAACAAAAAGAAAAAAATTATAACAGACCATTTAGGCCAAAATACTTATTATGTTTGGCGAACGAAACTGTCGTTCTACCGAAGTATAAATGAAGTTATAGAATTTGCATTCACTGTATCACGATATAGACTATCTGTATATCACCATATCACCCCCTACAGAGGATGGAGCAGAACTACAGCTATCAGCGGCAGGAGTTGAAGTCTCTGCAGGAGGAGCTGCAGGCGCTGAGGCAGCAACGAGAGGACGACAGAGAGAGACAGAGCGTGGAAACCATTGCCCTGTTGAAACGTCAGGCCGAGCAGGCCCAAGATTCCGCCAGGCAGCTCACCACACAGCTACAGGAGAAGGTAAGAGTCCGCCAGGCAGCTCACCACACAGCTACAGGAGAAGGTAAGAGTCCGGCCAGGCAGCTCACCACACAGCTACAGGAGAAGGTAAGAGTCCGGCCAGGCAGCTCACCACACAGCTACAGGAGAAGGTAAGAGTCCGCCAGGCAGCTCACCACACGGCTACAGGAGAAGGTAAGAGTCCCGTCCGGCCAGGCAGCTCACCACACAGCTACAGGGGAAGGTAACGCCAGGGCTCCACTGGGCGCGTTTGGGCGCGTTGCGTCTCCGTCGCGTGCGTCAAAAAACGAACCGGTTCAATTTTAATGGTGACGCACGCACGCGGCACGCACGCGCAACGCGGGCAGTGGAGCCACCCTTCATTGATTAAAAAGGGAACATTCTGTGACGGTGACGCTGACGCGACGCAGACGTGCCCAGTGGAGCCCTGGCATAAGAGTCCGCCAGGCAGCTCACCACACAGCTACAGGAGAAGGTAAGAGTCCGGCCAGGCAGCTCACCACACAGCTACAGGAGAAGGTAAGAGTCCGGCCAGGCAGCTCACCACACAGCTACAGGAGAAGGTAAGAGTCCCGTCCGGCCAGGCAGCTCACCACACAGCTACAGGAGAAGGTAAGAGTCCCGTCCGGCCAGGCAGCTCACCACACAGCTACAGGAGAAGGTAAGAGTCCCGTCCGGCCAGGCAGCTCACCACACAGCTACAGGAGAAGGTAAGAGTCCCGTCCGGCCAGGCAACTCACCACACAGCTACAGGAGAAGGTAAGAGTCCGGCCAGGCAGCTCACCACACAGCTACAGGAGAAGGTAAGGCCAGGAAGGCACTTTGCAAACTTTTTAACATCACCTGATTTCAACTAAAGTAAATTCTGCCCACTAAGACGGATGTCCTGGATGAATCAGATCGAGGCCAGATCAATTTAAGTCATATAGTCGGATCTGGCCCAGATTATTATTTCAACTGGTGAAGACGTCCTGGAAATGACGTAAAGATCATCTGGCCTAGTCCTGAACGTACCGGGAGGACATCATCATAACGTCATTTGGCTTGCTGGTTATAGTAGTACTGATGTTGTTTTAATCCAGTAATCGTCTATTTACATTGAGATTGGAACATTTATGTATGTATGTACGCACTCTCAGGAGACCCAGCTAGCAGAAGCCTTCTCGGCATCGAAGGACTGGCGCGCCCACCACTCTAAAGAGGTGGCTGTCAAAAGTCAGCTTGAGGATGAAATCACCTGTCTTAATATGTGAGTACGCTCAGCCCCTTGTCTGGTTTATTTTATTACTTCAACCACCTCAACATATTTTTTGGGGGCACATTATTTCAGGGGAACATTCTTACAGATCTTTAATTCTGAGACTTCTGACTAACCCAGCAGGCTCTTTCTGCCTTGTTTCCACCCTGGTTCCGCCTTATGGTTGGTTGTTTATGTGGAATTTGCTAAAACATCTACAAACATAATTTATGCCCAGACACTATATTAGTTTTTCTCCTACTCGGTCTGTGTCTCATAGGTGGGTAGGCAAAAAATCCTAACGATGATGTCACTGGTGGACGGGTTTCTGAACTACCCACAGCCCTCCTATGCGACACAGACTGAGTAGGAAAAATGTGCTATTTTTATCATGAACATTAGTGAGGACCTATTCTATGAATAAATATACGATGGAAAGTGGTGAAGTCGTCCTGTTTAACCCATTTTGGGCGGGAACCCCTCTTGGTGTTTCTAGCATTATGTCATAATTTAGCTATTGAAAAATAGCAGATCTACAAGGTCATAGCACGGCACAGAGTGCCGCGTGGAACAACATATTTTCAGATGGAGGTCTGCGGCCAAATACAGATAATTCTGGGGGCCCTTGACATGAAAAAGGTTGAGCACCACTGACATAGAAACATAGGTTTTTTCAGAAAACTGTCAGGATTTAGACAGATTTGTAGAATCATTCCCAGGTCAAAATGGTTTAAAGGACCACTTCACCACTTTTCAACCTATCTTCATATACAGTAACAGGTTAATTTTTTTCTACTCAGTCTGTGTCTCATAGGAGGGCTGTGTGCAGATCAGAAACCCATCCACCAGTGACATCATCGTTAGGCATAACGTTTTTTAAACAATTTTCATTATCGTGAGAACGATGGCTTCCATTTTTGCATTGCAACTTTTCAGGACTAGAAAGCCTGCAGTTCCTATTAGCTTGGACACAGACTGAGTAGGAAAAAAAATGTGACATTTTATCATGATTATTAGTGAGGACCTATTATATGAAGATGGGTTGAAAAGTGGTGAAGTGGTCCTTTAACCCATTTTGGACGGGAACCCCTTTTGGTGTTAGAATTATGTTATGCTTTAGCTATTGAAAAATAGCAGAACTACAAGCTCATAGCGCACCACTCGGTGGCGCGCTATGTGCTTGTAGAACGACTGACATAGAAACATAGCTTTTTCAGAAAACTGTCAGTGTAGGAGCCATCTTATTTGATTTGACATATTCATGACCAAATGGCGCCCCCCTGGTTGCCTTGAGAAATGGCACCATGGTTCCCTTTAATTAAGCCACAGGCCCACAGCTGTGGGGAGAAAGACGCCAGTAGAGACACAGATTTTCAACGGCTTGCACGCAACGCACAAAACAGCGCAGTAAAAGAAAGAAAGAAAGAAAGAAAGAAAGGAAAGAAAGAAAAGTAGCCTACTTTATTATTTATTATTATCCCTGCGCTCGTCTGTGTTTTTGAGACCTTCATTTAGTTTATGTCTGGAGCCTGTTCTTGTTTTGTTTTCCCCCCGTTTATTTTGAACCATTCACTCACAACGCAAACTACCAATAATACCAACCTGTCATCAGTCGCCATCGACAAACAACTACACATCAACAAGTGAGTAAACAATAACAAGACGCCCAAGTCCAAGTGTGAGCACGTTAAAACCGTATATCCCTGGTGAATTATAGAACGAAAGGCATATTGGCCCTACAATTAAGTTGAAAATCTTCTCAGATACGGACACAATTGTATTGAAATGGATCGATTGGAAGGATCATCTAACCATAATGAATTGATGTCGCTAGTAAGCAAGCTTTGTTCAACGCTATAAGTTTGGATCTGGAAAATAAGCGCTGCTGTTGTATTCTAAAAAACGGACGTCACGTCACGTTTTAATAATGTCTGTAAATGGAGCGGATGAATTACTCCGGTATGAAAGATGCCTGTCCGAAGCTGCTGCGGCGACAGCGCAAGAGGATGTTGTTCATGCTTCTGATAAAAGTGTGCCAGAAAGTGAGGGTAAAAGGCAAGTGAAGCCTACACCAAAGGCACTTGAAGCTAATTATACAAAACAATGCAATGCAAGAAAAAATAAACTTGGACAGCTCACAAACAAAAAAAATGTGTTACTAGCACTTATGGTTGATTACAAAAACATTGCATTAGTTAAACAAGAGTACGATGAATTTAGTAGTAAAACAAATGATTTCAAATCACTTCACAATTCTGTACAGCATTGGATATTAGAAGAAGAGGCCTTAGAGGATCATGAGCAGTGGTATAAGCCTAAACTTCAAAGCATATGTCAATTTCAGGACAAAGTCATAACATGGATGAACAATGCCCCTGCTATTATGGCACAAATGCCACCAGAAGTGACACCGGATGTTCAAGTGACACAAGCAATTAGTGTGAAATCATTGTCAAAATCAATCGATAATGTTTCAATTGGCATGATAAGCAGAAAGAAAACAGCAACAAGCTCCTCTGTATTGAGGGAGGCAGAGGCTGAAAGGGCAGCCCTAGTTGCACGTGCTGCTGCTCTTAAGCAAAGACGAGTATTTGAATTACAGGAGGCACAGCTCAAAGACAAAAGAGAAGCCTTTGAATTGGAAGTTGAACTCGCAGCCGCTGATGCCAAATTGAAATTGTTAGATGTCAGTAAACATGTAGACACTAAAGTAATTAACCCATTAATCCACATCAATGAATATTTTGCCTCAATGCAATCTTTACCAGTAGACAGCCAGAAGGTTGATAAGTATTATAGATTGGATGATGAAGAGGAAGATGATGTTGATGATGAGGAGGATGATGATGGTGAAGATGACGATGATGATGATGGTGAAGATGACGATGATGACATTGATGACTATGATGAAGAGCAAGGAGCTACTTCACATCCCCCACAGAGACAAAGGTCTCAGCATGCCCCTAGTAGCCAATCACGGCAGCCACAGAGAAAAACGTCTCAGCAGCGTTCAAGGTCACGCTTACCTGTTTCTCACCAACAACCCCCGCAGCCTAAACCAAACATTGGCTTGCAAGATGGTGCTCAGGTTAATGTACAAGCAGGTGTAGGCATGTTAGAAATTATGAGAAAACAAAATGAAATCACAGAAATGTTAATTCAAGAACAGAGGTTCTCACTCTTGCCATCTAGAGAAATTCCTGTCTTTAGAGGTGACCCCTTGAGCTACATTTCTTTCATTAGAACGTTTGAACACTGTATAGAAAGCAAGACAAGCAATGACAGAGATAGACTTCTCTTCCTAGAACAGTTCACCGATGGGCAACCAAAGGCAATTGTGAGGAGCTGCCTCCACATGGATTCCCAAAGAGGCTATGTAAAAGCAAAACGTCTGCTACGCAAACACTTTGGGAATGAGGTGCTTATTGCTGCTGCCTATCAGGAAAAGATTCTGAATTGGGATGTAATCCGTTCAGAGGATAGCAAAGCCCTACACAAATTCTCACTCTTCTTGAGAACATGCTGCAATGCTATGAGCAATAACGAAATTCTACAAGACATGAACAATCCAACACACCTGAAATCAGTCTTATCAAAGCTACCATTCAGGCACAGAGAGAGGTGGAGAACCGTGGCATATGATTATCATGAACGCACACACAGAAGAGCCAAGTTTCCACAACTCGTCAACTTCATTGAAAGACAAGCAAACATTGCTGTAGATCCTCTCTTTGGAGAAATCCAAGATACAAAACAGAAAGACAAGAAACCAAACTTGAAATCCATTCCCGTTTCATCACACCCTAAAAGCAGTTATAAAAGCAGTTTTGCCACAGTAACAGAATCACAAGAACCTAAGTCTCAGTCAAACAACTCTACATCCACCTCACAGAAATCGTGTTTCTTTTGTAAAGGCAACCACAGCACAGATCTGTGCAAAGATTTTGATAAAAAGATGCACAAAGATAAGGTTGAATTCTTTAAAGCAAATGGCCTATGTTTCGGGTGTGTAACTCAAGGCCACTTGAGTAAATCTTGTACGAAAAGACTAATTTGTAAAATTTGCACAAAAAAGCATCCTTCTGTGTTGCACATTGAATTTAAGAAAGACTCAGTTAAAGGTCAAGCAAGCCACACTGATAGCATGTCAGTAAGCAGTGCATTAGTCACCATGGAAAAGCCCATCCATACCGGGGCCGGTGACCAGCAAAAATTGTCAATTGTCCCTGTGCAAGTTAAATTAACTAATTCCAACCAAATTCTCAAAACGTATGCTTTCCTTGATCCAGGAAGCACTGGAACCTTTTGTACAGAAGCTTTAAGGAAGCAACTGAATGCCAAAGCAACACCAACTCGAATCCTACTTCGAACCCTAGGACAAGAAAAGGTCATAAATATCAACAGGATCAATGGACTGGAACTGTCAAGTCTTGAAGGAAAAGATTTCCTAAAACTGCCACCACTTTACACTCAAAAAGAAATTCCTGTAACCAACAAGCAAATTCCCACTCAGGTTGATGTGCAAGAATGGAACTACCTAAAAGAGGTCAAGTTACCATATATTGATGCAGATATTGGACTCCTGATTGGTAATGATGCAGCTAAGTTTATGGAACCTTGGGCAGTAATTAATAGTAAGGGTAATGGGCCCTATGCAGTAAAGACAAGACTTGGATGGGTGGTTAATGGGCTACTAAACGAACCCACAAGGAGCTGTAAGCAGCCAACCCATATTTTCAGTAACCGCATATCTATAATAAATTTGAATGACCTCATGATCCAACAGTTCAATTATGATTTTCCAGAAAAGGGTTACGAAGAGAAGGCAGAAATGTCTATAGAAGATAAAAGATTCATGCAAATCATGTCTGACTCCACTCAAATGAAAGATGGTCATTACCAAATAAACCTTCCCTTCAAACAGAAAGATGTTGCAATGCCCAACAACCGCCATCTGGCAGAGCAGCGTGTCATGTCGCTAAAGAGGAAGTTCAAGAAAGATCCTGAATTCCACAAAGAATACACTGACTTTCTTGAAAGTGTCATTCAAAAGGGACACGCTGAAGCTGTACCTCAAAGACAGTTAAAACCTGAGGAAGGAAGAACATGGTACTTGCCTCACCATGGTGTACGCCACCCAAAGAAGCACAAACTTCGTGTAGTCTTTGATTGTTCTGCGTCATTCCAAGGTACATCATTAAACGATGAGCTTATTCAAGGCCCAAATCTAACCAACACACTGCTGGGTGTCTTAATCCGCTTTAGACAAGAGCCAGTAGCAATGATGGCAGATGTAGAAGGCATGTTTCATCAAGTGAAAGTCACACCATCTGACAAAGACTTCCTGAGATTCCTATGGTGGCCGAATGGTGACTTCAGTCAAAGCCTAGTAGAGTACAGAATGACAGTGCATTTATTTGGTGCAACATCCTCATCCAGTGTTGCTAGTTATGCCGTAAGAAGGACTGCTGAAGATAATAAAGACAAGTTCTCAGCAGAGGCAGTTAATACTGTCAAAGAGAACTTTTATGTCGATGACTGTTTGAAGGCTATGCCAAATAAGAAGGATGGCATAGAACTATCTAAAGAACTGAGAACCATGTGTGCTCAAGGAGGTTTCCGCCTAACCAAATGGGTTAGCAACAGCCGCACTGTGCTGGCCTCTATTCCAGAAGAAGAGCGAGCCACAGAGGTAAAACACATTGACTTGGATCAAAAGAACCTACCGGTCGAACGGGCCCTTGGAGTGCAGTGGGATGTGGAGGAGGATACGTTCAGGATTCAAGTGAACTTGAAAAATCAACCTTACACAAGAAGAGGGATTCTTTCCACTGTAAGCTCAGTGTATGACCCACTGGGGTTCTTGGCTCCGTTCACATTTACTGCTAAGCACATCTTGCAGCAGTTATGCCAACTGAATTATGGATGGGATGACAGGATTCCAGATGCCTTTGGTCACACATGGCATAAATGGCTCACTGGACTAAAGCAGATGGAGAACTTCAACATTCCAAGATGTATTAGATCTGAAGAATTTGGCAAGATCAAGTCAGCCCAACTTCATCACTTCTGTGATGCAAGTGAGATAGGATACGGTACTGTCACCTACCTAAAAATGACCAATGCTCAAAACCAAATTAACATCTCCTTGATCATGGCAAAGGCAAGAGTTGCCCCCTTGAAACAAGTCACAATACCAAGAATGGAACTCACAGCTGCAGTACTTGCAGTGAAAGTGAACAGGATGCTGGAGACTGAATTACACCTTCCACTCAGAAAGGCGGTGTTTTGGACAGACAGTACAGCAGTCTTGAAATATATCAGAAACGATACAAAGAGGTTTCAGACTTTCGTGGCCAACAGAGTCGGCATTATCAGAGAACACTCTTCTATTGAGCAGTGGAGATACTTAAGCACCAAGATCAACCCTGCAGACCATGTGTCCCGAGGTCTCACAGCTGAGGCATTTCTAAAGTGTGAAAGTTGGAAGAAGGGACCAGACTTCCTACAGGAAAGGGAAGAGACGTGGCCTAACTTACCTGCTGATCTCACCTCCATACCAGCCGACGATCCTGAAATCAAAAGAGAGAAGATTACAGTCAATACCATCCAGACGACAGATCAAGATGCTACTAGCACTCTGATACATCACTACTCAAGTTTCGACAGATTGAAAAGAGCTGTAGCATGGATGCTGAAGTTAAGAACTCACCTTTTGCAGCTGAGTAGAAAAAGAAAAGACCTAATGCAAATTCAAGACTCAAACCCAGACAAGCAAAGACAATTGATTCAAGTAGAAATGAAAAGATTCAAAACCACTCTAAGAGTACACAACCTGTCACTAGATGAACTGGACAAGGCAGAGACGGCTGTTGTACAATTATGTCAAAGGCAAGGATTTCAAGAGGAAATTGAAACACTACAGAAAGGAAGTTTGAACGTGCGAAAAGACAGTTCAATCTACAAGCTTGATCCCAAACTTGACCAAAGGGTATTAAGAGTGGGTGGAAGATTAAGCAGATCAGCCATGCCGGAAACTGCAAAGCACCCTGCCATCCTCCCGAAAGACCATCATGTGTCTAAACTCATTCTTCGAAAGATCCATCAGCAAGTAGGACACAGTGGGAGAAACCACATGCTCTCCCTACTGAGACAAAAGTATTGGATTCCATGTGCCAATTCATTGTCAAGAAAGATTATCTCTGAATGTGTGACCTGTAGGCGTCTCAATGCATCTGTTGGAGAACAGAAGATGGCAGACCTGCCAAGAGATAGGATAACACCTGACCTACCACCTTTCACACAAGTAGGAGTAGACTATTTCGGACCCATTGAAATCAAAAGAGGCCGTACCACAGTCAAAAGATATGGAGTCATTTTCACATGTTTAATCAGTAGAGCAGTACATCTTGAAGTGGCCCATTCTTTAGATACAGACTCGTGCATAAATGCACTCAGGCGTTTTATTGCTCGAAGAGGCCAAGTGACAGAAATTCGTTCAGATAATGGGACCAATTTCATATCCACTGAAAAGGAGCTAAAGGAATCTTTGAAGACATGGAACTTGAACAAAATAGAAAGATCTCTACAACAGAAAGGAGTCAAATGGACCTTTAATCCACCCGCCGGCGCCCATCATGGTGGTGTATGGGAAAGGATTATACGTTTGCTTAAAAAGACCTTGCTATCAGTCACCAAACAGCAAACTTTGAATGATGAAAGTCTCCATACAGTCATGTGTGAAGTGGAAGCCATACTTAACAGCCGCCCACTCACAACAGTCTCGAATGACCCCAATGACCTTGAAGCACTAACACCGAATCATCTGTTAACTCTTAAGAAACAGCCGATCCTTCCACCAGGAGTGTTCCAGGCCGAGGATGTATATGCAAAGCGCCGTTGGAGGCAAGTGCAATACCTGTCAGATCTATTTTGGACAAGATGGATAAAAGAATACCTACCTCTTATGAATGTACGTCAAAAATGGAACCGCATCCGCAGGAACTTCGAAGAGGGAGACATTGTGATCATAGCTGACACAAACGCACCAAGAGGATCCTGGATGCTGGCTAGAGTCCTGGAAACAATGCCAGACTCGAGAGGACTTGTGAGAAGTGTACGTCTTCAGACGAAAACCAGCGTGCTCGACAGGCCCATCAGCAAGATTTGCCTGCTGGTGCCGAAGTCAAATTGAAGAAGCACCAAGATTTAGGCAGGCACATAACACCATGCCTGTTTCCCCCCCTCACAAGTATTTATTTTGATTTTGAACCTTTTGGTATGGCTCCAGTTTATTTTGATTTTATATTGTTATTAGAGCATGCCCATAACAATAGGGGCCGGTTATGTAGGAGCCATCTTATTTGATTTGACATATTCATGACCAAATGGCGCCCCCCTGGTTGCCTTGAGAAATGGCACCATGGTTCCCTTTAATTAAGCCACAGGCCCACAGCTGTGGGGAGAAAGACGCCAGTAGAGACACAGATTTTCAACGGCTTGCACGCAACGCACAAAACAGCGCAGTAAAAGAAAGAAAGAAAGAAAGAAAGAAAGGAAAGAAAGAAAAGTAGCCTACTTTATTATTTATTATTATCCCTGCGCTCGTCTGTGTTTTTGAGACCTTCATTTAGTTTATGTCTGGAGCCTGTTCTTGTTTTGTTTTCCCCCCGTTTATTTTGAACCATTCACTCACAACGCAAACTACCAATAATACCAACCTGTCATCAGTCGCCATCGACAAACAACTACACATCAACAAGTGAGTAAACAATAACAAGACGCCCAAGTCCAAGTGTGAGCACGTTAAAACCGTATATCCCTGGTGAATTATAGAACGAAAGGCATATTGGCCCTACAGTCAGGATGTAGAAGAATTTTTAGAAAATTCAAGTAATTAAAATGTAACTAAGATAACCAAAGTGTTTCTCAGCCAGGTGACTGAACTGACCACCAAGCTGCACGCTGAGGAGGACAAAGGCCGAGCGGAGAGACAGGAGCTGTTGGACCAGCTGCATAACCTGAGCACTGATTGCACCTCTACCAAGCTGGAGAACCAGAGACTGAAGGTAGATGCTTCGATAGACCTGTAAATAATTATGTGTTTTTATAATAATGCACTTTAGTGTTCGTACGATGTGCCAACTTATCTGTTTACTATTAACTAAATCGACTTATCCGTTTACTAAATCTGCCTTACATGAAACAATAAAGTGAATAAACGCTAGATAGCTGCGATTTTGGCACAATGTAATGTTTATAAAAGCTCAATTGTTTATTAATTATAGCATGAGATGTATCAGTGGTTTTCAATCCTTTTCATATGAGCCACGGACCACCACTCAATGAGATTTTGCCTCAGACCCAAAACTTTGAATATTTTGTCAACAATTCCATGCTGTATTGATGTTGGCAACATAGGAGTGATAACAAGCAAACGTTCAAAATCAACTATTATTTGACATCCAGCAAACCGGACTATCTCTGAGCTTAGCCTTGAACAATATCCTTTGTCATTATTAAACAAGACTCATAAGACTATTACAGTGCAGATTGTATATTAATTTCTACACATTCTGCTCTGCCATAATTGTTCTTATTTTATTTTATTTTTCTTCCAAAGGCTTCGTTGGCCTCATCTGAAGAAACACTCCGATTTGTTCAGTCCGAAGTACTTCAGCTTAAAACGTCTGTTAGGAAGCACGAGAGCCTGGTGGACAAATATAAGAATAAGGTAAGGCTGTCTGTTCCTCTATAAAAAATAGGCAAAAGCCGCAAAAAAACACCAAAAAGGGGTTCCCGTCCAGAATGGATTAATTGTACAGTCCCAGTGACAATGACCCTTGTCCGCCCCGCCCCCCCCAGGTCCACCAAGCTCGTCTGGAGTCGGAGGAGCACCGCCTGAGGCTGGAGGCGGTGCAGAAGGAGGCGCGGGACATGAGGGGAGACCTGGAGAGGGAGATCGAGCAGGTCCGGAGGCAGCTGGTCTGCCGCCTGCAGGATCTGGAGCCTCTGCCCGAGAGGCTGCGCCACAGCGAGGCCCAGCTGAGAGAGGCCCAGGAGCAGCTGGCGCTCGCTCAGGGGAGGAGGAACGCCGAGCAGAGCAGCGCCCTCTCCGACCTCAGGCACAAGGTTACTGCATGTGTTAGAGCAGTGGTTCCCAAACTTTTTCATGTCAAGGACCCCCCCAAATTTACACCAATTACCCCATATTTTAAAAGATATGCCATAGAGTCTATATTCTCTTGCGGGTGTCTGGCATAGACCCCCACAAGAGAATATTTTTACGGCTCCAAGCCGTTTAATTTCAAGGACCCCCCAGTTTGACATGCATTAGTCTACACCCCCCCCCCCCCATTTATATCTCTGGGACCCCCAATTTATATTGTCAAATCACTGTTGGTTTAACTTTGAGAATGTACACTCTCAGAGTTACAGACCAATAAGGGTCGATTTGGTTCTAAACTATCATTTAGCTGAAGCAAAGATTTGAGTTAAAAATGTTCACTCTGAAAGAATATATATATAAAAAAGAATAGCAGACCTAGAAGCTTGTAGATCTGCTATTTTTCACTAGCTAAAGTATAACATAATGCTTGAAACACTAAAAGGGGTTCTCGCCCTGAATGGTGTTAAATAAATGTGTATATATATATATGTGCAGGTGGAACAACAAGGCACTCGTCTGGAGACCTTCCAGCACAAGAACGTGATTCTGCAGGAAGAGAACAACCTGCTGAAGGAGAACATGGAGAGCTTGGAGAGGTACGCACGTTTTCACGGCGCCATTTAGAGATTTTAATACCATTTAGACCCGAGGACGTTTCTACAAATGCCTATTATATCAGCTTTCTGAAAAACCTTTGTTTCTAATATGTCAGTCGTTCTCAAACATTTCCATGTCAAGGACCCCCAAAAATTATATGTAATTGGCCACCGAATCCCATCTGAAAATATGTTGTTCCAGCCCCCCCCAGAAGCAAATTTTTGAGTTAGAAAACATTCACTCTGAAAGAATATGTCGTATATCGCACCATTTGAAAGAAAATTGCACCTGTTTTTTACAAAACGATTATTAATTGTGTTACATTATACACATTTTGGTTAGCTGTGCGTCTATGTTAAGGCAGTAGCCTTTTAGTTACAGTAGCTGGCCGCCCCAAAGGCGGTATATATCGTGCTTTGAAACGATTACGCTTCAGTTGCACCACCCCACCTCTCCAACTTGTTTTGTCTTAGGAAACTGGAGGAGAGCACATTGGACAACAGAGACACGGCTCAGGTTGTGGTCGTGAAGGAGGCCACCATTAAGAGCCTTCAGCAGCAACTGGAGGAGCGGACCAGCGACTGCAGCCTCCTCTCCAGGCAGCTGGAGCATGCCCTGGAGGACTCCAAGAGACAGGTCTGTCTGCTTTGGAGATCACTTTCACCATGCAGGCTTCTGTCGAAAAAGTTACCATCTTCTGTGTGGAGTTTGGATGTTCTCCCCTAATTACATTAGACAATTGACACTGGGTGAACAAAATGTGTGGGATAAAGATTTAAAATTTCTTTTTACGATCTTAGCTAACGATAGTAGCTAAGTACACTTACCTAAGTACTGTACTTAAGTACAATTTTGAGGTATTTGTACTTTACTTGAGTATTTCCAGTTTCCAATACTTTTACTTCTACTCCACTACATCTCAGAGGCAAATATTGTACTTTTTACTTATATTTGAAAACGATTTAGCCTAGTTACTTTGATTAGTGTTACACCATTACATTTGACATTCCGCATAGTAAGTAGTAAGTAATTTCTACTTCAGGATACTTAAGTACATTTTGATGCCAATACTTTTGTACTTTTACTCAAGTACATTTTGAATTCCAAACTTTTACTTGTAACGTAGTTCTTACATTGCAGTATTGATACTAAACCCATTTATGCCTGCCTGATAAAAATAAAAAAACTTCTAAACATGAGGTATTCTGAAATACCTCATGTTTTCATCAGTGGTGCTCAATATTTCATGTCAAGGACCCCAAAAATTATATGTAATTGGCCACCGACCCCCCCATCTGAAAATATGTTGTTCCAGGAACCCCTCAGAAGCAAAGATTTGAGTTAAAAACGTTCGCTCTGAAAGAATATATTCAAAGATTTGTGCCACATTTTCACGATTTTTCTAAAATAGCTAAAGTATAACCAAAAGGGGTTCCCGCCCAAAATGGGTTAAGTAAACCACTGTGTACTGGGGATGTTTACATTTTCTTTTGTACATTTTCTTTTCAGATGGACGAGAGCATGCAGAGGGCCTTTTCTAAAGAGCGCTGCTCCCAGTCCAAAGCTCTGGACTTGGAGAGCCAGCTGAGCATAGCCAGAACAGAACTGACCCAGCTCAACCGAAGCAAGGAGGAAGTGTGTGACATTTCTTTATTCCTCGCCAAATTTGACACAAATGTACATTTAAACTGTCGTGGCCGAGATAAGTGCTGCACAATTAATCGAAAAAAGATCGCGATCGAAGATCTCATTTTGTGAAGAATTGTGCAGCACTGTCCCAATACATTTTAATTATTAATCTTGTGTTTTTGCTACAAGAGAGAGACTTTTAGTCAAGCTTTGATGTTGTCTTTGTAAAGCCACAGTAGTTAATGGCTCCAGGTGCCACATTTTGAATGTAGTTAATGTTCAGCAGCAATTACAGACTAAAATACAATACATATTATCATGGAAGAAAATGAGAATTGTGTAAGAATCGTGATCTCAATTCTTGTGGAGGGAAATCGAGATTCACATTTGAGCAAAAAGGGTACAGCCAGGGACGTGCAGAGAGTGCATGTCAGTGGGGCAGGGGCTGAAAACCCTGTAAGAGGGCACTTTTGGACTAAAATAGCAGATCTACAAGCTCACAACGCATCGCACTGCGACGTGTTGAGAGCTTGTAGATCAGCTATTTTCGGGGCTCAACCCAGAACTCTTTAGCTAGTGGAGATGCGGTGTATATGACCTGGATTTCTAAACAAATTTGTTCAATGCAAAATACTGTGTTCAAGGGGGAAAAAAGCAATTCTCCTGAAGGCTGCCTTCCGGCATGGCATGGAAAGGAGTGGCATTTAGCATTTCTTTCACCATCAGTAAATGCTGAATTCGTGGTCTGGAGAGGGCAGTTGTTTTTACAGACAGGTAAAAGGGTTGATGTCTATGTGTGCACGTCCCTGGGTACAGCACTAAACTGAGACTTTGTGGTGTTCCTTTTCCAGATGGAGCGTCGTTCCCAGTGTCAGCTGAAGAACGTGAAGGACAGACTGGAACAGTCGGACTGTACAAACCGCAGCCTACAGAACTATGTTCATTTCCTCAAAGCCTCGTATGGGAATGTGTTCGGCGACTCTTTACTTGCAAACTAAATACGAAACATATGTTTCAAGCACTACATATTTGATAGAAAACGTCCTATACAAGTATAGAGCACCGAAGTCTGACGTCAATATCGCTAGAGGGCACCAAGTCCACAGGTTCATCTGCTTACTTACTGCATTGTAGTCCCCATGGGGAGATTTTAGATCGCCTCATATAATAACTGTGTTATATAAATCATCCCGGGCGTTTCACTCATATGGATATGAAGAATCAACTGACTGAGAGAAAACACAAATGTTACTGCTGCTGAATTAGTTAACTTTTCGCTAGAAACAGACATACTGTATATAATTGACTGACTGGAAGTCTGGAGCTGTTGCCCACGCGACCCGACTACGGATAATCGGTTGAAGATGGATGGATGTTGTAAACGACAGAGACACCTCCCCGACAATATCGCCAGGACAGTTTATTTATTGTTTATTTTTGGACCACAATTATTATATGAGACGAATCTAAGCTGGCCTGTGAACCAGGGGATGAGCGGGTGATGTCAGGACTTAGGTGCTCTATAAAAGCTTTTTCTTATATACCTATTTTAGACTTTGACATGTTTTTATTAATTGTATGATGAACCCAGTGAGACAAACTCGAATTGTTTACATTTAATTGTATGACTTACTGTAATAAATGAATGTTGCCAAGACAAATTCCTATAAGTTAATTTGCACTCGGCTGATTCTTCTGCCTCTAACCTTAAACCAAACCTATAAGGATGTAACCAGAAAAGGCTTTCGGCTTGTTTCCATTGGTGTCCTGTCCTCAACATTATTGATAGACAAAAACATATAAACGAGTGGTGGAAAAAAGGGGGAAAAAGTATGCTTTCTTCAGCACTTGCACTTAATGACTAACACTTCTGTGGAAACCTGGATGCTATCTTTTGTTTCCTTTGCTATTATGACGATAGGATAATTATACGAGCAGCAAGTTGGCACTACCGGTTTTCATCCAGAAGATGGCAGTAGAGACTTTAATGTTCGCTTATAACAACTGCGCTCTCAAAGGAACTGTCCATGGTTTGGGGAATTTGAGGATAGAGACCCATGACTTTATAAAAAAAAAAATTGAAGTAGGCTATTACCTTTTGGCCCACACATGGGCAGCATATGGCCCTTTGACCATCTCAATCTGGCCCTAGAATTATTAGTAATTCATGTATGGCCGGTACATAAATACAAAAATACAAAATATAATCAATGTAACAGTGAAACAGTCTGCCTTGAGTCCAGTTTTAACATAATTCAGCACTATAGCCTATAGTCCAATTAGCAGTTCAATATGTGGCCCTTTAGTCATTTATCGAAGTCAGTATGTCACTATTTTACAAGAGAAACCTGGCCAAGAAGGTCAGCAGCAAACCTAGTTAAATTCAACATAAAACATGCTTATAGTCATGCAAACTAAACATAGAAAATAAGAAACAAGAAAATAAATGTAGTTAGTAGTTGCCAAATAAACTGACACCATGGAGGTTACAATAAGCTTAAAGAATGCACTGGCCATAAGAACACTCTTAATTGTGACATTCCGCACACAAAACTGCACCAAAAAAAAACATGGTCATGGTTTCTTCCGCAAATACATATACATGATACATTATTAAATTAAATCACATTGATTGAACATATGCTTTCCCATAGGCAAACAGTAACACAACAGCACGATAATAGAACAAAAGAGAGGCAACTGAGGCATGCTGGGAAGCCTTCCTCCTGCCACTAACCACCTTACAGCTCCCTACAGTCATATTTCAACTGGATAGTGATAGCGAACTAAGACACTGTCTCTTTAAACTCCTCCTATGCGTACGAGCGTGCACACACACACACACACACACACTCTCTCTCTCTCTCTCTCTCTCTCTCTCTCTCTCTCTCTCTCTCTCTCTCTCTCTCTCTCTCTCTCTCTCTCTCTCTCTCTCTCTCTCTCTCACACTCACTCACACAACCAGGAAGAAGTGAATTCAGTCAGCCGTTTGGTGGTCATGCAGACAGTCAGCAGCAGCAGAATGACACAGCAAGGAGTCCAACTGGACCAGGAACAGTTCTGCTGCTCCATCTGCCTGCATCTGCTGAAGGACCCGGTGACCCTTCCCTGCGGACACAACTACTGCAGCGGCTGCATCGAGGCGTTCTGGACTCGGGGCGAGGCTCCGAGAGGCGTGCACAGCTGTCCACAATGCAGGCAGACGTTCACGCCGAGGCCCGTTCTGAGGAAAAACACCATGCTGGCCGAGGTGGTGGAGAAACTGAAGGAGACGGGAGGAGGAGGAGGACCCCAAGACGTTCCTCCTCCTCCTCCTCCTGATTCCTGCCATGCTGCCGGACCCGGAGACGTGGCCTGTGACGTCTGCACAGGGAGGAAACTGAAAGCCGTGGCGGCTTGCCTTCAGTGTCTGGCCTCGTACTGCGACGCTCACCTCCAGCCGCACCATCACTCCCCTGCCTTCAAGAAACACAAGCTGGTCAAAGCCCCCGCCGCCGAGCTCCGGGTGAGCATCTGTCCTCGGCACGACGAGGCCGAGAAGATTTTCTGCCGTACCGATCGGCGGTGTATCTGTTACCTGTGTTCCATGGAGGAAGAACACAGAGGTCACGACACGGTCCCGGCCGCCACAGAGCGCACCGAGAGACAGAAAGAGCTCAATGCGAGTCGTCGGACGATCCGGCAGAGGATCCAGGAGAGAGAGGCGGACGTGAAGGCGCTTCACCGGGAGGTGAAGTCTATCGATGGCTCTGCTGACAGAGCGGTGGAGGACAGTGACTCCGTCTTCACTGAGCTCATCGCCTCCGCGGTCAGGAGACGATCCGAGGTGAGGGAGCTGATCAGAGACCGGCAGAGGCTCGAAGTGAACCGGGCTAGAGAACTGAGGAAGCGCGTGGAGCAGGAGGTCGCCGAACTGAGGATGAGACATGCTGAGCTGGAGCGGCTGTCACACACAGAGGATCACGTCCATTTCTTACAGCGGTACTGTAGCGGCTCCCTGTCAGTGATCGGTGAGTCTTCACAGACGGTCAGCAGCCATGTCCGTCCTCTACGCTACTTTGAAGACGTGACCGTGGCCGTTTCGAGAGTCAGGGACAAACTGGAGAACATTCTTCAAGAGGAAGGGACGAACATTTCAAAGACGGTGAACAGAGTGGACGTTTTACTATCGACGCCATCGGAGCCCAGGACCAGACCCGATTTCTTGCAATATTCCTGTCCAATCACGCTGGATCCAAACACGGCAAACCAATACCTGACTCTGTCTAAAGAGAACAGATACGCAACGGTGCTGAAAAAACAATCACATCGTCAGCACCCAGAGAGATTCACGGGCTGGTGTCAGGTTCTGTGCAGAGAGGGTCTGACCGGACGCACTTACTGGGAAGTGGAGTGGTGTGGAGACATCTGCGTGGCGGTCTCGTATAAGGATATCGGCAGGAGAGGGAACCGTGAGCAATGCGTGTTTGGATTCAACGACAAATCTTGGTGCTTGCACTGTTGCAAAGCGGGTTACGATTTCACGCACGGGGACGTTGTGACCAAAATCCCAGCAGGTCGGGTGTCGTCTAGGGTAGGCGTGTACCTGGACCACGCTGCCGGTACTCTGTCCTTCTACGCCGCCTCCGACACCACCACCACTCAGCTGAGTCTCCTCCACAGAGTCCACACCACATTCACGCAGGCCCTCTATCCTGGATTTAGGCTTCTGTCCGCTTATGGGGACACTGTTGAGTTGTGTGACCTCAAATAGGTCAGACTTTGTGGTCGTTATTCTCTACAACAAAAAGAACAGGGCAAAGCAGCTTTCTGCTTCTATACGGGGCCGACGGCGTGGACTACACTCCCACCATACCTTCACAGCTTTCTGCTTCTATACGGGGCCGACGGCGTGGAACACTCTCCCTCCATACCTTCACAGCTTTCTGCTTCTATATGGGGCCGACGGCGTGGAACACTCTCCCTCCATACCTTCACAGCTTTCTGCTTCTATACGGGGCCGACGGCGTGGAACACTCTCCCTCCATACCTTCACAGCTTTCTGCTTCTATGCAGGGCCGACGGCGTGGAACACTCTCCCTCCATACCTTCACAGCTTTCTGCTTCTATATGGGGCCGACGGCGTGGAACACTCTCCCTCCATACCTTCACAGCTTTCTGCTTCTATACGGGGCCGACGGCGTGGAACACTCTCCCTCCATACCTTCACAGCTTTCTGCTTCTATATGGGGCCGACGGCGTGGAACACTCTCCCTCCATACCTTCACAGCTTTCTGCTTCTATACGGGGCCGACGGCGTGGAACACTCTCCCTCCATACCTTCACAGCTTTCTGCTTCTATGCAGGGCCGACGGCGTGGAACACTCTCCCTCCATACCTTCACAGCTTTCTGCTTCTATACGGGGCCGACGGCGTGGAACACTCTCCCTCCATACCTTCACAGCTTTCTGCTTCTATATGGGGCCGACGGCGTGGAACACTCTCCCTCCATACCTTCACAGCTTTCTGCTTCTATACGGGGCCGACGGCGTGGAACACTCTCCCTCCATACCTTCACAGCTTTCTGCTTCTATGCAGGGCCGACGGCGTGGAACACTCTCCCTCCATACCTTCACAGGAAAGCCTCTGTATGGACATGTTTAAAGCACAGCTCAAAACATATTCTACTACTACACTCTTGCTTTTCGTTTTAAAAATCCTTTTTGTTATTCATGTCCTCACTGTATTGGGCGGCTGTGGCTCAGGAGGTAGAGCAGGTCGTCCAATGATGGGTCGGTGGTTCGAATCCCGGCTCCTCCAGTCCACATGTCGAAGTGTCCTTGGGCAAGACACTGAACCCTACATTGCCTCCAATGAGTTGGTTGGTGTGAGCTTGCCACCATTGGTGTGTGAATGTGGGAAGTGAGGACGCTGGCGTCGACTGTTCGCCGCTTCACCTCCCAATGTATGAATGAATGAACCACCATTGTAAAGCGCTTTGAGCACTTGGAAAAGCGCTAAATAAAATGCAATTCATTATGTATTGCCTTATTCACTGCTATTATTTTAATGTTGTTTAATTCCTTTGCTTTTCTTTTTTTTCCCTCTATTGCTCTATTGCCCCTGTTCATGTCATGAAAAGGGCTATACAAATCAATTTATTATTTTATATACAGTAATTGTTTCTCCCTCTTCCAATGTGTTCTGTTCTCTGACTGCAGGCTGCAGCGATGTTGATCCTAAGCTCTAGCCACTCTTTGTTTTAAAAAAAAAGCTATATATTTTTAATCAAAATAAATACTAAAATACACTTTACATCTGTGAGAAAACTGGATCACAAATCAGCAAATGCATGGGGGTTGATTGGTGTCAATTTGGGGGTACTTGAAATGAAGGTCCCAGGCAGTGAATTTAGTGTATGCTTACTGAAGAATATGGATGAAAGACGATTCAAAATAAGACTTCTCAATAAACTATAGAATTAAAGTTTCCCAAACCCACGCAGTTCAATGATCTGTTCATTTGTTTCTCTAATGTAACAAAACGATGTATTAAAGCTGACCGGGGGTCATTGCTATGCTGGCTTGTGGTGGACATTTTTGTAAAACAATAATATAAAGAGATAACCATAACAGTTCGGAGAGGAGAGGAGAGGAGGGGGAAGAGAGAGAGAGAGAGAGAGAGAGAAAAGAGGAGAGGAGAGAGAGAGAGAGAGAGAGAGGAGGAGGAGGAGAGGATCCATCCTTCCGTCCATCCGTCCATCCATCTATCCATCCATCCATCCATCCATCCATCCATCCATAGGTATTCTTTCCCAGCTCTACATTTTTTTAACCGACTTTATAGTCAAATAAAAGGAGTAACCCATAGATAGCCCGGAACCATACTCACGTTCATACAGTTGCACGTCGGACTGTTATTGCATCTGGGTTGTTTGAACTTGTTTCCGGCCCCCGGCTAGCCTCAGCCTTGCTAGCCCCCATACTCTCTTTGCTAGCCGCTTCAACGTTTTCACAGCTCAGTTTTTAGATCCCATCATCATCATCATCATGCCTGCTGAAAGTCTACGATGGGAAACATTAGATGCCTTGAAAAACTCATCAAAAGGAAAACTCAAATATAATACGGAGTGGCCAGAAAAGGGCGAGGTGAGTAAGGTTGCTAGTGTTGAGTATTAAATAGCCCTGGGCAGTGCTTACAGCGAGTCTCTCTCTGTCAGAGAGAGACTCGCTGTAAGCACTGGACCAGGGCTAAGTATTAAACAGCTAGCTAGCTTCCAGAAAACATGATTTCTTATTATCTTCCCCAGAGTAATCTTCCCTAAGTCGAGTTAGTTACGCGCTAACTTATTATCAATGCAGTGGTTTTCAACCCTTTTCATACCAATGAAGGTCCATAATCATTATTTATTCGCCATTTAAGTCACAGACCACCGTTTGATGACATTTAGCTAAATCCACTAAAACGAAAGAATATTTGGTTGTCGTTGGATAGGATAACAGCAGGCAACCATTGGTACCATTAGGAGAGATAACAGCAGGCAAACGTTGATCAAAATAACAATTATTTTACAAACATGCTTGTACTTCCTGTAAATGAAGTAATGCAGATGGATAACAATAATTTAACTCTTGAGGGCGTAAAGCGTGTCCATTTGGTTTCATTTTCCACTCTCAAGAGTTAAAGATCTACAAGAGTCCATTTGTTTACCAACTCTTCCATCATTTAGCTGGGGACCACCTGGAACCCACACTGTGTGTGTGTGTGTGTGTGTGTGTGTGTGTGTGTGTGTGTGTGTGTGTGTATGTATGTGTATATTATAGATCCACCATTTATACACCGGCCCATCAGATTATTTTTAGATTGCGTTGAGGTCTGAAATGTGTGTGTCCCGTACAGGATATTTTAGCGGGTTACAACGATGTCCCCAGCTTGTCCCCTCTGTCCGGGTTCATCTTGAAAAGACTCAGTCCCAGAGTGCACCAGAACAACAGCAATAAGGCCTGCTCCCTGGGAGGAGGAGGATATGTCTCCCGTGACTCCAGTCCGTGTGAGGAGATCCCGTCATCATCTCCACTGTCTCTGAGCCCAGTTCTGTCGTCGTCAACAACAGCAACCCCTCCTCCTCCACCAAACCTCGGTGGTCTTTCATCATCCACTCCACTTGTTGTGGCCCTTTCCTCAAAGACTGACACGGAACAGGCAAGTCGCGCGATCTCCCCGTTCACTTGAAACTTTTCTTTCCCCCCCCCCCTGGGTCTTCCAGAGATTAAAAATGGGGTGCATTTTGCATTCCCAAACGCAGTTTATAGTTTAAGGGACGCAATAAAACAACGACCTCTGCATCCACGGGATGCACTACTGTACTGTTTTTTTTTATATTCTAGTTTATTTTGCTAGCTTTAGTTATAATAATCATTTCCTCTTCTGTTTTCTACATGGATATAACCACATTATAACCATATGAAATGAAATGGCAAATTTGTAAAAATGGCAAAATATGACTCTTAACTCATAAAATGTCCCTGGGACTCATTACATTGAAAACCTATTTACAACCCTGGTCTTCTCTGAATATCTTTGTCACATTCATTCATCAATAATGTCCGTACACTACACGGACAAAATGTGTCATGTCAGTGTTCTTATTTTGATTATAACAATAAGCCAATTACTTGAATGTCAAGTCTCCGCGTTTTCTTTCTTCTGACACAGATTTATGACACTAATAAGGCACATTATCAGATTATTATTATTATTATTGGATCTCAAATGGTTTATTTGCAAGCAGAGTGTACAAATAAATGTAGTTCAGTCTCAGAGTTACAGACCTGTTATGGTCATTCGGGGGCTACAGTAGCTCTTTAAGTGTTTATATATTATCGTCCGGTCGTTTGGTACATCCGTGGCAAAAACAAAAGTGTCCACCACAAGCCAACAAGATGACACTTGCGTTGATCGGTGATTACAACTTACATTACGTTCCTATTTTGGAAGGCCTTTTCGTCATTAAGGCATGAAATTTAAAAAGATTCTGACATTTTTCTGAAATACCCATGTTTCTGTATCAGTGGTGCTCAATATTTCATGTCAAGAACCCCAAAAATGATATGTAATTTGCCACCGACCCCCATCTGAAAATATGATATTCCAGGAACCCCTCAGAAGCAAAACATTTAGTTAAAAATGTTCGCTTTGAAAGAATATATATTCAAAGATTTGTGCCGCATTTTCACGATCTTTCAAAAATAGCAGACCTACAAGCTCGTAGCGCGGCACAAATGAGCTTGTAGATCTGCTATTTTTCAATAGCTAAAGTATACCAATGCTTAGAACACCAAAAGGGGTTCCCGCCCCAAAATGGGTTAATGTATGACAAATGTTCAACATGGAAACTATTATGATGATTATGACAAAATGATAGCGATTAACTCAAATAGATGCGATGAGACGATAATGTGGTAATAATAATTGTGACAGGCCTAATTAACGATCTTCTGCAGGTTGTTGCTGACGATGGGAGGAGTGGTCCCGGAGAGGGTCTCAGTCCCGCGTCGAGTCGGCCGCCAACGCCCACCATCTCGCTGGTCTCTCCCAGAGCTACGCAGACAGCTGGCTGCATCCGCATATGCGAAGAGAAGCACCGTGCCAAGGCCAAGGTTGTTAACGCTAAAAGTCACTAATGATCTTTTCCTAAATCCATTCACTTTTTCTGAAACTGTTTCTCAAACTACTTCATGTCAAGGACCCACAGAATTATTATGTAATTAAAGCAAAGATTTGAGTTTAATAACGTTCGCTCTGAAAGAATATATATATTATTGAAAGATTTGCGCCATATTTTTCACAGTTTTTCAAAAAATTGCAGATCTACAAGCTCATAGTATAACGTAATGCTTAAAGCACCAATAGACAACCGCAAGGTTCCCAGTTCGATCCCTGTGGGCTCTCCCCAGAGTTAGTGTCAAAGTGTCCTTTTTTTAATTTATATATATATATTTTTTGTAACCCATTTTTCACCCCTGTGTCAATCATCTAATGTGATCCTGGGCTCTACACATCCTCCACCAACCTGGGGAGAGCAACGGACTTGAACTCATGCTTTCTTCATGCTTGAGTGTTCAAGTTGCTCCTTTACACCTGACAAGGGGGAGTTTCCCTGGTTGGACGTAGCGTGTGGAAGGAACACGTTATTCCAACCAGTTCCTTTCCCCTCCATCAGGCGCCCCGGCTGGCCAGGGGGAGGCAGTTTAGAGACCAGGATTACTGCATGTTTTTGTGAGGGTACCTACCCTAGGGGACACGGGGAGAACATGCAAACTCCACACAGAAAGGCAAAAGTGTCCTTGAGCAAGACTCTGAACCGTGTGTGTGTGTGTGTGTGTAGACGGAGCTGAATCTTCGTCAGGAGATGCAGGAGCGTCTGGTGGCCTCCGTGGCCAACCGCGAGTCTGAGCAGCTGAAACGCTTCGAGGAGCTGATGGAACTGAAGCAGCGACAGGAGCACCAGAGCATGATGGACATGATGAACAGAGAGTACGTACTGCACGCTAAACAATCATCATTATTCAAATGTGTTTTGTTGTGATGTGTTTGTTTTTAAACCCATTTAGACCTGAGGCCGATTCTACAAACGTCTTCAGCTGAAAAACCCTATGACCCTATCAGTCGTTTTTATGTCAAGGACCCCCAAAAATATATGCAATTGTCCGCCGACCCCCATCTGAAAATATGTTGTTCCAGAGAGTAGACCCACCAGAATCAAAGATTTGAGTTAAAAATGTAAATATATATATATATATATATATATATATATATATTCTTTCAGTCATTTCTAACTCAAATATTTTCTTCTGGAGGATCCCTGGAAACATATTTTCAGAAGGGGGGTCAGCGGCCAAATACATTTACATGACGGGGTCTTGGGCATGAATGACTTTGAGAACCACTGACATAGAAACAGATTTATTTGAAGCACGTTTTCAAGTGTAACCCTAGGATTATTTCACCGTCCCGTCCGTGGCCTGATCAAAAAGGATTATTTCACCGTCCCGTCCGTGGCCTGATCAAAAAGGATTATTTCACCGTCCCGTCCGTGGCCTGATCAAAAAGGATTATTTCACCGTCCCGTCCGTGGCCTGATCAAAAAGGATTATTTCACCGTCCCGTCCGTGGCCTGATCAAAAAGGATTATTTCACTGTCCTGTCCGTGGCCTGATCAAACAGGATTATTTCACCGTCCCGTCCGTGGCCTGATCAAAAAGGATTATTTCACTGTCCCGTCCGTGGCCTGATCAAAAAGGATTATTTCACCGTCCCGTCCGTGGCCTGATCAAAAAGGATTATTTCACCGTCCCGTCCGTGGCCTGATCAAAAAGCTCTGTTTCTGTTTTTCTGGCAGAACCAAAGAGAGCATCGGGCGCCATGAGAAGCTGAAGGAAGAGCAAAGACACAGGATGAAGGTAGGATGGATGGTCTGTGTTGTGTGCACTGGTGTTTTTGGCAGCAAATTTTAGTTCTTAGTCTCTTGAATAGTTTTCATTTAGTTTTAGTCACCTGGAATGTTTTAGTGTTAGTCTAGTTTCAGTCGAATAAATATCATAAGATTTTAGTCGACTAAATCTACAGTTGATTTAGTCGAACAAAATGAAATGAAAAGGGTGGGATATATTCCTCAGCCTAGTAGGAAAGTCTGTGAAAGATTTCACGTAAATTGCACGCTGCGTTCATGATTTGAGGCTTTTTGTTTGAAATGGACCAATCCTGCAAACTTTGCAAGCCAATATTAGCCAATTAGGATGGAATATGAAATATCGGACGGATATGTCTTGCACACATGACTATAGTGTGCAAGACGATTTCCTGCAACGATTTGCAGGATTTTTGAACAGAATCTGGAGGAGTAATATCCAAAAATGTGTTTTTACAAAAGTCGGCCTCCTGGTGGCGCTATAACAGGCCGTTCTTGAAAATCTGTGGTAGAGGTCCATCGTTGGCAAATTTGCAATCGACCGGGTTAACGCCGGAGCGTCGCGTTGCGTTTCATTGGCTGCACGTTTTGTAGTGTTTGTAGTAAGTGTGCGACGATGATGAATAATGACAATTTTCAAGTGTAACCCTATGATTATTTCACCGTCCTGTACGTGCCCCCCCCCCCCCAGATCCTGAACCTGCGGCTGAGGGAGGCGGAGCAGCAGCGTGTGCGCGATGCCGAGTCGGAGCGGACGCGGCAGTCGGAGGGCCGCGACAGGCTGCGCAACCTCAACACCATCCAGGTACTGGAGAAGGAGAAAAAAGTACCGGAGATCCGGGGTAACACTTAATAGTTTAAAAAAAAAGAGGAAAACTGTATTAAACCAACGTGTTTGGACCCGAACTAAGCTGTGAGGACTAAAACTAAGACATTGACACTTTTGTCAACAAATAAAAACTAGACTAAAATGTTAGATGGGGACTAGCGTACAAGAGATCCAGTTATACTGTAAGTCATTTTACAATATTGGTTGCATGCTGAAAATAGCCGAAAGATCGGCTATTTTCCAAGTGTAAAATCAGTCATTACAACGGCATCAAGGCCCGCCCGAAATCCATTTTAGTCGACTGTAGATTTAGTCCACTAAAATCTTACGATATTTAGTCGAATGTGACTAAAACTATATGAAAACTGTTCAAAGAGACTATGACTAAAACTCCAAACCATCCAGGAGGAGGTGCTGCAGCTCAACCAGCTGCTGGAGCCGGCCGCCGTGCAGGCCCAGATCACGGGCCCCGCCCCGCCAGACCTCCCCGCCTACATCACCCGCGGCAACCAGCTCTGCTCCCAGGTGTCCGAGGTGGTGCGCACCACCAATGAGGTCTGTCTGTCTGTCTGTCTGTCTGTCTGTCTGACTGACAAATATATATGGAGGCCATCATACTGGCGGTGATGTCCTTAATGCTCCGGGCTAATCGCCCAACAACATATCAATGTATGGTTCCCAGGGTGAGTTCTGCAGCGTGGAGGACATGGCCGTAGCAGAGCGGGCCCTCCATGAGATGCGCGCTCTGGTCCGTCTGACGCAGGAGGAGACGGCCAAGGCCCAGGAGAGGAAGGCCAAGGAGCAGCAGGACCACGAGGCCCGCCAGGCGCAGGCGGAGCTGCATGCGCAGCAGGAGGAGCAGAGGAAGAAGGCGGCCATCGCAGCCAAGGAGAAGGCACAGCGGAGAGGTGAGACCGTCGTCACAGAGTTAAAACAGACTCCCCTGTCATCGTCAGGGGAGTTGGAAGAGAGAGAGACTGCATCCACACTGTCGCGTCACAAAGTTGCTTCTTGCCCACGAGTGGCAAGACCAAGAAGTCTTTTCCTGGTTTTTAAACCATTCTGGACGGGAACCCCCTTTTGGTGTTTTAAGCATTATGTTGTACTTTAGCTAATGATCTACAAGCTCATAGCGCGGGTGCCGCGCTACGTGCTTATATAATTTTTGTTTTATTGTTTAATGCAACCGTTAATGCTGCTCAAACATTTTCATGTCAAGGACCCCCCCAAAATTATATCCATTTGGCCGCCAACACCATCAAAAAAATTTTAGAAACAAAGATTTGAGTCAAAACTGTTTGCTTTTAAAACAACATATATATGCTAAGGTTGTCAGAGGGAGGGTTTGTAACGGTTCTCCTTTCCACAGGTCTGCAGACCAAAGCTGAAGAGAGCACTCTGAAATGGTACAAGGAGCTGCAGGCCAACGCTGTGCGCTGTGCACAGTTATTTGAGGACCTCAACGACCCAAAGGATATGCAGGTGGGCTCATGCATTCATGTACACGCAATTCTGTATTCATGTTGTACAACATTGCACACCCACGGCGCCGTGGAATGGAGTAGCAATGGGCTCTACGTATGCACACGGAATAACTCTTACTACAAGGACTATTTAAAGAGGACGATTGTTTTTGTTTCAGTGGTTGAGCCGCTAACAAACGTCCTCCTGCTGCTTAACGACTAGCCTACAAATACACTGTCTGTGAGCATCTTTGTATCTTTTGCATCTGCCCGTGTGGGCAGCATAACATTGTGGCAGAGTAGAAACGTCTGTTTTTGTATATACAGTATCCTGTCTTCAAAATGTAAATAGTATCCCAAACGGCACACTTTACTACTTATTTAGATGGAAATAAGTGAATTAGCACAAAAACCCAACCCCCATTGAGGGCTTATGGTAGGGGAAATAGGCTTAGCCAATAATGCACTTTTACGTAACAACTACAAATAAAGGTAAGAAAACCTTGTATTATGGAATTCTCCTTTAAAACCTTGCGTTGTAAAATGTGCTGCTATATAAATAAAGTGGATTGGATTGGAAAGGGTTTCCCAACACACATTTCACTATAAACGTTCACACGACCCTTCTGGCTGTCAAGCGGTAGAATAGAGTTGGTGTCGAAGTGTCCTTGAGCAAGACACTGAACCCCTAATTGCTCCTGATGTGCTGGTTGGTGCCTTGCATGGTTTCCGCTGCCATCGGTGGTGTGTGGGGGTGGGCACAGAAAAACTTCAGTGCACTGTGCTTACACAGTGTGAGAATGGGTGTATGTAAAACGCCTTGGATAAAATTTAACCTTGCATTTTGTTAAGTCTGCTAAGTCCTTACACATTGTAATTGTGTGTCAAATCTAAATCAACAACTGTGTACGAATCCTTCTTTTATTTTATATATACTGTATATATATTTTTTTATGGATTCAGACGAAGAAGTTAAGAATGGAGCTCCAGAAAGCGGCCACCATCCCAGTCAGTCAGATCTCCAGCACGTCTGGCTCGCTGCTCAAGGAGATCTTTGACAAGATTGACAAGCTGCTGTGCGGGCGCTCCGTGGTGTCGGCGGGGAAGTCCGTGTCCACCTCGCAGCACCCCAAGGGCCTGGAGTACGTCAGCTACAAGCTGGCCGAGAAGTTTGTGGTGAGTGACTACTAGTGCCCGGTCGGGCCCGTTTGTTGTGTGGAACAGTGGGGGTTTCAACCACCATTCTGGGTGGGAGGGGAACCCCCTTTTTGGTGTTTTAAAGCATTATGTTCTACTTTAGCTATTGAAAAATAGCAGATCTACAAGCTTGTAGGTCTGCTATTTTTGAGAAATCGTGAAAATGTGGCGCAAACCTTTTGAATATATATTCTTTCACAGCGAACGTTTTATATTTGGGGTCCTTGACATGGAAATGTTTGAGAACCACTGGCATAGAAACATGGGTTTTTCAGAAAACTGTCAGGATTTAGAAGACTTTTTGTAGAATCGATGGTAGGTCTAAATGGGTTAACGCTTTTCAATATCGAGGCCCATTATTACAGTGGTTACCAAACTTTTTCATGTCAAGGACCCCCCAAATTGACACTCATTAACCCCCCATTAGAAAAGATATGCCAAGGAAGCCCCATAAGAGAAGACGGTGATTTTCACCAATTATTTTTTTTCATTTCAAGAATTCCCATGTTTGTCCTGAATTAGGCTACGGACCCCCGTTTAATGGCACTCTGGGACCCAAATGTATATTGTAAAATGAATGTAAATTTAACTCTGAGAGTGTACAAAATGGAACCAAATTGACCCGTTGGTGTCCATTTGGTTCCATTTGTACATTCTCTGACTTACAGACCCATAAGGGTCCATTTGATTCCTAACTATCATTTAGCTGGGGACCCCCTGGAAGTCTCTCAAAGACCCCTAGGGGTCCCCGGACCCCACTTTGGGAACCATTGCATTTATTATTCAGCATTTATTTGAGCCACGGACCACCATTTGATGAGATTTAGCCTCAAAGACCTAAAATAAACTAATATTTAGTTGATGTTAGATAAGATTCCATGCTGTATTGATGTGGTACCATCCATAGGAGAGATAACAGGCAAATGTTAATCAAAACAATTAAACAATTATTCTACATTCTCTAATTGTGTAGACTTCTTGTAATGATGTAATGTTTAACAATACTTTAACTCTTGAGAGCATACAATGCAACCCAAAAGAAGAAATCAATGAAAAATTAAAGGAATTCCATCAAATATAAAACAAATGTTTAAGAGGTTTTTGGGTCTTGGGTCAAAGAAGATTGCAAACCACTGAATAATTGAATATACAACTCTCTGTGTACAAGCATTGGTGCAGGTGTGCAGGGAAGCCACTAGGGGGCTCCCAATGACAACACCAGTATAGAATTTCAACATTGACAAACATGAGTTGTCGCCTTCTGAATAAAACACTCCTAATCTGGGCTTGAAATTTATATTTCTGGATCACCATCCTAGATACTAGATGAGAAGTACATTCCAGACATTCATTAAATACAGAATAGCCACCGGGCACCGGTCTAGTTTAAGGGACACTTCACCCTTTTTACAAAAAAAATAATATGTTAATGACGTTTAGAAGATTAACACTTTCCTTGGGGTCTTTAATATGTGGTTTTAGATCATTTAGATTTTTAGCAGTGAGCCCAGTGTCCATGACACCAGAGACACTGTGCCTCACTGCTACAATCTAAATGATCTAAAAACCACATATTACACGCATAAAGACCCCCCCCCCCCCCAGGAAAGTATTCTAAAGCTTCTAAAATCTTTTTTTAGAAACAAGGAGAAGAGGAGGTGGCGTCTCACCACGAAGCGGCCTTCCCCATCGCCGCCGTGGCGTCGGGGGTTTGGGAGAAACACCCCAACGTGGGAGAGCTCATCCTGGCCCACCTGCACAAGAAGTGCCCTTACGCAGTGCCCCACTACCCCCCTATGAAGGACGGCACCTCTGTCGAGGACTACCAGAGGTAAGTGTAGTGCCCTTATCGCACGGGACACGTGGTACCTACTCTAGGGGACACTGGGAGAACATGTGAGGGTACCTACTCTAGGGGACACTGGGAGAACATGTGAGGGTACCTACCCTAGGGGACACGGGGAGAACATTTGTGGGTACCTACCCTAGGGGACACGGGGAGAACATGCAAACTCCACACAGACAGGCCCTTTCGCCAACCCCGCCTCTGGTATGGGCACTGATGACACGGAGGAGAGGAGAGATGTTATGTTCCATATTTCTTTCTTCAAAATTGCATTTGAGAGAAATGTCAAAAACTCACACCAACACAGGGTTCTGGGTTCTTATGGGGTCTATCCTGTCTGTGTCACAAGCATGTGGTTCTCACATCTACAGGGTTCTGGGATACCGCGTAGATGACAACGGGGTCGAAGGTCAGGACGCCTTCCTGAAGAGAATGTCTGGAATGATCCGCCTGTACGCCGCCACCATACAGCAGAGATGGCCCTACGGCCCCAAGACAGGGGTGAGACTTGTCCCCGATACTCTGGTTTCATTGGGTAAGGGGTGAGACTTGTCCCCGATACTCTGGTTTCATTGGATAAGGGGTGAGACTTGTCCCCGATACGCTGGTTTCATTGGATAAGGGGTGAGACTTGTCCCCGATACTCTGGTTTCATTGGATAAGGGGCAAGCTTTATTCCATAACACTTGTTTTCATTGGATAAGGGGCGAGCTTTATTCCATGACTCTGGTTTCATTGGATAAGGGGCGAGCTTTATTCCATGACTCTGGTTTTCATTGGATAAGGGGCGAGACTTATTCCATGACTCTGGTTTCATTGGATAAGGGGCGAGCTTTATTCCATGACTCTGGTTTCATTGGATAAGGGGCGAGCTTTATTCCATGACTCTGGTTTCATTGGATATTTGGCAGTGCCTTCCATAGATACAATTGACCTATAGCTAAGATCCTCCCCAAACTGCTACGGTCCAATCACCATAACATGGGTTAGACAAACCTCTCCACCAATAGTTTTCCTATATGATAAAACATTGTTTTAAAAAAGATCCATCCATCCATCTTAAACCGCTTATCCGTAGTCGGGACACGGGGGCAACAGCTCCAGACGTCCCTCTCCAGAGCAAAATTAGTGACTTCCTCCTGGGGGGATTCCGAGACGTTCCAAGGCCAATGAGTCGGGGTAACTGAAAACGGTTCAACCCCGCTGGAAAAGGGGCCTGGATGTATCGTTTTAACCTGCGTGATGGCGAACTTCCCATGCATCAATTTCTGGAACATTTTAATCCATAAACTCCTTCAGTTAAAAAAGTGAAAAAGGGACATTTTATTTGTGTTTTTGTTATATAAACCATGTGCAATCACTGCGACATATGCCACATACAAACCAGCTCAACAGAGTCGAGTAGCTAAATCCATGTTCTCTGACTCCATTTTGATGTATTGCCCCTGCTTCCTCCAAGCCTGACCCTCATGGCTTGAACCACGGCTGGCGCTGGCTGGCTCAGATGCTGAACATGGAGCCGCTGGCTGACATCACCGCAACACTGCTGTTTGACTTCCTGGAGGCGAGTTCACTTCATACAATGCATCAGTGTTGGTTTTTGGCAGCAAAAAAAAAAAAAATGTTTTAAAAATCCTAGTCTTTTGAATGGTTTTCATTTAGTTTGAGTCACATTTTAGTCACCCGGAATGTTTTAGTGTTAGTCTAGTTTTAGTCGTCTATATGTCATGAGATTTTAGTCGACTAAATCTAAAGGTGATTTTCGTCGACTACAATTTATTTTGTCAGGCCTCGATGCCGCCGTAATGGTTGATTTTACACTTGCTGAAAATAGCCGATCTACAAGCTCACAATGCGTCGCAGACTCGCAGTGCGACGCGTTGTGAGCTTGTAGATCGACTATTTTCAGCAAGCAACCAAGTGAAAAATGACTTATAGTGGATCTCTTGTCCACTAGTCCCTTCCTAACATTTTAGTCTAGTTCTTATTTATTGACAAAATTGTCAATGTATTTAGTCTTAGTTTCTATTTAGTTTCAATTTAGTTTTTGTCAGTGAAAAAAGGTAGTCGACGAACATTTTCGTTTTAGTTTTAGTCGACGAAATCAACACTGCAATGCATACCATATAAATATTTATACAGCATATACACCAGGTGTAAACCTCTCACTGTGTCCCATGTGTTGCTGATTATAAATCCCACAGGTGTGTGGCCACGCTCTGATGAAGCAGTATCAGGGGCAGTTCTTGAAGCTCATCCTGCTCATCAAGGAGGAGTACTTGCAGAGGTGCGTGGCGGTATAGCCTTTTTACGTCCAGAAAACATGTGGGCAAAATACATTTATCGTGCTTGCATGTAAATGTGCTCCATTTGGTAAATATTATTAACCCCATTTAGACCTGAGAAAAGATTCTACAAATGTCTTCTAATTCCTGACAGTTTTCTTGAAAAACCTCATGTTTCTGTGTCAGTCGTTCTCAAACATTTTCATGTCAAGGACCCCCAAAATGTTATGTAATTGGCCGCCGACCCCCATCTGAAAATATGTTGTTCCAGGGAACCCCCCCAGAAGCAAAGATTTGAGTTAAAAACCTTCACTCTGAAAGAATACAGTATATATTCAAAGATTTGTGCCGCATTTTCACGATAAAAATAAATAAATAGCAGACCTACAAGCTTGTAGCACGGCACTCGGTGCCGCGCTACGAGCTTGTAGAGCTATTTTTCAAAAGCTAAAGTGTAACATAATGCTTAAAACACCAAAAGGGGTTCCCGCACCAGAATAGGTTACAAACCTAGTTTAGTGGTAACAACAATGAAGCTGACGGGGGAATCGTACCAGCAACTGTTGCCTGGCTGTAGACACCAAAGTTTGTTTTTCACCTGGAACTTTTGTGTGTGTTTCTCTCCCAGGATTGAGGCTGTAACCGGTACAGGGCAAATGGGCTCCGTCATTCGACTCAAGGAATTTCTAGAGGTGAGTTCTAAGTCCTTCTGAATGAGAGACACTTCCACTGTTGATTCCGTCGACTAAAACGACGACGAAAACATGTTCGTCGGCTACCATTTTTCACTGACGGAAACTACATGAAAACTAAGCTATGACGACTAAAACTAAATGTATTGACAATGTTGTCAACAAATAAAAACTAGACTAAAATGTTAGGAAAGGACTAGTGGACAGGAGATCCAGTATAAGTCATTTTACACTTGGTTCCATGTGTAAAATGTAAAATCAGCCATTACGACGGCATCAAGGCCCGACAAAACACATTTCAGTCGACCAAATCGACTGTGGATTTAGTCGACTGAAATCTTGCGGTATTTAGTCGACTAAAACTAGACTAACATTAAAACATTCCAGGTGACTAAAATATGAATAAAACTAAATGAAGTTTCATTCCAAAGACTATGACTTCAAACTAAAATGGAACTTTGCTGACAGAAATCAACACTGGACACTTGGGAGTCCAGCAGACGCTAGACATAAAACGATACACTAATAATTATGCTCCCACTGAGGTTATCGCGAGTTAAACGTTCACGGTCACGTCTGGATCTTCTTCATGGAAATGGGCGTATACAATACATTACACATAATAGATACAGTAATTAGGGCTGTCAACAGATCTTATCGATTATAGTTTAGCTGGGAATCAATGTTGTGCCTCTCCCCTTTCCCCATTGGCCAGAGGGCAGGCAGCTTTGCCCGTCGCTTCTTGGTGTCCCATTGGCCAGAGGAGCCAATCGGACTAGGTCTCCGAATTGGATCGCTTTACCTTTCATGAGCGTTCAGTTTCACCTGAAAATGAAAATGTTTGAGAACCACTGACCGAAATATGAGGTTTTTCTGAAAACTGTCAGGATTTAGACGCCTTTTTAGAGAATCGTGCTCATGTCTAAATGGGTTATTCTACTAGAAATGCTTTCTCTCTCTCTCTCACTCTATGCTGCCTACGCACCTGAAGTTTAAATGACGCTGCCATTCGTTTACTGGCAATAACAGACCCATGATTTCTTTCACACCCATCCAGAGGTCCAAATGGAGGTTATTTCTCCATCTCATTTGGATCCATCAGGCATCAGATAACATTATAGAGACAACTAGTGCGGATTGGCGATTGGGTGCTGCATTTGTCAAACGTTGAACTTGCAGTAAACATAATTCCCCTGACACATCATCACTCGGCTTATACTGTATGGAAAAATGGAACATAGCATCCCCCCATCAAGGCAATTTACATATTATTCTAAAAATGTTATGAGTAACTTATGTGTACGGAAAAAAAGAACATTGACACTTGCTGTAGAAGTCACCATGTCTATGAAATCCCATTTGTCAATCAAATATAATTAAAAATAAATAAATAAATGTTAATATTAAAGGGACATGTTGACAGATGCATGGTGGAATGATGGTAAATAATATCATGCTCAACATCAATATCATACACAGCTGATCTACAAGCTCACTGCTCACTTGTAGATCTGCTATTTTAAGCATGCAACCAAGTGTAAAATGACTTATACGGGATCTCTTGTCCACTAGTCCCTTCCTAACATTTTAGTCTAGTTCTTTTTTTTTTTTTACGAAATTGTCAGTATATTTAGTTGGAGTTTTAGTCATCATGGGTTTGTTTTTATGTAGTTTTTATCAGTGAAAAAAAGGTAGTCTATGAAAATGTTTCGTCGTAGTACTAGTTTTGTATTGAGGCCCTTTCTCTGTGTCCTTCCGTACAGACGTCATTAAGAAGCAGGCAGATCGCTCCGCCCAAAGGCCAGCTCAGCTCCCATTTCTGGAGGTCATGATTGGAAGAGAGGCATAAGAGCTTTGCTGTGCTGAAGAAGGCCCTAGTCCTGCATTAGTACCATGTATCCATGTTTGCTGTGGGTTAATAATGCGCCAAGTCAAAGTGTTTGTTTCGTCAGCAAGCTAGAATTTATGCCAATGAAATGTTAACCGCTTTCATTTTGACCGGAGAGAAAATGTTTTACTAGCCTTTTGTCAGCGAACCATAATAGACGACACCAGGGACGTGCACACATAGACATCAAAGGGGGCTTCAGCCCTTGCCCTTTCCAGACCACGGATGCAGCATTTACTACATGGTGAAGGAAATTAACACAGTTTTTTACACTGAACAAATTTGTTTAGAAATCCAGGTCGTACACACCGCATCTCCACTAGCTAAAGAGTGCTGGGTTGCACCCCGAAAATAGCTGATCTACAAGCTCTCAACGCGTCGCAGCGCGACGCATTGTGAGCTTGTAGATCTGCTATTTTCGCATGTATTTGTCCAAAAGTGCCCTCTTAACCCATTTTGGGCGGGAACCCCTTTTGGCGTTTTAACTAAGCATTATGTTATACAGCAGCATCTACAAGCTCGTAGGTCTGCTATTTTTGAAAAATCGTGAAAATACGGCACAAATCTTTGAACATAATTATATATTATTTCAGAAGACTTTTTATTCATTTCGTCGTCAGGCCTAAATGGGTTAAGGGATTTGATCCCCTGCCCCCCTCTAACACTCTGCACGTCCCTGGACAACACAGTAATACTATGTTGTACATTTCTTTTCATGCATATTTAAGAATTGTTTTGTAGTAGTTAAGATGCCACTTAACTACTGCTGATTGTTATCAGATTAACAAACTGTACAATTCGATGTATCGTATGTAAATGCATCTCCTAGTATCGTCACACGATGCATAACTGACCTAGAATTTTAAATTAAAATGTCACTTTTCTTGATTGAAATCATTGCCTACTTTCAAGATGTGTGGAGAGAAGGCAGGGGAAATCCTTGGAACAGTATCTTCTGAAGGGGTTTCTCTTAACCCATTTTGGGTCGGGAACCCCTTTTGGTGTTTTAACTAAGCATTATGTTATACTTTAGCTCGTAGGTCTATTTTTGAAAAATCGTGAAAATCTTTGAATACAATATTCTTTCAGAGCGAACGTTTTTAACTCAAATATTTGCTTCCGGGCGGGTCCCCGGGAACAACATATTTTCAGATGGGGGGGCGGCCAAATACATATAATCTTGGGGGTCCTTGACATGAAAAAGGTTGAGAACCACAGGGTTTTTCAGAAAACTGTCAGGATTTAGATTAGAAGACATTTGTAGAATCGTCCTCAGGTCTAAATGGGTTACGGCTTTTAAGCATAATACACAAGACAAACGTTTGTCAACTTTATTTTAACTTCTTAAAAGTACAGTATGCACATCAGTGTGGCTTTATTACCACTGCATTTGAAGCTTCAGTGGAAATCGGTCTAGCATTGACGGTATATCAGCATAATGATTTATGAAGATCGATCAGCAAATAAATAAGAATGAAATTAACCCTCAACATCACTAACTGTTATGAACCAAAGCAACGGAACTTAACATTTACAATTTCAGACTTCAAGCCGTCAGTTTTATCTGGAAAAAAATATTTGCTAAATAGTTTAATTTAATCATTAAGCACATCTTCAAAAATAACAGAATTAAGACGCAAACAATGCATTTAAATCTTCGAGCACAGACACATTTTGTTTCTCCACGCGAGTCTTATCGCGACCACAGGTCAAACCCCTGGATAGCCATACATGGAGAAGACTGGATCATCACCTAGATCTGCATATATGGAGCCGGCCAGCAACTCTACATCTGACCTCAAACCCGTAAGATCTCCAGTCCATATATGGAGCTGACCTGTTCTGACATTCCATATGTTGATCCTTCCCCCACCCGTCCTTCCTCTTCGACGTCTCCCTTTTGACTGATTAGTTATTAGTGCATCTACCTCCAGACAGTAATGGAAGGATACAGTAATGTCTAAAATGCAACTTAAATTAGAAACACTAAAGGAAAGGGTGAATGTACCGTTATGAAGTATTGCTGAACAAGTGAAACGTTTATACAGGAAACATTCCGTCTACCATACTGCATAGGAACCCTGTTCACAGTGAAGACATTCTGAACATCTTGTTCTAGATTTCAGAGGTGCAATACAATAGACAGAATCCACAGCACATCTGAAGGATATGCTCCAACACAGGTTAACCCATTCTGACCGGGCACCCATTTTGGTGTTAGCATCATGTTATGCTTTACCTATTGAAAAATAGCAGATCTACAAGCTCATATCGCGCCACCGAGTGGCGCGATACGAGCTTGTAGGTCTGCTATTTTTGAAAAATTCGAAGAACGACTGACATTTTTAGAATCTGATCCCAGGTCAGAATGGGTTCATCAGACCAGTGTGTGTCCAGTGGAAACCTCGTATGAATCTGATCTCAGGTCAGAATGGGTTAAACGACCACTTATGCCTTACTGCCCTATATATGAAAATAGCTCATCTACAAGCTCGACTAAGAAGTGCCGTTTTCGACTATAATGACATGCCCAAAATAGGGATGCCGGCTTTTAAGTGGTTAATTAGCCCAAAAAAAAAAGAAGGTATTTAAGCAAATGCTGCAGATCTTACAGATGGAAATGAGGAATGAATTAAAGATGAACCGGAATACATGTGGAGATCTGACATGGCACTTCCGTTTTTAGATGGAATCTCGACGGCCCTCTTAGGTACCAATTTAATCCTTTAAAAACAGGAAATATGTCCTTTTAGGCTTTAGCCTAACATTTTTCTAAATTAGATATACAAGCTCATCGAGTCAGGGGGGGGGGGGTTCCGTGGCCAAATACATACAGGATTTAGAAGGCATTTGTAGAATCGTTCCCAGGTCAAAATGGGTTTTAACCAACTAGCGCAGTGGTTTTCAACCAGTGGCCCGGGGACCACCAGTGGTCCTTGAAGGGGTTCCAGGTGGTCCCCAGCTTAAATGGAGAGTTGCTGAGTTGGTAACCAAATGGTTTCCTTTTTTTTTTACGCTCAAGTTACATTATTGTTAAACATCTGCATCACAAATGTACAAGAAGTCAATATTAGAGAATGTAGAATGTTATTTTTGATCAACATCTGCCTTTAGTCAGGCAAGGACCCCTTTGGGAACCACTGAACTAGCACATCTGCAACTGTTGTTGGTGCTGGTCTCCCTCTTCGGTGTACACCCCTGGTAATGTCCAGGAGAAAACAGACACACACAAGATTGTAGCTTCAATAAATAAATAAAAAGCCACGCTTCGGAAGTGCAGGATAATATTTTCACGCCGTTGTTACGTTTTCAGTTATTTCCATCATTTACAAAACAGGCATTCCTCTACAGCATCTCTTTATAATGCCGATGAATCACATTCTTGTGGCGTTTGTGTGCGTTTCAAGTCCTTTTCCAAGCCGCTGCCGCCGCCACCCCGTACTCTTCTCTCCTTTGTCCCGTGTGTTTTGTTTTAACTTCAGCACCTCCCCTCGTGGTTCTGTGCTGCTTTCTCCATGCGGCGGTACCAGAGTTTCACCTTGGTGTTCTGCATCATGTCATCGAACGCCTGCAAGCCCTCCATCACTCTCAGGATCCCGTAGACCGCCTACGAACGGAGAGATAGATTTTAACCCCTATATATATATATAATATAATATATTCTTTCAGAGCCAACATTTTTAACTCATATTTGCTTCTGGGAGGTCCATGGAACAACATATTTTCAGATGGGGAGTCGGCAGCCAATTACATATAATCTTGGGGGTCCTTGACATGAAAATGTTTGAGAACGACTGACACAGAAACATGCGTTCTTCCGAAAACTGTCATGATTTAGAAGATATTTTTAAAGAATCGTCCTCAGGTCAAAATGGGTTAAAGAGAATGGCACCTTAGTGACCTTAACCCTAAACTTATTTGCCTTTATTGTTGTGTGACTAAAGCTAAAATGAAAACTATTCAAGAGAGACTATTCAAGACTTCACTTCACTTCATTCGAGACTCACTATACTAAAACTAAAATCTAAATGTTCTGCCAAAACAAACCCCACTGCTCACCAGGTCTGCTAGGTTTGGCTTCTCTCCACCCATGAACTTTCTCTTCTTGCCAATGGCTGCAACCCAGTCATTGACGGCCTTGTAGAGGTCCTGTCTCACATCGTCCTGCAGGTTGTATCTGGACAATAAAAACAAAGCAAAGACGTGTTAAAACACAGAACCGAGAAAGAAAATGCTTTTTTCCCTCTCCCCCACCACCCATTGAAAAAGGGGGTAAGGGTAATAGCAAGGAGTACATGAATCACAGTATCCCCAAACAGAATTAACACAACTTTAATGTGTGATCCGAGATCATCGTATTTCATGAAAAATGCTTTAAGTCATTTTGAACTGAGGTCGAATAAAAAACATGTCAACATGTGCTCAACCTTTTTCATGTCAAGGACCCATAGAATTATCTGTATTTTGCTTGTTACTCACTTATTTTTCAGCCTTTTGGAGATGATGAACATGGCTGCAGCGCCAACATATTTGGCAAAGAAGCCTTCAAAAGTGCTAAACTTGCCCTCGCGGACAATGTAGTCGAAAGAGGCCAGGGCTTCACCCGTGGTCCGATACACGTTGGGAGATATGAGGTGCACCAGCCAGTCGTCTGCCCACATGCGCCATTTCATCTCCTCTCTTGAAAAAACAACAGGGAAACGGGCAGAAAGGTTGAGTGATTACAATGAGGCACAACACAGAAAACATTTTTACATTTAACCCATTTTGGCCGGACGTCGAGAAAAAGAAGAAAAAAAGTCTTCTAAATCCTGACAGTTTTCTGAAATACCTAATGTTTTTATATCAGTTGTGCTCAATATTTCATGTCAAGGACCCCAAAAATGATATGTAAGTGGCCACGACCCCCCCCCCCCCCCCCATCTGAAAATATTTTCAGATGTGGGTCCGCGGCCAAATACAGATCATTCTGGGGTGTCCTTGACATGAAAAAGGTTGAGCACCACTGACACAGAAACATAAGTTTCATAGGTCTGCTATTTTTTGAAAAATCGTGAAAATGTGCCCAAGTTTTTAAGTCCACATACTTCTGAGAGCCTTTTTCTGGGTACAGCTGCTGGGTCTCCTCCTGGTCCAGCATCAACCAGTACTTGTTGTTGTACTCGGTCACTTCCTTCCCCCGGTCATTGACCGCCTTCATCTCTGGGTAGCAGCGAAGAACCTCACCGACAGCTTTCTCCCTGGAGAGACAGTGTTTTTGGCAGAAGATTTAGATTTTTGTTTTAGTCATAGTTTATTTAGTTTTAGAGACATTTGTGTCACCTGGAATGTCTTAAATCTACAGTTGATTTAGTCGGCTAAAATGTGTTTTTTGCGGGGCCTTGAAGCCATCGTAATGACTGTTTTTTACACTTGCTGCGTTGCGACACGTGAAAAATCGGTGTTTATCAGTGAAAATAAAAGTTGGCACAGAATCAACACTGCCGGAGAGATAAATCGTGGGCCGAAATAAAAAGGCAATTACATTCTGTTCAGTGACTGATTACTGGTATTATTGGCATGACATTTTACAATAGAATACGATGACCGCAGGGCTAGATTCACAAGAGGATAAAGTCATCATTTTAAAAAGGGGGATGCTGTGACTTACTTGCTGACTAAGAGGGTCTTCAAAGAGCTGATGATAACCGATGAGTCATTCAGTTGCTGGTAAATGGAAAAGAAAGCGGATGTCATCAGACAGACGCTATAGCAGCACTAAGTATAACAACAAGGTTTTAGTCGAAGCTGTATGAGGTTGTACAGCAGGCTTGGGCTATTGTATGCAATTCTGTGATTAAAACCCATTTCGACATATTTGAACTGGGGACTGTGTTTTGACAGGCCTTGATGTCATTGTAATGGCAGATTTTACACTTTGGTTGCATGCTGAAAATAGATCTACAAGCTCTAAAAGCTTGTAGATCTGCTATTTTCAGCATGCAAACTGGATCTCTTGTCCACTAGTCCCTCCCTAACATTTTATTCTAGTTTTTATTTGTTGACTTAGTTTGTCATCATAGATTAGTTTTTATTCCATAATCCATTGTAGTCAGTGAAAAAAAAGGTAGTCGCCGGACATTTTTCGTCTTAGCTTTAGTCGAAGAAAACGACACCGATTGGAAGCCCTATAGCTTACCAGTTCACCATCGACCATCAGGATGGGCACTTTTCTGTAGGTGGACCACTTGATCTCCTTCCTCATCACGGGGTTCACCTCCACGATCTCGTAGGCCAGTCCGTGGTAGTCCATGAAGGCTCGCACCTTGCTGCAGAAAGGACAGGTCTTGTACTGATACAGAGTCAGCTTCAGTCCGCCAGCAGCAGGAACCTGAAATAATACATAGATATACCGTATACTATACAGCAGTGTTCCGTCCGGGGGGGACCCCCAGGGGTCTTTGAGGGGAGTTCCAGGGGGTCCCCATAGCTAAATGATAGTTTGGAACCAAATGGACCCTTATGGGTCTAACTCTGAAGAGTGTACAAATAGTTCCATTTGTACATTCTCAGATACATTTATAGCGCCCGGTTCACTTTTACAGACAGACCGGATGTTGTCCCGGATGTGGCTGCAGCTAAGTGTAGCCAACAACGGACTAGCGACTGGACAGCAGCCTAGGAGCGTAACGTAACAAGTGTTCCTAGGCTGTGGAGTATTTTTGTATTTGTATTTATTTATTCAGCACAGTACATTCAGACATTCTGTGCGACGTGGTTCAATGACGATGTTTTGTTGTCGCTTTGCTGCTGTCCAGCTCATAACATGAGACATTAGAGAGCTTAGGAGGCAGGCAATATCATACTACTCTCCCATTGGCTTAGGCAGCGTGTGTGGCAGCCAATCAGGCCTAGGCCGCCAGTATGACTACTAGGGTGTCGATCTTGTCGTCTACATTTAGTGAGCTTTCATTAGGTTTCACCTGACCAAAAAACTATATTTGGCTATGATTCATGATGACCATTTTTGTTTTCGGCATTCTGATTCTATATTATATGCTTTATTTTTGCTACACTGTGTTCGTGTTCGGGCATTGCACATTAGAGCACCATTGTTGCACTGAATGATCGTTATAGACCTGGAAATTGGGTTAAAAGTTTTGGAAATTCATCTTATCTAACTTAAACTATAAATAAATGCACCAAGTCCCTGTGTGTACGTACGGCTGTAATCCACGTAACTCGAGAACCGCTCGCCCCACCGACTTCAAATTTGACACACGCGTTCCACAACCCCACCGGGAGTGCAGTGCCCAGTGTCGAGTCCGTTGGATAGCCGATTGTCCAGAACCAGCACAAAACCCTCTGCCCGGCCCTGATCACCCATCTCCATATATGGAGCTGGCCTGTTCTGACATCACAATGATTGTTCTGACATATTATGCATAGACTCCATATTTCGGCATGCCCGACAAAGAACTCCATATATAGGCATAAAGGGACACAGATACAATAACTGGGTGGGGCATACATTTCCAACTTGCAGCGTTCCAAGTAGGCAAGTAAGTGTCCAACAGGCACGGCTCTAGTTGGTAAACATGTGTAGGAACCCCTCTATATACAGGCCTTTAGTGATCCTGCAAAGGAAATTCAATTCACCAGAGGATGCACAGCAAAGATACCGATGCAGAGTGATGCTGCAGAGTTCACACTGACAGCTACAAAAGATACAAAGTTACACATCGGGCAGCGATGCAACATATCTGTCACAGAGTCGCTGCTGAAGACAGTGTCGAATTGTTCGATCAACACACGCTTTATTGACATCAAGCATGCATCCGATGAGCGAGACCAATTTAAATATAAAAGGAAAATAAATAATGAAACTTGGGAGTTAAAAAAAACACAGAAGTGGCTGACTGAAATGTTTAGTGGAAGCCAGCTCAACTTGGATCGGGTTTTATGGATTTGTGTAGCAGCTACAAATGTATGGTGTCTACTCTAGCCCACTCTCCTTGCATCTTTATTTTGCTGCCTGGGCTGGCTTGAAAAATGAATGGTAGTCTAGTTGTGTAGCTGCCAGCGGTGTGTACTGTGAACACAGCATAAAGTACTGTAGGATACATATAGCAACAAGGTATGCAAAAAGCAAAAAAGAAAAGAACGTCATCGAGTCATGCTCATCTTTGTTGTTATTACAGATCTGTACACAAGTCCCAAACCACACCACTGATTCGCCATGCAACTCCTTGCAATGCAACATGCAACCATTATCCCCCACCAATCCAATGGCAGATGCAAGGTGCATTGGTTGCCCTTAAAACTGTTTTGTTGCTTCAATCAAGGATCAGTTGCGATTATATAGTTGCATTTGGGCTTCAGTCAGAGTTAACACTGTGGACGTTACTGTGGGCACTTGACACATGGGCATTTTGTTAAATGACCACTGTAGGTCAACTAGTTTTGTAGGACAAGTGGTTTTAGCCGGTCACAGCCACAGATGTTTCAGTAAGCAATGTTTTAGGTCACGATGATGCAGCATATATCACATATCACCAACGCAACACATTACTAGTATTTGTTTTACCTTGGCAGTGGCTTCCTCTTCGGCGAGGTGCTGCTGTTCAACGGAAAACTTAATTGTCTGATACAAGCCTATCCCACCGCCCAGGAGGAAGGCACAGCCGAGGACCCTGCTGCCGCTTCCCCGCAGCAGAGCTGCCGCCGGTCCGGAGGCTCCTCCGCCGCCGCCACCGGTGGTGAACAGCCTGGATCGGAACCCTCCGGCCCCGGGCCCCCCGGTCCCGTACGCTCTCCTGGAGCCATGCAGAGACCGGCGGGCTGCCAGGGAGGAGGACGACGGACACTCCAGAACATGCTTTAATAAGCCGACCTTACTGAGAGCTCTGGCACAGGCGGCCGCCATCTTGGATTTTTACATAAAACTCCCAGAGTGCTCCGCGGTGACTCCTCCTCTGCTCCTCCCCTCTATTATGGGCTCCTCCAGCCATAGATATTCCTCCACCAACATGTGACGCACATGTGACACGTTCTAGAGCAGCTGGTTCCAATCAGAGTTTTAAGGCCGTGACCCCCCCAAATAATCATATTTGAACTGGGACCCCCCTCACCAAAAAAAACTAAACATAATGGACTCCCCAGTCCCCAAAATGATCATATTTGAACTAGGGACACCCAAAAATGATCATATTTGAACTGGGGAGTGGGTGACTCGTGATGACACGTCATGCGGCTCCGTCACACCTCGTGACACGCTCCATATATGGCCGTCTCCATATATGAAGATCACGACACTGACCTCATCAAACCCTGGATATTCATATATGGAGAAGACTAGATCATCACCTATAGATCTGCACATATGGAGCCGCCAGCAACTCTACATCTGCAGACCTCACGGACACCAGCTTAATAGTTGAACTGCTTCTTAACTACTATGCCGTATTAAGAAGCTCTGTTGTTTCAGCACGACCTCGCCCGAGAGGAAGAAGTATATACATTTTGTATTGGATATTGTACGACAAGTCGACGACGACGACAAGATAGCACCCCTCACTTCACACAGGTGTGATTTTTTTTGTCTTAACACAAACATTAAAGTGTCCTTTAATGTCCTTTCATGTTGACAATGATTGGATAATTTAAGTTATATGTAGATTGTAGCAAATCGGCTATTTGTCCTACACAAAGTATAACCTACATTCCCTCTGACAATGAATGGAGAATTTACGTCATAGGCTATATGATATCAAATGTGTACAGTCTGAGCAAATCGACATGTTGTCATGATGATGTACGTGTACGGTAATAAGTGAGGGGCGGCCCTCACTTCACACGGGTGTGATTTTCTTTTTCAATATAGGAAACGAAAACTGTATTTTGTAGACTAAAACTGTATTTTTACTCGAGTTGTTGTGACCCATTAAAATGAGTCCCGTGTGTGTGTGTGTGTGTGCGTGTGCGTGTGTGTGTGTGTGTGTGTGTGTGTGTGTGTGTGTGCGTGTGTGTGTGTGTGCGTGTGTGTGTGTGCGCGCGTATCTGTGTGGACTGCAGCTCCTCTGTGTGGTCAATATATTTTACAACTCAGCCCTTTAAAAAAAACACATCCATCCCCATCCATCCATCAACGGGTCAGCCATCCATCCAGCAGCCAGCAGCAGCATCCATTTAAAAGCATCAGTCAGTGTATATCCACATTTAACGTCGATCGTCGACTATATAGCTGCATTATTCCTATTACTGTATGCATTGTGGGATATGCTGTAGATTAATTAATAACGAAATGGGATTTATATAAAATAAAATAAAAAGACGAGAGATACACACACACGGACGGTGACGGACCCGTTGTGTGTGTCACAGTGTGTGTGTGTGTGTGTGTGTGTGTTTTATTTTCCACGCACGACTGGAGGAGGAGGAGGAGGAGGAGGAGGAGGAGAATATACCAAATGATGTAGGCAGATCGAGAGAGAGAGAAGAAGACAAATACATTTTTGATTATCGCTGCCTGGATTGTGTGCTTCTCTGCTAGCAGCTATAGCTAGCGTAGAGGCTGCTAACAGCTCGCTGTTTATTCCCCATGGTTTCTCATTTTCCGATCGGGATGAATATAAAATAAAACACAAGAAGTGATGCTTTTTCACTCGGACGGATGTGCATGGTGGTCGAGGAGTCATTGAGGGCATTTCCCCCAGATAGAAACCGACCATCCTTTACAATGTTAGCTATATAAGGAGCATCACATATTTCTTTCTTTTTTTTCCTTTCTTTTTCTAAATCCGTGTGAAATGCTGATGCTGCCTGAAGACCAAGGAGAAAGACATTAAAGTGCATCTGATGACCTGAACGTACGTGTTTGTATGGATACAATACGGGCTCCACGAAGGTCATGATTCTGAGAGAATGATCATGCTGGAAAAACAGGTAAGGTTATATATATATTTGTGTATTATTTTATTGATCATCATTCATCATACATGTCCTGAATTCGGCGTTGTTGATGATGCTTTGATTGGGAATGGCTACTGCTGCTGCACCTGAGCTGGGATATGATTGAACCAGGGACCTCATTAGTGTCTTTTGTAATTAAAACACATATTAGACATTCAATCCAAAAATACGTGTATATATGTATTCATATACTGTATTCATATACTCCAGATTTAGGTGATTAAGCTGACCAAACACACTGGAGTATGACTGAATTGGCCTTAATATCAGGCAGGGCATCACCACTGTTGTTCCATGTTGGTGACAGGTCTATGGCCTTCAGCTATTGGTATTCTGGGGACACATTATGTTTTTACATTGCCATGGTGACACATTGGCCTACTAGAATAAAGAGTACAATGTGACGTTGCAATCAATCAAGCAGGACATATTGTGCTTTTGCTGTTTAAGAATATACTGTAGAATTACACACGCACACGTAAAGATAATTTACTTAAAATACATGGCAAAAAAAGGATTTGTTTTTCTCATTTTGAATAGATGATGTACAGTAATGGTGTTTGCACTGTACAGTGTAGGTGTGTGTACTATAGTGCCAAGATCAGGTGCCAAAGACAGTGCCAAATTCTGCCAATGAATACACCAAATACACCCCATTTCTCTTCATCTCTCTTCATCTCTCTCTCTCTCTCTCTCTCTCTCTCTCTCTCTCTCCTACTCACACACACACACACACACACACACACACGCACACGCACACGTCATACATGTCCCTGCGTTTGTTTTTCTACTAAAGGCCTCATTGAGATGCGTTAACAATAGCCACTGTCTGTGATGTTCTTGGCCCTGAAGTGGACCTCTCGTCTAGGAAATGCTTGTCCGTCAGCAGTGCCCCGCCGTACTAGCATGCACACACAGGTCCACAGCCTGCGTGTGTCCAAGAGTGTGTCCCATTGTCTCTCTTCAGCATCGTCTCTGTAGCCTCGCTATACCCGTGTTGTTTTTAGCAGCACATTTTGATTTTAGTTTTTAAGTCGTATAGTCTCTTGAATGGTTTTCATTTAGTTTTGGTCATATTTTAGTCACCTGGAATGTTTTAGTGTTAGTGTAGTTTTAGTCGACTAAATATCATAAGATTTTTAGTCGAGTTTTAGCTTGTAGATCTGCTATTTTCAGCCTGCAACCAAGTGTAAAATGGATCTCTTGTCCACAAGTGTTAGTCCCTTCCTAACATTTTAGTCTAGTTTCTCTTTTGATGAAATTGTCAATACATTTAGCTTAGTTTTAGTCATCATAGCTTAGTTTTCATTTAGTTTCCATTGAGTTTTCGTCAGTGGAAAAAAGGTAGTCGACGAACATTTTTCGTCTCAGTTTTAGTCGACAAAAACAACACTGCTCAGTATACGGTACCCATGGGGGAAAGAAAGGCCTGGGGCGGAAACCCATTGGAAAACCTGGCATAGGAAGTGGGAGTCAACTTGTATTTCGCTATAGCCAATTTGGTGATGTCAGTGTTCTCCGTTGTTTTCTACGGGGGAGGAGAGAGGGGGGAGGGGGGGGGGGGGACTCGGATCGGTAAACCAATAGGGTCCACCGGCTGTTTTCGCCGGCACCCACCCCTACTTCACCCATTTTGACCTGAGATCAGATTCTAAAAATACATATAAAATATTCAGACAGTTTTCTGAAAAATCTATGTGTCTATGTCAGTCGTTCTTCGATAAAAAAAAAAAATCAGACCTACAAGCTCGTAGCGCGCCACCGAGCTTGTAGATCTGCTATTTTTCAATATCTAAAGCATAACACCAAAAGGGGTTCCCGCCCAAAATGGGTTTTAACATGATATTAATGAACAGCATCAGGGCAGGAAAACATGTTTTTCATCCCAAGACGCGCACACGTCACCACATTCATCTTATCTTCACCATTATGTAACCACATAATACTTCTAGACCATAAATTGGATTTACACTATCACATCTAACACCACACGTCCGTGTTGTTGTTGCTTCTCCGTGAATGTCGTGTGTCCGAGTGCAGAGACACACACAGCGCGTAGATTTTGAACGAAGGCAGACAGCGATGTGTCTTTGGCCACTGAGCGTGTTTTGTCCGTGCTGGGCAGGTTGTAACTGACGAGATAATCGATAAAAGTGCGCCGTCTGTGTTTTCATCGTTTCACCACAGTTGTAGGAATGGCCCGCTGTGATTGGCCAGTAGCCCCAACAGCCACAGAGCTTGGTTGAAAACGCAGAGGTGATAAAGTCAGTGACGTATCACGGCCACAAAGTACATCCACATACTCCGCATACGACTTGTGTATGACTACCATTATTGTATTTTCCTTTATTGTTGCAGTGCCCGGATAGAGCGTTAAGCTTTGCCACAAGGCTTTCCATTTTACAAAGAGCATTAACAGCGCTCTGTTCTTGAAGCTTGACTTCACTCCTCCTAGGCTAGCACATCTGACATCTTTCTCTGATGGAATGTGACAACTATCAGAGATTTTGTCTTTGTCCACAGGGAGATTTTTTTTCCTCCTCCACTAGGAGCATTAGTTTGGTGTGTGCAGAAAGAAGGACTGGTTCCTTTTTTGTTTTTAAGTCCCTCGTACCAAATCATGTATTTCTGATTGAAATGCACAATGCACATGGCGTTTTCAAAATACAGAAAATACTACTTTTTAGACGTCTCCGTCTCTAATGAAATTGTCTGGTTAATTACAACATAGCGTTCTGCGAGCCCCATCGTTATGAGTGTCAATTCTTGACTGTCATTTGTCGATTCAAAAATAATGTTCCTGGGCCAGTCGCTACAATGGTGGGTCCAGTGATCTTGAAAAGTCACTGGCCCAGAGGACCAGGCCTATAGAGTGTCGCAGCCCCCCCCCCCCCTCGAGAGATCCGGAAAAGAAATCCCCATTCATTTTCCTCATAGACTTTTCAGAAAGTATTTATTTAAAGACGTTTACGCCGCGGACAAAGCCAACTCTTGTCGTGACAAATCATGACAATAAACACAATGTTTTGGGCCAAACAAAGAATTAGAAAGTAGAAAAACACTTTTTGTTGTTTTTCTTCTTTGTAATTATTTGTTGTCATGATTTGTCACGACTCGAGTTGGCTTCGTACGACGCTTAAAAAGTATTTAAATAAATACTTTTTGAAATGTCTATGGGGAAAATGCATTGAGATTAATTTCCTGGGCCTGGCGTCGTCATGAAAGGGGGCGGGACTGCGACGCTCTATATCCAAACATCGATGGGGTTGCGTCAAGACCCGCCCTGCAGCACTGTCTAATGTTTAATGCAATTTATTTGTGCGTGTTATATTCTTTGTTGAATTACTGATGACAAAGTCAACAGTATGTATATCCATAACATAAGCAAGCAGCAATGCACGCTAGCAGACAATACACTAGTTCTTTCTTTCAATCATTTTATTGTTATTATTTTCACACAATTATATTACATGATCATCGGCTTCTTAATACACTAGGTTAAGCTCGTCACATGAAACTCTATACCGTCATATGCATACATCTGGTGCGTATTATCAAAACATTCGAAAGTAGCCGGCGTATCTGTGTGTCAGATTGTAAAAATAATAATGATCATAATAATATTAATAAAATGATTGAAAGAAAGAACTATAGTGTCTTGTCTGCTAGCGTGCATTGCTGCTTGCTTATAATATGGATATATATATATATGTTGACTTTGTCATCAGTAATTCAACAAGAAATAGTAAATGCATATAACACAAAATATTTGCATTATACAGTGCTGCAGGGCGGGTCTTGGCGCAACCCTATCAGCGTTTGGATATAGGCGATATCGCAATGTTCAAATGCTTTCTGGTCATACAGTCTCCACTCTGAGCATGAGCAAGCCATAAAGGGGAAGTGAAGACTCCTCCGCACTTCCGTTTCGTCTTGCGCAATATTATCTGAATATAAATACTAGATAGACGTCTAAGCATATATAGCTTGCTGTTACTAGTTCTTTAGCAGAAATGGACATTAAAAAGAAAATGTAAAGATATTTTAAAATGTATTTTCAACGGATTGCTCAGATTTCGGGGGGTGTAGTTCCAGACTCTATATAGCATTCAGGAGATGTAGTTCCAGACTCTATAGAGCATTCAGGAGGTGTAGTTCCAGACTCTAAATAGCATTCAGGAGATGTAGTTCCAGACTCTATATAGCATTCAGGAGGTGTAGTTCCAGACTCTATATAGCATTCAGGAGGTGTAGTTCCAGACTCTATATAGCATTCAGGAGGTGTAGTTCCAGACTCTATATAGCATTCAGGAGGTGTAGTTCCAGACTATACATCATTCAGGAGGTGTAGTTCCAGACTCTATATAGCATTCAGGAGGTGTAGTTCCAGACTCTAGCATTCAGGAGGTGTAACTCCAGACTCTATCATTCAGGAGGTGTAGTTCCAGACTCGGAGATTGTGAAATAGTTGTCTGGCTAGTGGCTACGCAAGACAGATACCTTGCTGATACTAGTAATTATATTACTCAGTGTCATATGTTGTAGCCTAAGTGCGGTTGTGTGGTTTGCTCTTGTTGTAGTTGTGTGTACCTGCACTATCCTGTGTGTGTAGTAGTTGTGTGTACCTGTTGTGTTAGTTGTGTGTAGCTGACTGTATAGTGTATACCTGCACAGTGCACAGTCACCACCCTGTCCTGCCTTTGTCTTTAGGCCACAGGAGGCTGCACTGTTGATTACACAGTGCAGCTTCCAGTTCCTGAGCATCCTGCCCTGTCTTAACCCATTCTGACCGGGCACCCATTTTGGTGTTGGCATCATGTTATGCTTTAGCTATTGAAAAATAGCAGATCGACAAGCTCGTAGCGCGCCACCGAGTGGCGCGCTACGAGCTTGTAGGTCTGCTATTTTTGAAAAATCGAAGAACGACTGACATTTTTAGAATCTGATCTCAGGTCAGAATGGGTTAATCAGACCCAGTGTGTGTCCAGTGGAAACCTCGTATGAATCTGATCTCAGGTCAGAATGGGTTAAGTGGCTCCTTCAAAATCCCTGGTTTATACTTTGCCATCGTTGCAGCTGCGTTTGTTGCTCAGCGAAAATAAAAATAAAACAGAAATGTGTTATTTATGCCTCCCTGAGCTGTACGGTATTATAGGTACGATGAAGTGTACATTTTCTTTAGCTGGGGGATTCTTTCTGTTTCTGGCTGCCCTCCCTGTGAGTGAGGAGATGGCTTTCCCTTAACAGTTTCCATGGTAACCCCGGCATTCTACAGTATTCTCCCAGCCGTGGGACGTTACGGCCCCTGCATGTGAAAGCAGTTCACACACTGTCTCTGCACCCCCCCCCCCCTCCCCCTCGCTCTTCTCTCTCTCTCCTCTCTCTCTCGTCTTTGCATTCTTTTCACCGTCTGTTGTTGTGTGAACATAATGTTGGCACTCTGTCTGTCTTCACTTTGCACTGTACTTTAAATCTTAATGTCAGCGTTCATTTGCATTTGTATCGGGATACATAGAATTCTGTCTTTTTTTTCCCTGCTCCGTTTTAAAATCTGCTCTCTTGCACACACACACACACACACACACACACACACACACACACACACACACACACACACCACACTGTGTAGTTTTAGCCTGCAGGCGAGAACCTATTCTGATATTCTGACTGGGCCTCATTTTGTGTGGCGTTGTTAAATGTTAGCCAGTGTGTACTGTGTAGCTGTATAGTCTCACGTAGCCAGACAACGATTCCACAATCTCTGAACGCTATATAGAGTATGGAACTACACAGAGTAATCTGTTTTGTCATTTCCGTTCATGAAAACATATTTTAAAATATCTTTAGAGCTTTTTTTTTTAAATTTCCATTTCTGCTAAGCAGCAAGCTATAGGCTATGCGTTATTTTTAGGGTAAATGTGCACGACTGTAAAGATGAAACGGAAGTGGGGAGGAGGCTTCACTTCCGCTTTATATTTTACGCATGATAGAGATTCCGTTGCTCCAGACAGTATGACAGTATATGACGGAAGCATTTATACATTTGCGAGAGGCAACAGTCTGGCAACGCGAGTCTAGCCAGTGTGCAAAGACAAAAAAAGAAGTATTGTATTTTAAATGTGGAAACCTGTTTGGCATGAATAAGCACAATCATGTGCTGTCTCTGAACTATTTGCTAGTGCAACACAACAGATGAATGTTCAGGGACAGTGCAGAGAGGCAGGGGCTGAAATCTGAGAGGGCACTTTAGGACAAAGGTAGCAAATAGCAGATCTACAAGCTCACAATGAGCTGAGAGCTTGTAGATCAGCTATTTTGCAGAGCGCAACCCAGCACTCTTTAGCTACTGGAGATGCGGTGTACGACATGGATTTCGCCCCTCACCAACCTTAATCCGGTCGTTTTAACGCACACCTCACCAACCTTAATCCGGTCGTTTTAACGCACCCCTCACCAACCTTAATCCGGTCGTTTTAACGCACCCCTCACCAACCTTAATCTGGTCGTTTTAACGCATCCCTCACCAACCTTAATCCGGTCGTTTTAACGCACCCCTCACCAACCTTAATCTGGTCGTTTTAACGCACCCCTCACCAACCTTGATCCGGTCGTCTTAATGCACCCCTCACCAACCTTAATCCGGTCGTTTTAATGCACCCCTCACCAACCTTAATCAGGTGGTTTTAACGCACCCCTCACCAACCTTGATCCAGTCGTCTTAATGCACCCCTCACCAACCTTAATCCGGTCGTTTTAATGCACCCCTCACCAACCTTAATCAGGTGGTTTTAACGCACCCCTCACCAACCTTAATCCGGTCGTTTTAATGCACCCCTCACCAACCTTGATCCGGTCGTCTTAATGCACCCCTCACCAACCTTAATCCGGTCGTTTGAACGCACCACTCACAAACCTTAATCCGGTCGTTTTAAAGCACCACTCACCAACCTTAATCCGGTCGTTTTAACACACCCCTCACCAACCTTAATCAGGTCGTTTTAACGCACCCCTCACCAACCTTGATCTGGTCATTTTAACGCAACCATCACCAACCTTAATCTGGTCATTTTAACGCACCCCTCACCAACATTAATCAGGTCGTTTTAACCCACCCCTCACCAACCTTAATCTGGTCATTTTAACGCACCCCTCACCAACATTAATCCGGTCGTTTTAACGCAACCATCACCAACCTTAATCTGGTAATTTTAACGCAACCATCACCAACCTTAATCTGGTCATTTTAACGCAACCATCACCAACCTTAATCCTTATGTCTAACCAATGCTATGTCTAACCAAAGGATGCCTCCCATGCTGAAAGGAGTGGCATTTGCATTTCTTTCACCATAGTAAATGCTGCGTTCACGGCCTGGAGAGGGCAGTTGTTTTACAGACTGGTAAAAGGGCAGGGGCTGATGTCTATGTGTGCACGTCCCTGGATATGCTTCTTCAAAGCTGGGCAAATTGCATTGTTGTATATAAGCTTCACAAGTCAGCTATCATCCAGTCTATCGTATCCTGTGTTCGGTTCAGAGGCAAACTTCCAAACTGTAAAAACAAAACGACACCAAAAACAAAAAACATCTCTTGAGCCATTGTGTCCGTCTCAGTTTAGCCAATATTTAGTTTTTTAGTTTTTTAATGTTTTCAGCCAAAGATTCCACATAGAATGCCATTGTCCTTATGTAACCACATTAAGCCTGGTGTCCCAATAGCGGCGAAATCTTCCCAAGAAAATTCCAAACATTCGGTCACCGATGGCTGAGTGGTTGAGGCGCATACCACATATAGGCTCTAATGAGTCGTGGGTTTGATTCCCACAGAGTGTCATTCCCTGTCTCTCTCTCTCTCTCTCTCTCTCTCTCTCTCTCTCTCTCTCTCTCTCTCCCTGTTTCTAAATAAAGGCAGAAAATCCCAGAAAATTGCGCCACATTTTCAAGATTAAAAATTTTGCAGATCTACAAGCTTGTGGCGCGCTATGAGCTTGTAGATCTGCTAGATCAACAACTAAAGTATTAATGCTTAAAACACCAAAAGGGGTTCCCGTCCTGAATGGGTTAAAGAAGACATCGTAGACATTGTATAATTGTTCATTTCATTTCCACAAATAGCTAATCTACAAGCTCACAGGCACAGTGTCACAACACAATGTGTCGTATAATTATACTGTATGTTCTGTTTCGTACGTACAGGGAAGCAGGGAAGTCAGTTTACTTTGTGGTGCTTTTGTTAGGTAGTACATTTTAAACAATGGTCAGCAAAAATAAAGGTTTGGGAAAGTCAGAGGACATGGGCATTTCCCTGAAGAAACATTCATCTAGCTTACTAGTTGTTTCATAGGTTTAATAGGTTTACCTTGCAAGAAGGAACTCATTCCTTCCACTGCACACATGCCCTGGTTGTTTTTGCCAGGTGCTTGAAAAGTGCCCGGAATGCATTTGCACGCAGCACTACTCACGACCGCAAAGACGAACGTACTGGACACTTTTTCACGATAGGCTGCCTCTAAGCCAAACGGGAGACTTGGCCATAAAACCCGTAGTCTGAACGGCAGACTAAACACACACTCTGAACGCCGCAACGTCTAGCGAGTGGGCGACAGAAGCTAATGCTATGAGCTAACTGGAGCTAGAGGAAAGCCATAACAAAACACAGAACCAACATAAAGAACGTCGGAAACGAACGAAAACGGGAGCTTGTTGCGCCGGTTGTTTGTTTTTATATCGACGCTGCAGCGGGTAATAACCCATTTTAGGCGGGAACTCCTCTTGGTGTTTATAGCATTATGTTATACTTTAGCTATTTAGCGAGGCACAGAGTGCCGTGCTACGAGCTTGTAGGTCTGCTATTTTTGAAGAAATCATGAAAATGTGGCGCAAATCTTTGAATATATATTCTTTCAGAGCGAACATTTTTTAACTAAAAAAACAACATATTTTCAGATACATATAATTTTTGGGGTCCTTGACATGAAGAGAAATACTGAGCACCACTGATATTAGAAACATAGAAAAATGTCAGAAAAATGTCAGGATTTAGAAGACTTTTTTGACGTCAGGTCAGGATAACGAGCCAGGAGAATATCAGTCATCATCATCAGCAGCAGCACCTGCTACACTTGGAGCTTTAAATTGTAAATGCCTCGTCTCAGCCCCTCCTTTACGTCTTCATGCAGGCAAGCTTGCAGCCTGGAGCAGCTGTATAGCGCTGTGTGACGATGTGTGGCATACGGATGGAGTGTGAATGATTTAGTGAGCGTTGTACAATTATATGAACCAACTCGCGCAGCCTCGCTCGCTCGCTCCGCTCCGGGCAGAGCGAAAGACGCGAGAAACGCTACGGACGGACGGACAGTCACTGGCTCATGGCGTGCAAGGCAAGTTGAGTCTTATAGTGCTGAGAGGTTGGGCAATGCCTACCTACAATACCATCTGCAGGGTGGAATAGGAGGAGAGGGGACTAGAGCAGAGCAGCTGCTTGTTAAGCACAGGCATTCCCTTGTGAGAGACACAAGTGTTTGTTGGGGGTGTGCTGGAGTGGGTGTGAGAGGGAGGGGAGGGGAGGGGGGGGGGGGTAGAAGGAAACGAGGGGAGTGGGAGGATGGTGGATGTTCTTTTTTTCTCCTCTCAGTCCTCCTCAGTAGAGCCAGCGACAGTCAGGCAGAGCGACTCGCCAAAGGAAGGTAGCAGCCAGTCTGGGAGTTATTTTTTATTTTTTTTAATTCTTTGTACTTCTCTTTGTTTTTCTTTTTCTTTATGTGTGTTTGATGCAAGAGGGAGAGCAGCAATCTGTTGCTGTGTGTGTGTGTGTGTGTGTGTGTGTGTGTGTGTGTGTGTGTGTGTGTGTGTGTGTGTGTGTGTGTGTGTGTGTGTGTGTGTGTGTGTGTGTGTGAGGAGGAATCCTCTGTGATGTCGTTGGCTTGCTGCCGTCTCACTCTCTGCAGGTCTGTGAGATCTGTTTTAATGCAGCAGCACCATGGATACTATTACTAAGTCTGTTCTGAGATCTGTTCTACAGCAGCATACATGGATACCAAGTCCCTGTTCAGTCTGATCTGAGATCTGTTCTACAGCAGCATGGATACCAAGTCCCTGTTCAGTCTGATCTGAGATCTGTTCTACAGCATACATGGATACCAAGTCCCTGTTCAGTCTGATCTGAGATCTGTTCTACAGCAGCATGGATACCAAGTCCCTGTTCAGTCTGATCTGAGATCTGTTCTACAGCAGCATGGATACCAAGTCCCTGTTCAGTCTGATCTGAGATCTGTTCTACAGCAGCATGGATACCAAGTCCCTGTTCAGTCTGCACAAAGCCCTGGCTCAGCCGGTCAAGATGTGCATGTTTGATTTCCCCGTCACCATCCTGGACGATCTGGTGAGAATTAGAGTGACGCCTGTTACATCTTCATTATTGTACCAGCAGAGCTTTTGTGATATGCTGCAGCTCTCTCTCGCTGTGTGTGTGTGTGTGTGTGTGTGTGTGTGTGTGTGTGTGTGTGTGTGTGTGTGTGTGTGTGTGTGTGTGTGTGTGTGTGTGTGTGTGTGTGTGTGTGTGTGTGTGCGTGCGCGCGTGCGTGTGCGTTCATAACATGTGCCCCATGTATGTATATATATTCGTGCACGGTATACCTTATACTGTATTTGTGTCGATGCTGCCTATAGGCTACATAAAGGCAAATGTTTTGGTCTATACTTTGTGTACAATAACAATTCAAAGGAGCTTCATAGGCATGAAAACGTATAGCTTTACGTTGCCAAAGCAAGTGTCAAAATATAACTAAAACTAAAACGGTTGGAGGGAAATTACAGTTGAGCATTGTGTAAACCGAGCTATGTCACATTGCGTCGTTACATACAGCAACAAATAGCAGCAATTGTTTGCAGTCACTTTGGGACAAATAGCAGCATTTTTTTCTCAAGACTTATTTCAACAGTATAGAAAAAGCACTTGTGCAGTTGTGCACCGTATAGTGCACGTGTGTGAGTGCGTGCTTCTAGATTGGTATAGTGCATGTGTGTGAGTGTGTGCTTCTAGATTGGTATAGTGCATGTGTGTGAGTGTGTGCTTCTAGATTGGTATAGTGCATGTGTGTGAGTGTGTGCTTCTAGATGGTAAAGTGCACGTGTGTGAGTGCGTGCTTCTAGATTGGTATAGTGCATGTGTCTGAGTGCGTGCTTCTAGATGGTAAAGTGCACGCTTGTGAGTGCGTGCTTCTAGATGGTAAAGTGCACGTGTGTGAGTGCGTGCTTCTAGATTGGTATAGTGCATGTGTCTGAGTGCGTGCTTCTAGATGGTAAAGTGCACGTGTGTGAGTGCGTGCTTCTAGATTGGTATAGTGCATGTGTCTGAGTGCGTGCTTCTAGATGTTAAAGTGCACGTGTGTGAGTGCGTGCTTCTAGATGGTAAAGTGCACGTGTGTGAGTGCGTGCTTCTAGATGGTAAAGGGCACGTGTGTGAGTGGGTGCTTCTAGATGGTAAAGTGCACGTGTGTGAGTGGGTGCTTCTAGATGGTAAAGTGCACGTGTGTGAGTGCGTGCTTCTAGATGGTAAAGTGCACGTGTGTGAGTGCGTGCTTCTAGAGAATACCAGACAACTCGCCCCTTTACCAAATGTAGTTAACAGTTAATTTAGTATTTCCCTCCCTCTCTGAAATCTGAAATTATCTTGTATACAGATTTATTTGATTGCATAGTAGTCGATCTCTATACTCTTTATTAAATTTAGAAAGAACAACATGTCACAGAGACGGTGACTGCTTAATTAAGTTAATTTAGTTTTATTAATCACATTTCTTCCATGTAGCCCATGTTTTGTAATGGCATCATCATGCTATTATGCCCGTGGATATACAGAGTTAACTTAACAATGATACATTAATATGATAATACCTTTTTATATAATCACCAACATGAATTATGTAAATGTCTTTTACTGGTAACGTATTGTAGTACTTCTGCATTGCAGTATTGATACTTTTACTTAAGTAAGACATTTGAGTACTTTTTACACCACTGGCTGTACCACCAGTTTCAGCTCCGCTCCTCGGTCTGTGCCAGTCTGGCACACATCCTGTGTGTGTGTGTGCGTGCGCGCGTGCGTGTGAGATGTGTGCCAGTCTGGCACACATCCAGTGTCCATTGTGTGTGTGCGTGCGCACATCCAGTCAGTGTCCAGTGTGTGTGTGTGTGTGTGTGTGTGTGTGTGTGTGTGTGTGTGTGTGTGTGTGTGCACATCCAGTGTGCGTGCGTGTGTGCGTGCCAGTCTGGCACGCATCCAGACAGTCCTAGGCAACGCATTCTCCCAGCGGAGGAGAGAAGGCTATGCCCTTTGATATTTTGACGTGTTTAGTCATGCCTGTAATCTCATGGAGTCCATTGAATATGCCCCTGTTGCTGTTTGTTTGTTTGTTTGTTTGACCATAACCTCTGCAAATCTATATGGCTAGTGTTGGTGTCAGTTATTTTGCTGTTGTATCATCATTCATCGTCATGATTATCATTATAGGGGTGAGAATAACATTTCGTTTGGAATTTCTTTCATGCTTCTTCTTGGCATAATTATTACATTTTTAATAGTGTCGACGTGCCAGTAGGAGGCCTCTCTTATTATGTGTTTGATTAGTGTGGAAACCAAAGTCTCTGTAGACCTCGTTCACATGATTGTTTAATGTTTATTATTGAAACCGAAGTCGCCACCAGGGATGTGTTAGAGAGGCAGGGGCTGACCTCCCGTAAGAGGGCACTTTTGGACAAATATAGCGAAAATAGCAGATCTACAAGCTCAGAACTATTTTCGGGGCGCAACCCAGCACTCTATAGCTAGTGGAGATGCAGTGTATACGACCTGGATTTCTAAACAAATTTGTTTAACTTGTAAATCTGGAAAGGGCAGACGGGTAAAATGGCAGGGGCTGAAGCCCCGTTTGATGTCTATGTGTGCACCTCCCTGGATATCTAACTATTCATTCTAGATGTGTGAGGAAGTGAGAGAGGGTGGTGTGGAGTGCTGTGGCTTTGGCGTCATCTGTGGATCTGTTTTGGCGATAGGCAAATTGTAGGGCGTTGAGTGTGGTTGTTGATCATCTCTCTGGCAAGTTTCTCAACACATGTACTCACTATGGGTGTAAGTGCGATAGGCCTGGCCCTCCAGTCATTGAATCCGGTTACTTTGCCCTTTTTTTCGGGACCGGAACAATGGTTACTGTTTTGCCGGGACTTAATTGGCACTTGTTCTTCGTACTTCTTTCTACCACCTCATCTACAAATGATTTGCTTGCTTCGTGGACCACTTGGGGGTCCGTGGACCACCTGCCTCAAAATGCATGTGTCAATAATAGGCTGTGATCTATCTTGGAACGGGTCGGGTAGGGACTAGTTGATCACAAAGGATTGGCATAGATTTCAGTATAGCAGTCATAGCTCCTGGCTTTAGAGTTACCGTAGGAATACATTTTGAATTATTGATATCATTATACGAGGCTGGATATCACCTGGGAGTGCATGGGACTTTGGCTATTTTAATACTTTGATATGAAGTTTTGTCCTTTAGCAGCGTCATAAGGCTAGTAAGCCTCTGTGAAGTTTCCTGTCTTTTCCCCCCCCCTAATGTCAACCATTTCTGACACAGAGGAAAACGCAGTCCATTCAAAGTCAAATAAAATGGAAGTTTGAACAGGCTCAGCCGAGCTGGGGGGAGATCCATGGAAACACAGACTGTGCGTGCGTGCGTGCGTGCGTGCGTGCGTGCGTGCGTGCGTGCGTGCGTGCGTGCGTGCGCGTGTGTGTGTGTGTGTGTGTGTGTGTGTGTGTGTGTGTGTGTGTGTGTGTGTGTGTGTGTGTGTGCGTGCGTGCGTGTGCGCGTGTGCGTGCGCGTTGTGTGTGCGGCTGTGCGCGTTGTAAACAAAGATTGCACGAGGGAAAGATATCCCAGAAACGTACAAATTGACTTACAATGACCGATACCTACAATCAAAATAAATCATGTTTTATGGCCAAAATACACAGTTGCAGAGAGAGAGAGAGAGAGAGAGAGAGAGAGAGAGAGAGAGAGAGAATCCTCTCTGGACAGCTGAATCTCCTGTTGGCCGGCCGGCCACTTAGCTGGCTTTGAGCCCGTTTCTCACACACTGTCACTTCTCTGCACTAAATACACCGTATACTCGTATAGCCTCTAGAGCAGTGCTTCCAAAACCTTTTTGCTCCAAGAACAAGAAGACAAGGGGTCCATTTGAGGTCCATTTGGCTCCAAACTATCATTTAGCTGGGGACCCCTGCAACTCCCTCAAGGACCCCTAGGGGTCCCCAAACCACACTCAACAAACTGACCACATTCCCGGTGCGCATTTCCAAACGCACCCATTTAATTCCATAAGCTATAATATAGAGACATATATTTCCTATTTGTCCACATACATGCACATATATGAACCTGAATGTGGCATAATATATGCAGCATAGGCTATATTCTGCATTGCTTGCCATATATTGGCATAATATCTTAATATATTTAAAATAAAACCATAGCACCACCATTAGACTTTTCATGCCCCTCACCCCCTAGAAGGCGCTCGCGCACCACAAGGGGTGCACGCAGCACAGTGTGGGAACCACTGCCCTAGTCTGTAGGTCGTTGTGTTGTTTACTTTTGCCTGCACCCACTGTTGTCATGGTCAACCAAAGGAGCATTCTACTTGTTTCCTGGTGAATTTGATTGTCTTTTCTTAAACACGCCATACCCGCCCTATTGTTGTGCCATACACACAGGCCTGGTTCGTTCTCCACTGTGCTATCAACTGCACATCTCTAGGCCTATCCTATGTGTGCCTGATAACAAGTAAGCCCTGTGTGTAGCTTATTGTATTCCACGTAGAATTGTGACTGTCATTGTCATTGTACTGTCGTCATTCAAAAACATTTTGTCTGCTTCCTGTTATGTTTTTATGTTATCTATTTCGGACACGTTACATTCGTGGACTGTCTGTGCTATTCTGGGTACTATTATCTCCTAAACACATAGGGTACAGCAGGCTTCTTTTATCATCGGCCAAAAGCCATCCTTTTTCCTGTTAGCGTCTTGCTCACGCTGTGCCCTGTGCCTCATCATGGCCTTATTGTCTCCCCCAGACCGAAGGCATGGGGAGAGAGAGTATCATATTTTAACACATTTTGTGCCCAAGACGTCTGTGGACATCTTTGAAAAAGTGGTGCCAAAGTTTGTGTTATTGCCATTGAGAATGCATTGGGCGTTTAAGTTAAATAACACAGAAAGTGTCAAACATTTCAAAGTAAAAAGTTACAGCATGTGTCTCCACAGTCAGCTGAATTATAAAAAGTGTGAATGGAGTTTCTAGGTTAAAGTGATTTTTTTGAAAGTTTTGCGTGGGCACCATAGACTGTAAAAAATATGGACAAAGCGTTCCGCGGGTCTAACATGAACTTAAAATGAAGCCTGTCAGTCCTTCTATTGTAAGTCGCCATCTTTCTAGATCCGTTTTGGCCCAGCTGGCCATTGGCTGGCCCAGACAACGAGGCGGGACTTCCCCCCTTCTTCTTCGTTGGTTTTTATTTTGACTCGAGTGGGAGGGGGATCCCGTTCATAGACTGTAACGGTAGCCACGCCCCTCAGAACATGCGCGACTTTATGGTCATTTTTTTAATAAATGGGACCATAATTTTCCAAAAAGAATATTATGACATTAGAAATGAGACTTTAAACTAGTGACTGGAAGAAAAAAGTATTCATGACCATGTTTATTAAGGTAATACAGTCTAGGTGAAGTTGGGCCAAAATACATGGACTTCTATGGGGCTATGGGTTTTTCTGAGCCCAGTGAGAGCGCCACAACAGGCCATTATATGAACTTTCATTTCCTTAGTGGCTTCACAAAATATCCGTCTGACTGCCCCCCTGGTGGGCACTTAACTGGGGACCTCCCCCAATATAATCACATTTAAACTGTGTCTCAGGTTGCGTCCTCTGAGTCCCGCCACACCAACAGAGGGTGAGCAGGATGGTGTGGATCCATAAGGATGCTCTGTGCTCTCCTCCTACAGCGCTATAGTAGAGCTGTGTGTAGATTGTGTGTGTCCACGCTATTGCATTAAGCAACTAGTCGACTAGTTAATCCACTAGTCGACCTTGTTGGTACTAGTTGACTAGTTTCTTGTCCCGATTTTGTAGGCCTCAAGATCAGGTAGATTATAGGTATAGTCACCAATGTACATTGTTTTTAAATGTACAAATATTTATTTCCAAAAAGAAAAAAGAAAAAAAACGTTTTTTTTTTTTTTTACACATAATAGGTAGTTAAACAACTAGTCGACTAGTCGACTAGCAAACTAGGCAACTAGTCAACTAGTAAAAATGACTAGAAGTGAATGCCCTAGTCCACGCCACGGCAGGGAAGATTTGAGCCAATAATTCCCTCCGCACTTTTGACAACTCGTTGCAGCGATGTCCATCTCTTATGTGTAGCCTAGTTATTATTTTATTATTTCCATCTCTTATGTGTAGCCTAGTTATTCCTTTTCTCTGCTGATATATTGCTCCGGGGGTGTAACTTTCTTCCTTTCTGAAGTGGGTTTCTGAAGTGACGCGCGATGCGCTTCCTTTATTCTCTCCTGTGGACTAGTTTGGACCGCTTCTGTTCTGGGAGCCGGCCCGTCGGTAAATTGCCTCAACGGAGAAGCCCTCGCATTCCGAATAAGGATGTGGCCGTTCGTTTGATCCATTTAGACCTGAGGAGGACGCGTGGGTGTCGCCTCATAGCTTTTAACCACTTTTTAACGATTCTTTTAAACTTTTGCCGTCGAAAAATAGCAGACCTACAAGCTCATAGAGCTATGAGCTTATAGATCTGCTATTTTTTGAAAAATTGTGAAATATCTGGCGCAAGTCTTTGAATATATATGCTTTCACAGCATGAAATAGATTGAGAACCACTGACATACTGTATAGAAACATGGGGTTGTTCAGAAAACTGTCATGATTTAGAAGACATTTGTAGAATCTCCTCACCTGCCAGTGAGGAGCCCCCACCGGGAGGACGTAGGGGGTGTAGTGACAAAATATTACCCTCCGTCTCCGTCTTTCCTCCCCCCAGGGTGGTGGGCAGATTCCTTTTATATTAAAATGTTATTCATACATTTTCAGGTTTAAAGACAAGAATGACACACTGTACAAAACAAACATTCTCCCACACACACACAAACACACACACACACACACACACACACACACACACACACACACACACACACACACACACACACACACACACACACGCACCCTCCCCAGTCCCCAACCCCCTTTAACACTGAAAAGGAAAGGGAAAAAGAGAAAACGAAAAGGATAATGAAAACATTATACGATAATACACATCAAGAGCAGAAGCGGAAAGACTAATGTAATATTTTTAATTGTATATCAAAACACTTCTTATGGGTAAAAAACAAACAAACAAACAAACCAAAAAAAGGTTCTTCCTAAAGTCCCAGATCTTATTTATTTATGTAACACTTTAGTTTCAACTGTAATTCTTCTTGTCGCGTGCATGCGTGCGTGCGTGCGTGTGTGCGTGCGTGCGTGCGTGCGTGCGTACGTGCGTGCGTGTTGTCTCTTGTCAGATCATTGGGACTCTGAACCTTGTACTCCTTCTATACTGATAGTTGTGTGTACGGTGCGGTGCGGTGGTGAAACGTAGTGGCTCTAGCTAGGCACTACTACAGTATGCACCAGCGTTATTACCTGGCCGATGGACGGAAGTATACATTATTACTTTCTCACACGGTGCATCTTTCCTTTTCCCCTCTGCTGCCTGGATCTGGAATTCCCTTTGAGACGACTTCAAACACAGCCAAACGCTTTCATTTTCTGTTTACACTCGTATATATCTACCCCGGCGGGCCGCGTGGTGCGCGTTGCTGTGTTGTTGAGAGAAGAACTATTGTTTCAGACCTACTGTATATGGACGGACAGACCTACGGACAGACAGACCTACGGACGGACAGACCTACGGACGGACGGGACGGACAGTTCTGTTCGTTCGTGTTGTTTTCTTTCTTTTTTTTAGCACAAAGTTAATGTTTTCTAGTGTTTGTTCCCAGTATGTTGACACAGCTTGTTAAGTAAACATCTATTTTTGTTGAGGGGGTTCATGATCCAATCTGGTAATGAGTGAGGGGAGGAGGCTCTGTTGTCAGTATACGTAGCTATAGTCCCTGTTCCCGCAGAGGGGACAGGCCGTTCCCGTCCTGATATACGTGTCCTCTCCCCCCCCGCGCCCCCCGTTGTCCTCGGGTTGTTGTTGAGCGAAGCAGTGATGGGGTCCACGAGGGACCGGTGGACCTGTGGCTTGATGGGGAGACCGCTGCTGGGGAGACCGGGGGCCCGCTCCTCCCGGGACCGTGGCTCTGTGTACCGGGCTGTGGTGCTGGTGAAGCTGCTGGAAACGTACAGACAGGTACAGTATATAGGCTCTGTGGTGCTGGTATAGGCTCTGTGGTGCTGGTATAGGCTCTGTGGTGCTGGTATAGGCTCTGTGGTGCTGGTGAAGCAGCTGGAAACGTACAGACAGCTACAGTATATAGGCTCTGCGTTGATGGGGGGGGGGGGGGTTCTTGACATGAAAATGTTTGAGAACGACCGACAGAAAAATGGCCTTTTCTGAAAACTGTCATGATTTTGATTTAGAAGACATTTGTAGAATCGTCCTCGGGTCTAAATGTGTTCATTAGTATTTAAACGTGACAGTACTAGTGGTGGGAAGTAACAAAGTATACATTTACTCACTACTGTACTTGAGTAACATTTTGAGATACTTTTACTTTATACTGGAGTGTTTAGAAATTACAATACTTTTTACTTCTACTACACTACATCTCGGATCCAAATGTTTTCTTACTTTTAGTTGAAAACTTTAATAACTACGGTAGTTACTTCGATTATTTTTTACAAAACATACATTAACCACTTGATTTTTCTAAATGGGACATTCTGCACATTTTGATGCAAATAAATACTTTTGCACTTACTCAAGTTCATTTTGAATCACAGACTTTTACTTGTGAGTATTTCAATACTGCATTATTGCTTTAAGTAGCCTATATGCTTAAGTAAAAGGTGTTTAGTAGGTATTTTCCACCACTGAAACACGAACACGTATTAGCTCGTTAACACCTGCGTGTTACACTACGGTATATTAAGCCACTATTCTAGTTTGAGGACACTTTGAGGAGACTTGTTAAAGCGCAGACTAAACTAAACCACAACGGTCTATTTAAGCCGACTTCCAACTCCTAATGTGTAATGAACTGCTTAATTTAATACAAGTTGTGGTTTGATGTCAGGAGAACAACTTTAGGAATGTCGCAGCACCACTTCAGTGTTCTATAGCAGATCTACAAGCTCGGACCACCATTTGATGAGATTTAGCTTCTCAGACACAAAACTAGTATATGTTTTTGTTATCGTTGGATAAGGTTTTTCCACAATTCCCTGCTGTAATTATATATGTTGCTGGTACCATAAGAGAGACAACAGGTAAATGTTGATCAAAATGTGTAGACTTCTTGAAGATTTAAGTAATGCAGATGTTTAACAATAATGTACCTCTCACGGAGTGTAAAATGAAACATTTTACACTCTCAAGAATTAATGATCTATAAGGGTCCATTTGGTCACCAACTTTGTATCATTTAGCTGGGTGGGACCACATGGAATTGGAACCCCCTCAAGGACCACTGGTTGAAAACCACAGTTCTACCAGATATCAGGACAGGCACAGATCTTTACTTTCACCGGCAATTTGTCATCATCGTCGGATGAAAATAATTGCGATACGTTCACTTTTGTGACCTGTTGGGTTACTTTCTACATAATGGAACTTCTATTTTAGTTCAAATCACATTAGAACTTTCTTTCCTGTGTCTAAAACGTGGTCTGTCATGACCATTATCATTTTACCTGTTCTGGGCTGGAACCCCTTTTAGTGTTTTAAAGCATTATGTTATACTTTATTTTGTATTTGTATTTGTATTTGTATTTAAATCTACAAGCTCATGGTAGCTGAGCTTGTAGATCTGCTTTTTTTTTATCGTAAAAATGTGGTGAAAATCTTTGAATATATATTCTTTCAGAGCGAACGTTTTTAACTGGAATCTTTGCTTCTGGGAGGGTTCCTGGAACAACATATTTTCAGATGGGGGTCGGTGGCCAATTACATATATTTTTTGGGGTCCTTGACATGAAATATTGAGCAGATCACCACTGATACAGAAACATAGGTATTTCAGAAAACTGTCAGGATTTAGAAGACATTTTTTAGATTTCGACGTCAGGCCTAAATGAGTTAACTTATTCTACTCTCTCAGGTGAAAACAAAAAACTTAAGGGGCGAATGGATGACTCACTTCCCCCGAAAACAAGATTTATTGATCGATTGACATTGATTTCACAGTATGTATAACCTTTCAAACGAAAACAACAAGTCAATACAAAAACTGCTACTTTGTGGATGAGACCATGATAAAGACTTGTTTACATCAAGGCCCACCATTGTCGATTCATCATGACAATTAAAGACGAACAAACATACACTTCTCTGAAAAGAAAACTAGGAAATCATCATATATAAAGAAAGTTATTTTAAAAACAGAAAAACATGTAAAGTATGGGGGGGGGGGGGCTCTGAAACAGTAGAGATTAGCAGTCAGACAGCCTACGGTGACATCACATCGCCTGTCTTGTTTTGTTACCTCACAGAGACCGTGTCTGACAGAGAGCTGTCAACACTTTAGGCCTGAGGCCGATTCTAAAAACGCCTCTAAATCCTGACCTAAGTTTTCTGAAAATTTTCAAATATTTATATAGCAGCATCAAAACATTTACATTTTTGAATACTGTACATACTGTACAGAACCCGGCCTGAGGGGGTAAAACACAAGGGGTTCCCGCCCAGAATGGGTTGAGTAGGGCAGGAAGATAAAAACATCTTGTATAGGTGGAATCCTAAATCCACCATGACGTTTACAAGTCAAATAACAAACATTTAAAAAGATAACCCCAAAGACGGCGTGATTGGTTTTGGTTTGTTTTTATTATCATGCTGAGAAAAGGTGTGTAGCCTACTGTACGTACGGTAACGGTAACGGTAGCAATCTTTGTGTTGTTGAGCTTCAGAAACACCTTGCATAACAGTGCGTGGGCTCTGCCCTATAAGTACAACCACATGCATTATCTGACTACTACTGTCTGTCTGTCTGTACTGTCTGTACTGTCTGTACTGTATACTGTCTGTCGCACAGCGATCATCATATTACTGGGCAGTGTTGTTTTCGTCGACTCAAACTAAAAACAAAACTAGAAACGAAAAATGTCCGGGGGGGGAACGACATATTTTCCGATGGGGCTCCCCAAATACAGATAGTTGTTGTGGGGGTTCTAGTATATAGGCATAAAGTAGTTTTGAGAACCACTGATATAGAAACATAGGTTTTTAAGAAAACGGTCGGGATTTAGAAAACATTTAGTAGAATCTGGCCTACAGTCCTAAATGAGCTAAATCCTCAAAAATACAGAACATTTGGCAGAATGATCCTCTGGCTCTCTGAGGAGCAGTCATGACTCATGATGAGCGCATGCCTCCGCTCTGCTCTGCCTCTCTGGCACCTGGTGGTGGGAGCTGAAAAACTCCTGCTTTGGTCCGGGGACCCCCAGGGGTCCTTGAAGCAGTTCCCGGAGGGGTCCCCAGCTAAATGATAAGTTTGAAACCAAATTTGAAATGAGTTTGAAATTAAACGGGTTGAGAATCACTGCTAGAGCCGTACAAATTCACTACTTCTTATTTTTATTTTTTACATTTTGTATTTATTCATGGGATTTCTTAGATTTGGGTATTTGTTTTAAAATTCATTCAATTCTTTAATTTATTCTATTTAAAAAAACAAAATATTTTGAATTTCTTTTAGATGTATGAAAAGAAAATTGAGTTTTTACTTGAGTTGTGTGAAAAATTGGTCCGTGACCTGCAAGATGGTTCCCACTGTTTAAGAAACTGTGCCCAAATGTGCGCATGCACACACACACACACACACACACACACACACACACACACACACACACACACACACACACACTCAACAGCTGCAGTCAGATGTGTGTATGAAATATGAAACGTAGCCGAATAGACAGAATGGAATTTAAGTTTGCACAATGATGAGAAAGGTCAGTGAGGTCACAAGGGGCCTTTTGAGGAAGAACCTCCCTGCTGTTCAGGCAGATGTTGGCACACCTGCTGTTGTCCCTTTTCAGTGTCTGACTTTGACAGCCAAACAATTGTGATTTAGTTTAAGTCCTAGTCTTGTTATTCTTGTTGTTGACGTTTTAGTCATATTTGAGTCATCTGGAAGGTTTTACCTCCTAGTCTAGTTTTGGGAACCTTGGTGTTTTAAGGTTCATGTTATACTTTAGCTAATGAAAAATAGCAGAACTACAAGCTCATAGCGCAGCACCGAGTGCAGTGCTACGAGCTTGTAGATCTGCTATTTTTGGAAAATCATGAAAATGTGGCGCAAATCTTTGAATATATATTATTTTAACTCAAATCTTTGCTTCTGTGGGAGTCCCTAGAACAAAATATTTTCAGATGGGGTCGGCGGCCAAATTCATATAATTGTGCTTGACATGAAAAACCTTGAGAACCACTGATTTTTCTGAAAACTATCAGGATTTAGAAGACATTTTTTAGAATCGTCCTCGGGTCTAAATGAGTTAACTAAAAATCATAAAGATTGTATGTATTTTTGCTGGTGCCTTGATGGTGTGGCAGGTTTTACACTTGGTTGCATGCTGAAAATCTACGCGTGAGAGATTGTTAGCTCTGTTATTTTCAAAGCAACACCCGGGCGCAACCAAGCATGGAATGACTTGTCTTTTAGTTCTACTGGATCTCTTGTCCACAAGTCCCTCCCTGACATTTCTAGTTTTTTTTTATTTTAGTAAACAAAATCAACACTATCCATTTTTCTTGAGTGATACACATAATGTGGATTGTTTTGTCTCAGTAGTCAGTACTGACCAAAAGGGGGCGACAATGTTACATGAAAAATGCATGGAAGCGTTTTGCTGTTTTTATCTATACTAGGCTGTGACTCAGTTGAGTGGCTGTCTGTCATCATTGTTTTATGAAAAGAACTCCTTGGTTTTAATGTGAGATATAGAAGGCAATGCACATACTGTAAGAACAAGAAGAAGAACTCAATACTTTTCTTTGAAGTAAAAAGTAGTAATAACAATGTAGACATTTTTTATGCTGCAGATGGAATGCCCATTTTTGCAGACTGCCCATTTCAGAATGAACAATATTTATTGATCATTGACCATTTAAGACCTACTTCACGGCTATTCAAATCTTTTGATGTTTTCAAAAAGATTTGGAGGATTCTTTTGGATTAATAATAACTTGATTTATTAATTAATTCCAAACGTATACTTTGAGAGATGAATAATAACACATCTGATCATGAAAAGCATTTAGGATACCTTGTAGTGGAATATTAATGCTTGATTTCTGTGTTGGTTTCATGTTTCAATTCTGCATTGGTATACCTTAAAATTAAGTACTTTTATTTAAGTACTGTACTTAAGTACAATTTTGAGGCATTTGTACTTTACTTGAGTATTCCAATTTCCAATACTTTTACTTCTACTCCACTACATCTCAGAGACAGAATTTGTACTTTTACTCCACTACAATTATTTGAAAACGTTAGTTGCTTTGGAGATTTTCAATGCGTCGCAGCATTGACATACTCTGGAAGTATGTAATGTATTTCTAATCTATATTTATATAGTTAGCATCATTTCCCAGATGCGTGACGTCACGCTGAAGGAGGGGCCAGACGAGCCCAGTGTGTGCAGTGTTGCCATGTCTGCTTATTATAAGCGACTTTGGGGTAAAGTGTAGTTGCTTAATCTGGCTTTGTTTCCTAAATGTTGTTTTAAACCAGTGAATCTCACACATTTCCATGATGTCAAGGACCCCCACATGAATGTATTTGTTCCAAGGAAGGGAGGACCCTGATGTAAACATATGTATTTTTCTGGTTTTATCCTCGTAGCAGTTTTTGTATTGATTCATTGATTGATTGACAATTTTATTTCACAGTATGCGGAATGGGTGCATTTAAAACAAAAGCACAAGTCAATACAAAAACTGTTACTCTGGACGAAACCATTATTGGTGGGGGGGACGAATTGCAGCCGTCCGTAGGTGCCCTTAAGGAGTCAAGGGATTTGCATGTCTTAATGGCTGTTGGTAGGGCGTTCCACATATTGGTGGCAAAGGAGCGAAATTAATCCCTTGTTTGAGCTGAATCTGGGTTGCACATGGTTTGTTGAACTCCCTCTGGTGTTGTGGGTGTGGGCTTCGCTGACATTAAGGAAGTACTTAGACAGGTACAGTACATGGGTATCTTGGTGGTGTAACGAATCTTGTGGACCAGACCCATTGCAAGATGCTGTACTCTGTCATCAACCCTAAGCCATTCTAGCCCGCAGGGGTGAGGTGCGTTCGGGGAGTGAGGCCAAGTAGCAGAGGCGGAAAGTTCTTATAACGGCAGGGGGTTCAAGCAGTCACGCCCCCCCCCCCCCCCAGCGGTGGAGAAAAAAAAGGGGTTTGTTTTCCGACATTTGTACTCTCTACCTGGCAGCAGAACAAAAGCCACCTTATTAGCATTTGAATGCGGCATGGGCGGCGGCGCAACACCTATCTTCTAACCCCTCGTAAGGCTTATGCAGTGGGTTCAGTCGCGCCTTTGCCAAAATGCCAGGGGGTTCAATCGCGCCTCTGAACCCACGGAGTTTCCGCCACTGCCAAGTAGTAGCCTTGACCTGTACCCATTCCACAAACGGTTATAGAGTGGGTACAATAGAGCGTCGCAGTCCCGCCCCCCTTCATACCAGGGCCCAGATTTCCCGTTAATTTTCCTCACAGACATTTCAAACAGTATTTATTTAAAGACCTTTTAAGCGTCATACAAAGCCAACTCGAGAATATATTCTTTCAGAGCCAACGTTTTTAACTCAAATCTTTGCTTCGTGGGGGGGGGGGGGGGGTCCTGGAACAACATATTTTCAGATGGGGTTCGGTGGCCAATTACATATTATTTTTGGGACATGAAAATGTTTGAGAAACACTCATATAGAAACATGGGGTTTTCAGAAAACTGTCAGGATTTAGAAGATATTTGTAGAATCGGGTTAAAACATACATACACAAGGAAAGTACTAGGCCTACTAGTAAAGGCAAGTACAAAAGGCAAGCACTGGTCCGGGGTGAGTTGTCCAACATTCCTTCTTTTTTTGGTCTTGTTTTCATCGACGTGGGTTGCTTATTTCTCTCACAGTGACACAATCTGGCAACACTGTTCCCTAGCACTCAGCTGGGCTGTTGCCGCACGGCGCGCATGCATGTACTGACTGACTGCAGCCGGGGCGCACCGTACGTAGCATCCTCACATACACAGCTCTGAGACAGTCACCGTGCGTGTGTACGTAGGGCTGGGGGGTAAAAAAAACCAAACCATGGATGTCCGACAAGAAGGCAGCAACATTACAACTGATCGTCATCATCAGACAGCAGCCTAATATAATATAATGGTACTCCTCCGTGCTTTGTTGTCGTCGGGATGAAAACCGAGCCGGGATACCACCACCACCACCACCACCACCTCGATCAGCGGCTCGATGAGATGTTTGACGCCGGGTGGAGGGTGCGCAGTATCTGGGATGGGGTGAGGCTGGAGGTCGCCGAGGACGACAATCCTCCGGTGGTCCTGAGCAGTTTCACGCACTTGGACCCCGACCTGCCCTCGTTGGAGGTGAGCGCGGAATAATGAGGATGTAGTTGTTGAAAATATTATTTTATTTTATTTAGCTATTTATTTTTTATTTTTTGGTCGATCACTTCTTGGATTGGATTGTGATTTGTGCGGTGATGCGTGTTGTGTTGTTGACACAATTAAATTAAAGGGAGCTTGCTGGCACGAGAAAACATATACGTTTACATTGTTTACAAGTGTCAAAATATAATAATGAACTAGTTGAAAGTGGGGGAAGTAAATAAAGTACCGGTATATACGTTGGCAGTTGGGCCTTGGTATGTCACATTGCGTCGTTATATACATAATGTTATATACAGTTTTATAAAGCTTTTTTTTAAAACTAATAGTGGCAATCTTTTGACACACAATAAGTGTTATATATTACTAGAATTTCGTGCGCGCTTCGCGCGCACTCATCCCAGAGCTACTTCGCCACGCACTATGGGAAGAAAGAAATGCCGGGAGTTGACTCCACATGTAGTAACGGATGGGTTATTGGAAATGTACCATTGTTTTGTCCTGAATCTTTCCACAGCCTAATTACTAAAGGATTGTGACTGTGGGACAGACATACAGTCTGACATACAATAGGCTACACGTGTGCACAGTGAATAAACAATGACCTATATGCCCAGATTTCTTAAATTAACATAGTTGGATTTTAACAGAAAGACAATGCCATAAATCAGTCAAAGTAAGTGACAGACTCAAAAGTAGCACACAGCATGCAAGGCAGCGATGCATGCATGCAAACATGTTTGTCCAGCTGAGATTTAGTGTCTCCATCTCTCTGTGGAAGAGGTTGCACATGACCTGTACGGCCACACTGAGGCGCTCCAACACAAACACAGACACAAAACAACACCACGCTGTTTGTCCAGTTGACCCAAATCAACACCAATACCTAGCCTGTTTGTCCAAAACACAGTATCTGCTGGCCACGTTTCTACTTCGCCACAACCTAATGTTAGTAACAAATGTAGGGGAGAGCCGCCAAGGTTGTAACGCTTCACGGTTGTAACATGGACGTTATATCTTGATTGGTCAACGCCACCATGACGCCATCGCGTCAGTATGTGTACAGTAACGTACTCTACGTGCCCAGGAAGTTTGAAGTGTTTACCTTCAAAATGCGTATAATTTTACACCTGGAGTATATGTGTGCTACAATTTTTGTCTTTGGTGTTGGTGAATAAAAATCCACATGGATGTGTTCATGCTTATGTTCTTCATTAGTTTGCATCGTGTTTAGACGGAATTCACGTTCATTCTGGTCTGTAAGCAACTGCAAAGAAAACTTGCAAAAGCGGGTCATTTGTAACATGTGTTACAAATGGTCCGCTTCCATTCAATGCGATATGTAATATTTACATATTTGACATATTGGCCAATATTATATGTTCTGAAATTGTATTGTATTGTGTAGTGTATTCTAAAAGTAGTTTAGGGTTGTATAACATTGTACAACTCAATCAATCAAACGTTTGTTTAATCAATGTATTGCCCCATTGAAAAAAAAGAAAAGCCCAAACTGGTACACCCGATACTATTTAATATTTCCCTTATGTTTGATATTTTCTTATCACATCCATGGTATGAAAACAATGCTAAGGAGTTGCTTCAATTAAATATAATTGCTTTAAGCTGAAAACGGGTTATTAGTTATTATGTGTAGTGTAGTGTAGTCAACATGTTAAGGCTCATACACACTGCCCGGTATTTGCTGCGATTATGCTTTCGGGGAGCATTGTTGGCGCTGGCCGACAAAAACCCCTGATCTGACGTTAAGTGGTGCCCAAATGGTAGATCACGATCTACAAAGGCTTTGCAGGTAGACCACATGACATAGCAGTAAAAATATATATAATTTTAATATAAAAAACGATTGTTGCATCTTCCGCTTTAGATGACCTGAAATGACTTGAGTGATTGACATCAAAAAGGGCCTGTCAGCTCAAACACACAATGCAATACTTGTTGTTGCTTACAATCATCAGTAGCAAAGTCAAATACCAACAAAAATAAAAGCCTACGATTTGCATTTTTCCCCCTCTATTTCCCATTCCATGTGCGTTTATATGAAAGGCCCCTCAATTACATTTTGTCACTATTTGCAGCAATGGGATGATAGTTTTATTTGGTGGGTATGTTGAGCTGGTGGTTTTGAAAGTAGCTCTCAAGTCCATAAAACAAACTAACATAGGCTACTTCTCTATAAGCAGAATCATGAATAGGCCTATTTAATTTATACAAAAGGAGAAGAGAGAGAGAGAGAGAGCAATGTGTTTGTGTCTCAAACTTTGTCTAATATTGTTTTAGAGCAGTGGTTCTCAAACATTGTCATGGCAAGAGCAAAGGACCCCCAATATTTTTTCAATGTACAAAAATAATCCCAAAATTGCGCATCTATAAATTCTAAGCATGTGAGCCGGGACTGTGTGTGTGTGTGTGTGTGTATATACATTCCGTCTGTAATTCCCTGTAGGCTTCACGTGAATAATGTTGTGTGCGCGCGTGCGGAGAAATAGTTATTTAATGAATCGCATGTTGGTGTGTGTGTGTGTGGGGGGGGGGGCCTTACAGGCGTGCATGTGCGTGTGTGTGCGTGCAGGCGTATGTATACATTAGGGCTGTCACGATTCGCCTAGTCCACGATTCAATTCAATTTTGGATTTGCAGCTCACGATTCGATTCGATGTTCGATTCGCTATCACGATTCGCCTAGTCCACGATTCAATTCAATGTTCGATTTGAAGCTCACGATTTGCTTCGATGTTTGATTAAATTTTTTCAATCTATTTTTTTAAAACCTTCTTTTTCAGCATTGAGGGCTATATTCATTATAATTTAGGCCAATATCTTGGTTTGTAAAGAAAAACACTTGTTTCCCAATAAGTCACATTTATTTTCTATAAATAACAAATCAGAATGAGAATAAGAAAAGGTTGAACAACTTTGGGTTTTATGCCCTAACATTTTTTAAATGTTTCTTTAAGATGAGATGACTTGTAACATTCTTGTTAAGCTCTAAGTAAGTAAATAAAAAAAAATAAAAAAAGACAAATAGTATATAGACCCATCTGTTGTTAGTTCAAGTATTAAATACTAATTTAAGTGTGTAATTTCACTTATACACTACCTGGTTATAAATAGCTGCAGTAGGCTACACCATTTTATGCAGTATTTTATACTATTTCTATTTAGTGTACATTTAGTGGATGTGGCTTACATCCGGTCTAAAGCCCACCCACTGTATGCGCTGATTTCCATACACAATCCGTATCCTCCCCTCACCGGATGTTGAATTAACAGTACTAACGGCCATATATTTGACGATCTTTTACACAAAACGATTTTAACGGGCAACGTTTCACATGTATTATTAGTTTTATACATTTTAGGAGTGAAAACATGTGTGACCTGCATGGCATTTTGTAACGTGGTTCTGCTGTTCTGCAACTCTCATTAAATATTGAAAGCCAGCGTTTGCCACCACTGATAGTGGTCGCATGTCTGCAGCTATGCAGACCGCAACTCCGTGCGTTAATTGTTTTGCACGGGGCGAATTAGCTGAGAGCTTTTCTCTATAAGAATATAGTTGGCTGTGTTGTTGTCTTTGTACCATCGTCGTTGGACAGATTGATGTCTTTGTGATGTCTGCTAAGATGCTGGCCCATATTTGACGTGACTTATTTCCGTGTATCATCGTCGTCGCTGTCTACAACAGCACTGGCCATGGTGAAACGCAACAGCCGTCTCGTTCTCTCACTTGTCAACTCCTCTCTGTGTGTGTGTGTGTGTGTGTGACTGAGTGTGTGTGTGTGTGTGGCACTGCTCCGATACAGTTGGATTTTCGTCTCTTTTTTTTCTCCATGCATTCGCATGGGCGGAATGGCCCGGCCGCTCGCGGAAGTAAATTGGCTGTGTGGCGAAAATAGGCAAAGTGATCGGTGTAAGGGTGATATTTTGGCCCAATCCGATTATTGACAAAGAACAATGTTGATGTAACTAAGGGAATCGTCGAGTCATTTATTTTGTAAATAAAGAGATTTAGATGGAATAAGCGAAATAGCGATCGTATAATCTCTCCTGTTCCTTCTGTCTCTCATCAATGTCCTGCGCGAGATCAGATTCTGTGCTGCGCGAGATGACATTGTCAAGCTAGTGTGGGGGCGGGGCTGGTAAGAGAGGGCAGTGTTGCCAGGTTTGCGAATTGTAAGCGAGTTGCAGTGTATGCAAGTAGCGTGGTTAAATTCCTTGTGTTGTGGCAACAGCGTAGGGCGCAGCAAATACGACATTGAGGGGTAGAAACCATCCCGGGCGCGTGGTTCATGTAACATGTGTGTCACTGTGAAAGACTGGCCCCATTAAGTGAACGTAGTTGGCGTAGTAGACGCCAACATGACGATTTTGGTAGACGCCAACATGACGATTGTGACGTAGGCTGTTGACGTTGAGCAATAACAGCGTGTTTCATAAAAGTAATATTTCCAGAGTAAATAAGACACTTGAAGGGCTAAAAAATAGGCTATGTCAGTTCGGGGAGCGTGCCGAATTTATTTTGCATATAGAGATGTGTGGTGAAAGTGTGGTTCGGTCGGAGATAGAGCATGAAGAATGAGCATGGGTACACCTTTTCACTTGTATATATAGATAGTGCCAGAGACTGTGCTGGAAAGGACCGTTTACAGTTCAGTTAGCAGTTCTCAAAGTGATGATTCATGTGAGCCTATGTTTACAAGTGGGCCTCCTCTCCTCATATTTAGAAATGATTGCTGGTTATAATAAATATAGGCCTCCATACTCCCAAAAGTGTAGTTTGCTGTCTCAACCATTCTGTTGCCAGTTGTTTAATCATTGCCACTGTACTGTACTGTACTGTACTGTACTGTACTGTACTGTAGGCCTACTGTTCATAATAATATCTTATCTTCTTCATGTTCATCTCTTGAGTATGATGAAGCATTCTTCACATAACACAATTCACAATTTAGGCATTTATCAGACGCTCTTAATCCAGAGCTATTTACAGTAAGCAAGAGCAACACATGGTAATACATAGAAAATAGTCAACGAGGAGACTAACATCCGTTTTACAATGAAACTATGCCTATACTGTACACTATAGAGCGCTATGTCTACATTTATGTAATTTAGATATAAGCATTTCATGTAGTCTTTGCATACGCCTGTATGTAAGGTCGCAGAGGCTAGTGCAAGTGCCGCGGCAAGTGCTACACGGTTTAATATCACGTACATGTAGTTTTACCACTTTAAAGCAAGGAGGATGGATGAGTAATCACATTTGGTGTCTTGGTCTTACGTAATGTCGGATGAGATGCGACGAGGACAGGGATGACGATAAGTGATAGCAGCATGGATGGAAGTGCCTGTTGTGTCCAGCTCGTACAACAACATAACCTTCATCCTCACCATGAGATTTATTTTTTAGTTCTTTTGGCCGTCGATGTTTGTTTCTTAACGACATAATCAACCCTGTAAGTCTAAGCCAGGTTGGGACATCACAAGCACGTTATTAATGCCTGTGTGTTGCTGTGTTCTGCATCTCTGTGGCTTTTTAGATGTGGCTGTGTAGTTTCTTCTCTCCTGTGCTAACTCTCTCTCTCTCTCTCTCTCTCTCTCTCTCTCTCTCTCTTTCTCTCTCTCTCTCTCTTCTCCTTTAATCCAATCCTGTGTCCACTAACACAATTACCTAATGCCTATAATCCCCACTCCTTCACAAGGCAAAGCGGCCTTACCTTCCTTCAGAGCACAACAATGGCAGCCTTTCTTCCCCCCTGCCTCTGGGCCAGTTAGTATGCTTGTTGCACATTATTATTACGGTTATCCAGATTGTGGATGCTTTCTTTCAGCTGTGTGTTATACAGGGCACAAGTCCAACTGGGTTAGTGATGCAGGGGGAAACCTAAGCCATTTGTTGATCCCCCTGGGCTCTGCGTTCATGCGTTGGCCCTGGAGCAGTTAGCCTATATATATCATATAGTCACTGTAGAAGGTCAGATGGCGTTCTTGTTGAAATGGGAGTTTGCTCAGGGAATAGGGATCGCATGACCTTAGTTCTGAGTTCTATTAGTTGAACGTATTGGTCTTCTCGGCCACAGCAGAAGCTGCGTCAAGACCTAACTTCCCAGGCACATGATAGGCCTACCTATGGTCTTCCAGAGATTAAAATAGGGTGCATTTTGCATCCCAAAGACCAAAAACGCAGTTTATAGTTAAGGGACGCAATAAAACAACGACCTCTGCATCCACGGGATGCACTACTGTACTGTTGTTTTATTCTAGTTTATTTTGCTAGCTTTAGTTATAATAATTTCTTCTGTTTTCTACATGAATATAACCACATTATAACCTGCATATAAAATGAAATGGGAGTTAAATGCTGCAATTTGTGAAAATGGCAAAATATGACTCCTAACGTCGTTGAAGTGGGACTCATAAAATGTCCCTGGGACTCCTCTAAAAGACCATCCCTGCATCCCGGGACTCATTACATTGAAAACCTGTTTACATCGATGGTCTTCCGAGACTGCAATGCCGATGATGATGATAGACCGATAGACCGATGTTGAACACATATCTCCACTCACGGCACTGAGGAGATTATTGACCTTACAATTTACATTTGTATCATAAGTAGGCTAAGAAACTAACATCCGTCTAACGGTAGAATATCTGTACAGTGAAACTATAAGTATACACTGTACAGCATGCTATGTCTACATAGCATGCTATTCGAAATGACATAAGTTTAGGCTATGCATACGGGTCGTCAAGGCTAGTGCAAGTAGTGCTGCTGCGGGGCTAAGCTAACCTTAGTGATGATGGCTCAACGAGAGTGGACGACTTGCTGTGTTAGGGTTTAGGGATGATGTCATCGGTGCCAGTCACCAGGGACGTGCAGAGTGTGTTTGAGGGGCAGGGGTTGAAATCTCGTAAGAGGGCACTTTTGTACAAAAATAGCAGATTTACAAGCCTGTAGAGCAGCTATTTTCGGGGCGTAACCCAACACTCTTGATCTACTGGAGATGCGGTGTGTACGACATGGGCTTTGAAACAAATGTTGTTCAGCGCAAAATGGTGCGTTCAATTTAAGGAAAAAAAGCAATTCTCCTGAATGGCATGGAAAGGAAAGGAGTGGCATTTGCAATTCTTTCACCATAGTAAATGCTGCAACTCGTGGTCTGGAGAGGGCAGTTGTTTTACAGACGGGTGTAAAAGGGCAGGGGCTGAAGCTCCCCTTTGATGTCTATGTGTGCACGTCCCTGCCAGGCATCTACGTGCGATCGACCCACACAGAAGTTGGTTTTGTTGCCGTCGGTCAGTGCATGGGCCTGCTTGATGATGAACGCATTCAGGGAAAAACATATCCAGTTGTTGCGTTGTGAGCTTAATTGCTGATCTGCTATTTTCACTACTTCTACAATTTTAGCCACACTTGGATGACTAAGTAAGTAGATCATTACGAGAAAAAAAAAAAAGATTTAGTAACCAGATGAGCATTATTTTAGTCGCAACGATGATCAGTATTTATCACAGAGTGTGTAGATTCAGTGAAAATACCGTAGCCAATCTACAAGCTCTGTGACAAAATGTGATCATTGTGTGACTAAAATAATTTCTTGTGTACATAAGAGTAAACTTATTTTAGTTTGGCTTCCTTCAGACAATGCAACAGCATATACATAATATAATATAACGGCAAACACATCAAAACACAGCAAACAATCCATCAATCCATTCATCTGCAACTGCTTATTGCACGAAAAACACTCCTTGGCCTAAATACAGCCATAGCCGTCATCACAAATGTGATGAGGTCAGCACATTTGGGCACATTTGGGCAAGTGGATATGGCCGAAGTGTTTTTCATGCAAAACTAATGCTTGGAATGGATTCAGAATCATGACAACCCCCTAGTTTGACATGTCACATGCTACTTAAAGTATGATGACATTTTTGCCTTGGTCTATGGTGTGGTATACAAAAACACATACAAAAATGGCCATAACTTCTTTTTCGCAATGTTTTCCGGCAGAGCAGGCCTCTCATTCTGTGAACCTTTAATGACCAAGTGAATAAAAAAAAAACACAAATAAAAAGTATGGCATGACATCACAGCTCCCTCTCAAATGTTTGGTGCTGGCCAATTATGAATGATGTGCTTACATTGTTCCGTCCCATCCTTCAGAGGGGAGGCGGAAGCTTGGCTTCATCCCGCAGTCGGTGAGAAACCGGAGACACGGACAGAGGGAGCTTTTGTTGTTGCAGCTCTTGAGCTCATTTCAAATGGAGACTCATTTTGAGTAGCCGAGGAGTGCAGGGAGCGCCAATGAGAGAAACAGACAGTGGTGGGGAATGCCGAAGGACAGGCCCTGCAGCGCCTGGAAAACCACTATTTCTCCTAAGCAGTACTGTTACTTGGATATAAGGCTAGGCTACTCTAGAAGGACGCATCAAACCGTCATTTACTCATTTTGGTAATCTTGAGGTCTACTGTGTAATGTTGGATGCAGGCTTATAAAGATGTTTAGTCACTTCTACATACCAGTCACAAATAATAGCTGCTGGCTCATAATATATGGCAGTTTTTCAGAAATCAAAATTTTCATTGATCATGCGATCTATGATTCAGACAGCTAGGCGATCTCACGCAGTTCCTAAATTTGAGCAATAATCGTGCAGCATTGGTTGGCTGCCCAGTTCATTTTAGTTACTCTTGTGTTTTTGCTACGAGAGAGAAGACTTTAAGAGAGGTTTAAGTCGAGCACTTGTCTGTTTAAAGCCACAGTGGTTATGGCACCTCCAGGTGAATGTAGTTAATGTTCAGGTACTACAGACTTTCAAGACAATACATATTTTCATGGAAATCTCAATTCTTGTGGAGGAAAAATCGAGATTGATTCACATTTGAGCAAGAATCATGCGGCACTAGCTGTTGTTACCACCAACCTATCCACTTCATGCCTTTTGGCACATATTTATGTACTGTACAGTGTATACTGTACAGACACAAAGCCATACCAGATGATCCTGAAATCCTATTCTCAGTGAACTCCAGCGAGGGTGAGAAAACCATGAAACGGATACTACTGGTCAAAGTTTGTCTAGCAGCAGCCAGAGAAAGCCCAGGGGTTTAAAAACCCATGGTTTAAAGTGAGAACAGAGGGAAACTAACACAAGACAGGTGAGTCAGTGAATTGTCTCAGGGCCAGTAGTACGTAGGCCTACGTTACGTACCCAGTGCCCTAGTGACCTCGTCACTCGGTTTACTGAGTTTTACTGAGCTCCAGGGAAATAGATAAGCGTTTCATCTTTCCATTGGTATTCAAATTCTGATCCTAATAATTGAAATTGATATTAGTGGCACGTAAACGCTGACAAAGCCGGTTTAGTCCTAGTATCGGTGAGAGAACCGGCCTGGCGGTGACCCACTTTTGAATTGTACAATTTAAATGGCTTTAATAACCTAATCCAGTGGGTTTTTTTTTTTTAAAGGAAAAGAAAATGGCTTAAACCTTCAGCTTTTATTGGATATCACTTTAATTTGCCCAGATGTTATAAAAACAATAAAAACAAATCAATAGACAGACATTCAGAGACTCGTGGGATTTTATATAGATAGGTTTCTTTATTTTTTAATGAACATTAGGACAAATGAAAGTAATTTTCAGTAATAATAGTAATGTATATTTCATTTGTCTATCTGCTATAGAGACTGAGAATTACATTGTAATATTACTTAGACATGTTTCCCGGGCATTAAAGGTGTGTGTGTATATATAGGTAACGTAAATAGTTTAACCCATTCTGAACGGGAACCCATTTTGGTGTTGGCATCATGTTATGCTTTAGCTATTGAAAAATAGCAGATCTACAAGCTCATAGCGCGCCACCGAGTGGCGCGCTACGAGCTTGTAGGTCTGCTATTTTTGAAAAATCGAAGAACGACTGACATTTTTTAGAATCTGCTCTCAGGTCAGAATGGGTTAATCAGACCAGTGTGTGTCCAGTGGAAACCGTATGAATCTGATCTCAGGTCAGAATGGGTTAACAATGAGTCTTGTCATTTGAACTGACAAAATCTGAGGCATCGGCATCTCATAATTCCTAACCACCTTCAGAATATCCTTTACATTTCCCAAGCAGCACTGTTTTCCCCCAGTTGATATGTGAGACCTGTAGATCGGCTATTGCCATTTAACTTTTTCATTTGTGAATCACCCTTTGTTGATTATCGTCGAGTGCCGACGGCACTGGGTCACTTCGATGCCTCCAGATTTAGGCCAAAGGAAGGATTACAGTATACATGAGAGCAGTATTGTACTATAAATTACTTGCGGTCATAAACGCTTGTGGTACACATGCATGATCTATTGATCTCGTGGCAGCACCACTGAACTGCTTATTGTAAACATGATCTCGTGGCAGTACCACTGAACTGCTTATTAAAGAGGAAGCCGGTGCCTCATTGTGCTAGAGGTGCTCATAGTGGATGCATATGCTGTTGTATACGCTTTAGTTGTTTACAATATCGACTGGTTTGGAGCGGGTTTCGCTTATAGCTTCAAGTGAAAGATTCCCCCTCACCAGAATTGGAACATCGCTCAAAATGGTTTTATACGTTTAAAAAAAAATATATTTATGGCCAGACGATAATTCTCAAAAGTGCGTGCTTGCGGAGCTGTTTTGTGTCTGTGACGCTGTGTGTCAGTAATCATAACTTGGGACTCTCTCTCTACTAATGCACTCCCACAAAAAAAATACAAAGTTTGGCCTTGGGGAGGGGAGGGGATTTGGCTGGTATTTCAGTGTTTAGTTTAGGCTATATGATGATGTGTGTTGCGTTTGTCTTTCAGTGTGTTATTGTACCAGGTGAGGTGACAGACAGTGTTTGTGTTCAGTCAGTCCGCTGTGCGCACAAAGTCCAAAAACATGTCTTTCAGCCAGACTTGCTTGACGGGGAGAAGCACATGAAGCGCTGGCAAATGTTTTGCTCATTTTAGAACATCATGGACTGTTATTCGTGTTCTGATAACACCTCCTCTCTGCCCTATTGGACATTAACCCATTTTGGGGCGGGAACCCTTTTTTGGTGTTTTAAAGCATTATGTTATAGTTTAGCTATTGAAAAATAGCAGATCTACAAGCTCATAGTGCTAGGAATATTGTAATATTACTTAGACATGTTTCCCGGGCTTTAAAGGTGTGTATATAATAGGTAACATAAATAGTTTAACAATGAGTCTTGTCATTTGAACTGACAAAATCTGAGGCATCGTTATCTCATAATTCCTAACCACCTTCAGAATATCCTTTACATTTTCCTAGCAGCACTGTTATTACCCAGTTGATATTACGTGTTCAATACAAAGTCTGTTGTTTGAGTCGGTCTTTATCGTGCATAGTTTTCTGCTGTCAGGACTCGGAAGTCAAATGTTATTACGTATTTTATGTATAGGCTATGAGCCAGCTGACTGTTTTTTTTTTGTACGAATGGCGAAACCCAGCAAAACAGTCTCTATTGAGTCACCACCGTGTTGACAAGAGCTTTGTTACGGCACTTCTGTATTTCAGTGTTGCTGTGGGGGGGGGGGGGGGGGGGGGTGCGCAATAGAGACTTTGGGAAACCCAGAATATGTTGCAGTCTCACTCAATCTGAAGCAGTATACCTTCCTTTTTCGTGTTTAAAGATATTTTTGAGGCTTTCTTTTTGCCTTTATTGATAGATATACAGTAGCTTTATAGGAAACGGGGAGAGAGATGGGGGGGGGGTCTATGAGCTTGTAGATCTGCTATTTTTCAATAGCTAAAGCATAACATAACCACATAACATATTAACCCTAGCTCTTTGGAAAAATCCCCATTTTTTTTCTCTCTCTCTCTCTACCTCTCTCTGTCTCTCTACCTACCTCTCTCTCGTCTCTCGAGTTCCTCCGCATTCTCATCTGATGATAGTTTGGTTTGACATTCCTCTGTGTTTGTGGATGCTCAGCAGAGCACCTTGGCAGTTTGCACTGTTGGCTTCTCATGGCCGGTGTTCTTCTTGACAGATACCTGGGTGTTGTTGTTATAGCACTTGGTGTACACACTGTACAGAACATTCTTCCAAAACCTTCACAACCTGTTGGATGGCACCGTACTTGTGAATGCTACCCTGGCCCTCAGCTTGAACGACACTTTCTGAAAATAGCAGATCTACAAGCTCGCAACGCGTCGCAGTGTGATGCGTTGTGAGCTTGAAGATCTGCAATGTTCAGCATGCAAACCAAGTGTAAAACTTTTACTGGATCTCTTGTCCACTAGTCCCTTCCTAACATTTGTCTAGTTTATTTGTTAACGAAATTGTCAATATATTTAGTCTTAGTTTTAGTTGTCATAGCTTAGTTTTCATTTAGTTCTCATCAGTGACAGGGTAGACTACAAAATCAACACTGCAGATAATATTTCTAAAATTATGTTGGTTACCTGATTTACCAAAATCTATTTGAATTTTAAGTTTTATGACCTCAATTACACCCACAAAAAAGTTTTCTCTGGGGTTTGGAAGCATTTTGAGCTGCAATGAAAACAGGCAAAACAGTGAACTGAAAACGGTGACAAATGCTGGCAAATCCCATTGACATACAGTATATGGGATTTGCAGGAACATCTGAGAATTTGTTTGAGCCAGAAAACTCCAGACCACAGAAAATGTACTGAATGTTAAAAGTTCAAGTTTTTTGGGTGCAATTGAACTCGAAAAACCTAAAAAAAGAATAAGAAAAATTACAAAAACGTATTTTGATGACGAAGCCTAAAAGGCAAACAGGATTACAAATAGTAACATTACAATGTTCAATGCAAAAATAAACAAGATTTAATCGTTAATCGTGACAGCGTATAGTCACATATATAACCTCACCTCAGTGACACCATTTGAAATATACAGGTCCAGAAAGATGAACACAAATCACTCTGGAAATAATTATTATGTACTTTGCAACATGCTACCCGGCCGGACCGAGCCAGGGTCAGCTCTGTTGTGTGCACGTGAGTGCTTGCTGACGAAGCTAGCTACCCATTTTTGGCAACCTTACTGTATTCTGGTGTCTATTTAGAGAGCCCACATACTGTAGCAGAGGACCATTTGACTAAGCAGTGAGTCAGGCCAAGAAAGTGAATGTGTGCCATGAGCCTAAATCATCGGATCTAGCAGCTCACAAGCCGTCTCATTGCAATGCACTGTGAGCTTGTAGATCAATGTTTTTGTGTGTGTTTTTGCCCAGAATAGTGATGCCATGCCATGGTGGTTAAAGTAGCAAGCTGCGTGCTTACAGCTAGTTTCCTTCCTTGTTTTGTTTACTTATCCTCCTTTTGAGGAAGACCCTTATATAGTCGTCTGTCTCTACGTATGTGTGACGCAACGTATCCCCTGGAATAACCCCCGACGTTAAAAAGTACCACATTCTGAATTTAACCCATTCTGACCTGAGATCAGATTGATACGAGGTTTCCACTGGACACACACTGGTCTGATGAACCCATTCTGACCTGAGATCAGATTCTAAAAATGTCAGTCGATTTTTCTAAAATAGCAGACCTACAAGCTCGTAGCGCGCCACTCGGTGGCGCGCTATGAGCTTGTAGATCTGCTATTTTTCAATAGCTAAAGCATAACATGATGCTGACACCAAAATGGGTGCCCGGTCAGAATGGGTTAAAAAAACAACAATCCTGCATGTGGCAGCCTGTAACCGCAGAGCGGACACAAGGCAGCTGCTGTATATACACACACAATTTACAATTTAGGCATTTAGCAGACGCTCTTACATTTTTACATTAAAGCGATTTACATTAAGCAATAACAAAAAGCATGGCAATACTGTACATCACATACATAAAAGTACAGTAGTTATCATGAAACATGCGTAAGCTAAGAACGTAACAGTGGAGTATCTGTATAATGAAACTATACATATAAACTATACACATACTATACTATACATATGTACTATAAAGTGCTATGACTACATATAAAAATGCAATTCTAGTGCTGTCTACGTAACATGCTATAAGTCTGTATAAAATGTGTCTACCTAAAGTGCTATCTAAAGGGGCAAGGGCTAGGGCACACACACACACACACACACACACACTCTCTCACTCACTCACACACACACACACACACACACACACTCACTCACTCACTCACTCACTCACTCACACACACACACACACACACACACACACACACACACACACACTCACACAACACAAATGGAGGCTTTCCATTTTTAGGCTCTGCATCACCACCCCCCCACCCCCCCCATCGCTCGCATATCACTCAAACGATGAATGGGACCGTTGTTGCTGTGACCGACTCCATGGATTAGAGAGAGAGAGAGAGAGAGAGGTTGCCCTTGAGTCTTCCCCTTGGTTGTGTGTGTGAATATGATAGCAGAGCGGCCGACCTCTTTGCTGCAGCCTGTATGATAAAGCAGCTCTCTACTGTCAAGGCCCTCTCCTTTCCTCTCCTCTGCTGCTTATCTGCATTCTCTCACACAACAGAACTGCAGCCCAGACTTCCCTCCCTCAATTACCATACAATAAATACATCAGTGGTTCTCATTCATTCAACCAGTGGTTCCGGGGACAACCAGTGGTCCTTGAGGGGAGGGGGGTGTTCCAGGTGGTCCCCGGCTAAATAAGTGGCGTATCCATGAATTACGTTTTGGGCAGGCGAGATGTGTTAATTGTCGCTACAATCGTAGCACTAAAGGTTTTCAAAGAGATGTACCTGCCAGACGAGTAGGACACAGAGGCTGAAAGGCATGCATTTACATTCCAATGGGTGATTGAGGGTCGCGCTCTACCGCAACGGCCAATCAGCTGTCCACTAATAGTTCTGAGGTCTTGTTTTTGTCCTCTTGTTTTTTTCCTCTTTCGGCCTGGCCGAAATCCATACAATGAGAAAAGTCATTGTATGGATTTGGGCCAGGCCAGAAATGGATTTGGACAGGCGGACGCATGCCCTCACCTTATTGTAGATACGCCTCTGCACCGATGGAGGCGGAAACCATGCGGTTACCATGGCATCCAGCCACTCTACCCCTGAGCCACCGCCGCCAAATAGACGGGGACCCTTATTAGTAATAGATATTTAGCTCTTGAGAGAGTTCCCTGGAACTATATATTTTCAGATTGTGGTCGGCGTCCAATTACATATCATTTTTGGGGGGTCCTTGAAAATGTTTGAGAACCACTGACATAGAAACATAGGGTTTTTCAGAAAACTGTCAGGATTTAGAAGACATTTGTAGAATCGTCCTCCGGTCTAAATGGGTTAATAGTACAGTGCATTCATTATTTTATTTACAAGCTAATCCCATGAATATACAGTAAGCTGTTTTCTGATTCTGTGGACCAAAAACAAGTGAGCTTTAGAGAACGGCCTGCGGTTCTGCTTTAGTTTTTTTCTTCTTCTTCAGATCGCCAGCAGTAACCCACAGCTGCTCTCGATGTGCGATGGTGTCATGGCAACCAATCACAACAACAGAGGAACCTGGCGGTGACTGTGAGGTCACTGAGTATAGAAGCAAGCAGCGGAGTCAGGGCCAGTGTTGCCAACTCTCGTGAGAGAAATAAGCCAAACCCATCGCCACAAACAAGCCGACTGTTGCGAGAGAAATAAGCCAAAACTCCCCTCGAAAATCAAGCCAAAAACAAGCCCAAATTTAGCCTAAGCTCAATAAAAAATACTTGATGCATTTTAAGTAAGTACTAGTAGTAAGTAAGTAATTGACTTACTTACTTGTCTACTGTATAATATTAAATGTTTCAGTCATTTATTATACTATCCCACACATACAGTATACTTCAGCCAGGGCTTAGCATTATGTTATGCTTTAGCTATTGAAAAATAGCAGACCTACAAGCTCATAGCGCGCCACTCGTGGGTCTGCTATTTTTGAAAAATCAAGAACCACTGACATATAAACATAGCTTTTTCAGAAAGCTGTCAGGATTTAGAAGACATTTTTAGAATCTGATCTCAGGTCAAAATGGTAGAGACACCAGACCGACTGTCACTCAATGTGATTCACACTCCCCCCCCCGAACCTATGTGGAATTAATAGTATTATATACATCAAAGAAATGTTGGTTGATTTTCAAAACAAGCCACCGCATTTTAAAAACAAGCCAAAAAAAAAGAAAACCCACAACCCACGACTGGTCGTTTTTTTTACCCGCGACTCTGTAAAAAATAAAAAACAAGCCCAAATAAAGTTGCGGTCAATAAGCAGACTTGGCAACCCTGGTTTCTGTCGGGGCCCACTGGAGGAGACACATCCGTTTGTAGAAATGGTCACCGATGACTAACACACTATTAGGGTCACACACACACACACACACACACACACACACACACACACACACACACACACACAACTGGGGCCATGCATGACGGATGCCTGTGTGTCATCCCAGATTTACATTCCTTCCCATCGCATGTCATTAGTCCGACACCCTGTACTCCAAACCCTAACCATCGCATGTCATTAGTCCGACACCCTGTACTCCAAACCCTAACCATCGCATGGAGCCTGGGCCTGCACTACGACGTACAATCATTCACGTTGACAAAATACCCATTTGGGTAAATTGGGTTATATCGGGACCGGGTGGTGTACGGCTAGTGGTTCCCAAATTAGGGTCCGAGGGACACCCAGGGGTCCTTGAGGGAGTTCCAGGGGGCCCCCAGCTAAATGATAGTTTGGAACCAAATGGACCCTTATGGGTTCATGTCCAACATTAATGTCCAATACGTTTGGGTTCATTGGTACCTTTCTGATGCCTAAAGTTGGTACTATTTTAGGTATCATTAGCATACATTTAACACCAGAGTATAGAGCCTATCTGCTGTGGTTGATAACAGTGACGCTGTCTAATATGTCTTTGTAGTTTGTAGGTTATACTTGAATAAATAAATAAAAATTATCCAAAAATCTGACTAGTACTAGCACTAGCATTATAAATGGCCACAGAGCTCTCCTTCATTTGTCCATTCACTGAGCAAGCGGCTTGTGATAATTCCCGGGTGGGGCAGTATGCAGGGTTTAGCTTGCATTGTACTAGCCAGTTATCCAGTAAGCTCTGTTTGTTTGGTGACAATGCCATTGTTGTTTGTTCATATAATTGACATGCATGTATTCACTGAAGTATATAACGTATGAGTCAGAAAGAATGGCACAGACGAGAGAGTACATTGTCTCTTTGGTGAAGTGGTCTCTTTGTCTTCTTGGCCCGGTGTGGTTGGGTATCACAGGCAGTGGAACTAGCATGTTGAGGTGTGTCGGCAGCATACGGCTGGAATTTGGTAAATGCAGGGCTTAATTTGTGCCGGAGGTGAAGGCGGAGCTGAGTTCTGGTACCTGCCTGCTGCGCTCCGGGGAATCTAGAAGGCGCTCGGTCACCTCAAAATGCACATACGATCGAGCGCCGAAGTCTGACGTCAATATCGGTAGAGGGCCACAGGTTCATGACGTACTTTTTATTTGCATTGTAATTCTATAGTGGGATTTCAGATCGCCTCATATAATAACTGTGTTTGAAAAATAAACATCGCCCCGGCCGCTTCACTCATATGGATATGAAGAATCAACTGACTGAGAGAAAACGCTAATGTTACTGCTGCTCAATTAGTTGCATTTTCACTAGAAACAGACTGTATCATATACTGTATGAGTGACTGACTGTCGCAAACGATACAGAGACACCTCCCTGACAATAACGCAGAGACAGCTTGTTTATTTAAGGACCACAATGCTTATATGAAATGATTCTAAGATGAGCCCATGTTATTCTCCATAGAGAAATTACTTCCGTGAACCCGGGGGAATCGAGGGGCTGAGCAGGTGACGTCAGGACTCAGTTGAATAATAATAAATAGCTGAAAAATAAAAACTTATTGTATATAGAGCACCGAAGTCCTATCACATTTACCCCTCAATGTCCCTTCCTCCAATGGAAAGGGACAATGGATTATCCCTTCCTCCAATGGAAAGGGACAATGGATGATCCAGAGGCGTTCCAAGGCCAGCATGGAGATATAATCCCTCCCACCTGATCCTTGGTCTGCCACGGGGTCGGAAGTATTTCATCCATTTTGGGGCAGGAACCCCTTTTGGTGTTTTAAGCATTATGTTATGCTTTAGCTATTGAGAAATAGCAGATCTACAAGCTCATATGAACTTGTAGGTCTGCTATTTTTGAAGCATACATACATATGTTCTTTCAGTGTGTAAGTTTTTAACTCAAATATTTGCTTCTGGGGGGGTCCCTGGTCCGCGGCCAAATACAGATAATTCTGGGGGTCCTTGACAAGAAATATTTTGAGAACCGCTGACATAGAAACATGGGTTTTGTAGAAAACCGCCAGTAGAATCTTTTCTCAAGTCTAAATGGGTTAAAGTATCTCCGGGGTGTTCACGAGTGAAGTCTTTCTGACCCGTTTTCTTTTTTTCCTTCCTGTCCTCCAGAGCTCGACGCAGGAGATCGGCGAGGAGGTGGAGGAGGGCGCCGTGTTCACCATCACGCTACGCAAGGTGCAGCTCCACCAGTCGGCCAGCAAGGGGCAGCGTTGGCTGGGCGTGGAGACGGACGCGGCGCTCTCGCTGTACGAGACGTGCAAGGTGCGCACCATCAAGTCGGGCACGCTGGAGCGCCTGGTGGAGTACATGGTGACGGCGTTCCGCGGGAAGGACTCCACCTACGTCACCATCTTCCTGTGCACCTACCGCAGCTTCGCCAGCACCCGGCAGGTGCTGGACCTGCTGCTCAACCGGTGAGGAGAAACACCTGGATTACAATGTTGGATTCTGGAGATGCCAGCATTTCTTCTACTTAAGCATAAGTGAATCATAAGCGAATCATAAGCATAAGCGAATAAGCCAAAGTAACCTATTCCATTTTTTACACTCTCAGAGTTAAATTAACATTGATTTTACAATATAAATTGGGGGTCCCAGAGATAGAAATGCCATTAAATGGGGGGTCCATAGACTAATGCATGTCAAACTGGGGGTCCTTTTTTAAACTGGTTGAGAATCACTGCTAAAATCTTCTCTTATGGGGGTCCCTCGCATGCCTTTTCAAATGGGGTCCGCACTGCTGTGTACAGTACATGGTTCCATGAACTGTCCTGTGAGTGTAATTAATCTTCCTATGTGCTGTATGTATATCTCTGAAGTGATCTTGTTTATGTCCTAGGTATGCCCGGCTCCAGAATCTGCCTCTCACCACCTCACACAGAATCTCCCAGGATGAATGCACAGAGCTGAGAAAGTAAGACTCCCTTCCTTCAGAGTCAAAGACTAAGCTTTTCAGCACACGGAACGAACAAGGTCCCTTTTTAATAGTTGATGGGATACTTTAATCCCACTGTTAGTTTAGAGTGGACAATTACAGTAGCAAAAGTTAAATCATAACACTTTGATAAAACACAGAAGGAAAGGGAGGCGGAGAGATCACCAGCCGCGCTCTTCCCTTTGTCCTTCAGTGTCTCTAACATATTCTCTAACTTACTGATTACGATGATAATTACAAATTCAGTTGTTATATCAACAGATCTAGACTTTTTTTTTTTTTTTAAGATATATTTTGCGGCTTACGCCTTTTATTGGTTTTTTGAAGGGACAGACAGTAGGCTGACAGGAAACGGGAGAGAGACGGGGGAAGACATGCAGTAAAGGCCGTGTCGTGCTCGGGAGTCGAACCCGCGGCACACTGCGACTGGATTACCAGTCGGGTGCCCAGACGGTTACGCCACCACCTGGGCCAACAGATCTAGACTTAATGGAAGCATTAGACATTACACTACATGGTCAATTTGTACAATGAAAACTCAACTCTTTGTGTTCAATCTCCATAATGAATGTACGGCTAAAGGAGAATGTGATTATGTTTGCCCTTTTTTGTTTTGCGTCTGCTTTAGTATTGATTTTGTCGACTGAAACTATGGCGAAATTTTTTCGTTGACTATCTTTTTTTCACTGACAAAAACGAATTAAAAACTAAATGAAACCTAAGCTTTGACCAAATAGACAATTACGTCAACAAATACAAACTAGACTAAAATGTCAGGGAGGGACTAGTGGAGAAGAGTTGGTTGCATGCTGAAATTCGGCAATTTTCAGCATGCAACAAAGTGTCGGCTAAACTCTTATGATATTTAGTCAACTACTAGACTTAAGGTATAACATTTCAAGTGACTAAAACATACTGGGCTACTCGATTTAAGATGGCTCAGGGGCCACTCAGCAAAATTCCATAAGTCCAAGGGCTGCAAAATGGCAGTATTATTTTGAAACGTTTACAAATGTATTGTGTAACAGAGACTACACGACTAGTCTAAGAATTAAGGACACGCACAGTAAAAAGCTATCTATAAAATCTATAAGGCCAAACGTCAATGAACAAAAACCTTGTGAATAATGATGTCACAAAACATTCACAAAATGTGAAGAGAACATATAATGTGTGGCTAATACTCAGCTGACATCGAAAACAACTTGAAAATCGAAAATTAACATAGAAAATAAGTAATTATATTTGTATTGGTATGACCATGACGGATTAAGCGGGGGCCCGCATGCGGCCCACGGGCCGCGGGTTGAGTAGCACTACTAGACTAAAACTTTCATTCAAAAGACTAAAACTAAAAACAAATCCCCCGCTGGTCCGTTTCCCTTGCAGCACGGTGTCGTCTATCCTGGGAGCGTGGTTGGACCAGTACTCGGAGGACTTCTGGACTCCTCCAGACTACAGCTGTCTGCACCAGCTCATGTCCTATCTACACCTGCACTTCCCCGGGTCGGACCTGGAGCGCCGCTCGCGCAACCTCCTGGCCCACTTCCACCGGCGGCAGCAGTGTGAGCCCGATCACAACGGTACAGTGTTGACTGTGTCGACTAATGGTGCGTTCACACACAGCCTCGCGTATAGCGATACTAATATCACTGCATGGATATTGGTCTCGCGTTTAGCGAGACTAATATCACTGCCTGCATATTAGCCTTGCGTTTAGCGAGACTAATATCACTGCCTGCATATTAGCCTCGCGTTTAGCGAGACTAATATCACTGCCTGGATATTGGCCTCGCGTTTAGCGAGACTAATATCACTGCCTGGATATTGGCCTCGCGTTTAGCGAGACTAATATCATATTTGCATACTGGTGGGCCCTGGTTGGTTATAACCTGTGTTATATTCCACACGAATCTGGTTGGTCATATATCTGCCCGGGGTGATATATGCTTTGCAAAGGCTGGCTATGTGAGGCTAGCGGCTCACGTGAGGCATATGCAAAGATGCAAATATGCAAAGATCACAGCATGCTGTATTCGCGTGTGGCCGTACTAGTGATGTGTGTCAGCAAAGATAACTTTATCCTCCAGCTCCATGTTTTTGTCAGCCAGAACAGGGTGGAGGAAAAAAAATGTGGGGGGGGGGGGGGGGGGGGATATATATTTAAAAAAAATAACAATTTGATTGGTTTGCGCTTCGCTGGGTCATTGCAGCTACACTCGTAGCTTTGCATCTGGAAGTTGAACCCATAGCTCAGCTTCCATTTTTAGCATTGCAGCTTTGTGTCTTTTGCAGCAGCATCTGCCCCGTGTGAACGCACCATGAGACTATGACGAAAAATGTTCTTCGACTACCTTTTTTTTCTCCACTTGACTAAAACTAAATAACGACTGACCTACGATGACTAAAAAGCCCTAAACCACGCCAGAGGGTTCGCCATGCAACTCCTTGCAACATGCAACTTCTTGCGGCTACTTGCAACCATTATTCCCAATGGCAACTTGCAAGGAGTTGCGTTGGTGTGGTTTGTTTTGTTGCGAGGAGTTGCAGCGGGTGTGTTTTGGGCCTAAGACTAAATATATTGACATTTTCGTCAACAAATAAAACTAGACAACATTTTTACGGAGGGACTAGTGGCCAAGAGATCCAGTAGAACTAAAAGAAAGGTCATTTATGTTTGGTTGCATGCTGAAAATAGCAACGAGACACGTTGTGAGCTTGTTGATCGGCAGCATACCAAAATACATTTTAATTTGGGATTTGCTGTTGGGAAGAATACGCTATTGAATATATAATTCAATATTGAGCCCTTATATAGTTCATGAGTTATTGAGTCCTTATATAACTCAATAGGCAATTGTAAGCTATTATAAGCATGCGACGCATCAAAAGGCCAAGTATGATCTTCAAATCCAATGGAGAGAGGAGAAAAAAAGAAAAGAAAAATACTGTATGAACAATGTACATTATACATACATGGAGTAGGGGCAGGAAAGCTGTTTGCAATAAAATAAATGGTAAATATAATAAATGCTAAATGTTGAACTATTCTCAGTTTTTTTACTATGTACATTTTTGAAGACTAGCGACCATGTTGTAGGAACTTGAGGATTGAAAAAGAAGGAAAGAAAGACAAAAACAATTGAGATGTTCATCCAGGGTTTGTGTTTTTGTATGTATTTCTTTTACAGGGGACCACATCGGCTGTCCTTTATATTATATTACAGTTATAATATATTATAATTATATTATGTTACAGGGGACCACATCGGCTGTCCTTTCGCTACACAGGAAGAGAGTGGCTTTGAGGATGAACTTCCTGCTTTCAGCTTCCTGTCGTTTGACCCCATCATGGTGGCGGAGCAGTTCACACTCATGGACGCTGTAAGATATCTCCCCTTCCCCTAAATGCCTGCTGATGTATATGGATTCGTTATGATGTCCCCACGGGGTGCATACTTAGTTTAGACTAGTCATTGGTTAGACATGGGTTAAGGTTTGGTTTAGGTGCGTGCTGCCCCGTGGGAGGTTAGGTTTAGGGTGAGGGTTTGAGATAGGTTGTAGTTGTAGGACTAATGACTGGTCTAACCAATGACTAGTCTAAACCAAAAACTGTCTAAACTCACACGTCGTACTGCATCCTGTCATCTCTCTCTAAGGACCTGTTCAAGAAGGTGGTTCCGTACCACTGCCTGGGCGGGATCTGGTCCCAGCGGGACAAGAAAGGGAAGGAGCACCTGGCGCCCACCATCCGCGCCACCGTGGCCCAGTTCAACTCCGTCACCAACTGTGTCATCACCACCTGCCTGAGCAACCCCACACTGAAGCCCAACCAGAGGTCCCGGCTCCTGGAGCGCTGGATAGAGGTGGCCAGGGTACGGAGAAACCTACCAGAGGCAGTGTTTGTTTTTTTGTCAACTTAAAACTATGACGAAAAATGTTCGTTGACAACCTTTTTCCCACTGGCGAAAAAACGAAATGGAAACTACATGAAAACTAAGCTGCAATGACTAAAACTAAAGACTAAATATATACTGTCGATTTTGTCGACAAATAAAAATACTAAAATGTTAGGAAGGGACTAGTGGACAAGAGATCCAGTATAAGTTAAAGACAAGTTTCAGCAAGTGTATTCCAAGTCATTCCAACAGCATTTTAGTCGACTAAATCAACTGTAGATTTAGTCGACAAAAACTAGACTAACACTAAAACATTCCGGGTGACTAAAATGTGACTAAAACTAACTTAGTAGTGGACCTGTGTGTGCAAACGAGTTCAACCTTATTGAGGGACAGTCAGTCACTGACCGATGGCAGGACAGTCAAAGAGCAATGTGTTGTATTGTTTTCCAGGAGTGTCGCATTCTAAAGAACTTCTCGTCGTTGCGAGCCATCCTGTCTGCACTGCAGTGCAATGCCATACACCGCCTGAAGAGGACCTGGGAGGAAGTATCGAGGTATGACGGAGCGATGGAAGTGATTTAAACATGTTTGAAAGTGAAATATCCGTTTTAGAGATTCCATTTAGACCTGAGAAATGATTCAACAAATACCTTGACGGTTTTCTGAAAAAAATGTTTCCATGACAGTGGTTCTCAACCTTTTTCACGTCAAGGACCCCCAGAATTATCTGTATTCGCCATCTGAAAATATGTAGTTCCAGGGACCCCCCCCCCCCCCCCAGAATCAAATATTTGAGTTAAAAACGTTCGCTGTAAAAAATATATATTCAAAGATTTGTGCAAAGATTGTTCAAAACTAACAGATCTACAAGCTCATAGTGTGGCACTCGGTGCCGCGCTATGAGCTTGTATATCTGCTATTTTCCAATAGCTAAAGTATAACATTATGATTGAAACACCAAAAGCGTTCCCGCCCCATAATGGGTGAAAGGAGAGGTGAGCTAACGCCGGCCTCATTCTGTTCAACAGGGAGAACTTCCGCACCTTCCGTGAGCTGTCGGAGATCTTCTCGGACGACAACAACTACTCTCTCAGCCGAGAACTGCTGGTCAAGGTTGGTCAGACAGGACAGTTACTCTTACGGAGTAGCGCCGGTCAAGTCATTATTAATCTCACGCTTAAACCCATTCAGACCTGAGGCCGGTTCAGACGCGTTTCACACAACATCTCAGAAGGTCGTCGCTCAGACTAGACTTGGCCATCGTGCACACGTGCACGTCATGACCATCGTCCGTCCCAGATAATAAAAACGTCTTTGATCATTTTCAGGGTGACCCCGATGCATTTGTGAGCACTTTTTTTTGTCATCAAAGTTTTAATGATTTTTACAATAATACAAATAATACAATACAAAATACACATGAGTTACACAAAAGAAAAATACAAGAAAAAACGAACAAAGACACACAACTAGCAGTCAAAAACTACACCACCCCTCCACATTCTGTTGTTGACAATAGTGATTATATAATCTGTAATCTATTACAATTACAAATTGTTAATGCAACCATCCTTTTAATATACAAATAAAAGTAGTCCCATTATTTCATGGAACTTTCCTTTGACATTAACTTTGAACCCCTCAAGACCTATTCGTAGTCCAGTTTTCGGTGATAAGGTGAGCACCAAAAACTACAACATGATGTCACTGAGGTGGACCCCGCTCACAAAAAACAGAGAGATCTCTGTTTTTACTAACCACCGTTTAGGTGGTCACCTCTTCACCGAGAAGTATGAATAGGCCTTCACTTTGCTACACTAGTTCCCAAACACTGGGTCGTGTTCCATTTGTGGGTCATGGACAACTTTTTTTTAATATTATTATTTCAAAGGACAAAAAATCTAAAACTGTCATGAATTAAACACAACATGCAATGATATGTTTCAGTCATTATGAACAGATCTAAGAAAAATCTAAGAAATTCCATGAATTAGAAAACAAATGTTTAAGAAGTAGTGAAAACTAAACGAAAACTATCTTCAAGCTCGAAGCGCGGCGTGAAGCGACGGCGTCGCTAGCTTGTAGATCTGCTGTTCTCACTAGATCGGATCCCGGGGAAAACATCACATTTCTCTTTTGGGAAAGGTTGGAATCAGATCATCGATTCCGACCAGCCCTCCCGCTCCGTCCCGTTGTGTCGAGGAGGAGCTCCTGTTTTCCAAACAAACAAATAATCAATCGCCCTGCGTGCGTTATGTAAAAATCTAACTCTGAAAGTGAAACGGATAAGATACTGTAATATGACCTGTCATCATTGAAGCACATCCTCATATCTATCAGAGCACAGCTGCACTTCAGTTGGGCCCGAATGAAACAAAATCTATAACTGAGCAAAGAAAAAAACATCCTGCACCGTGTTTAGGAACATGGTGTGTCCTGTTGGGATACAACATGGAGCTATCACTCAGTGTTCCATGGCTGGGTGTTGAGCAGTTGATAGAGCTGTTTTCCTCTGTGTGCAATGGGCTCCGCATGCACACACAGAATAACTCTTCCTACTTCCGCGCCATTTCCCTACTTCCTTCACAGGTGGTACCGATGAGGCTAATTAAGGCTCTGTTCCATTTAGTGTGCACTGTGCAGTGGTCCCGGGCCCCTCCCCCCATTTGGAACCCACTCAAGGACACTTTGAGACCCACTGAGGTAGCAGAGTGTTTCCAGTGAGCCAACACGCACAATAGCAGGGGAGGCTTACTTTGGTCCGACATATCATTGGTTCAAAGGAGCATTGGTCCGACTCGGTTAGGTTTAGGTGTGCTGTGCTGCCCCGTGCTTGCTGTTATGGTTAGGGTGAGGGTTTGGGTTATGGTTAGGGTGAGGGTTTGTGCTAGGTAGCAGCACCCTAGAGTCTTTTTGACCAGAATGGAACAGAGCCTCCATTAGCATCATCGGTAACACCTGTGAAGGAAGTAGCGAAATAGGCCCAAGGTCCTTCCAAAATGGCGTGCTTGCAATATGCATAGAGCCCATTCAAACCACGTTGCTGACTGAGCACAATAAATGTACGGAAGTGTGTTCAGGGACGCGATGACAACTGAACAGATTATTATTGTTCTAACACGACATGCTATTGCTACAGTATCAGCATTTAATATTCAACCTTTCACACAGGGGTTCTCAACATGTGGGTCTCGCGCAGACCCCTCAGGGGGTCCCGAAATTATTTTGGGGGTCCCCAGAAGATTTTCCCTGGTATAATCAAGGAGTGTGACATGCAAGGCGTGGAAGGAATATCCCAAAGACTGTAAAAAAAATGGGACGCAATGCCTCTCTGCTTGGCACTACAGCATCAAGGGTTGGATTGGGGGTTAGTTAGATCAACTACAAATTATTCCCGAGCGCGGCACAGCTGCGGCTCACCGCCGCTCCAAGAGATGGGTCTAATGCGGAGAACAAATCTCGCATACGGCAATGTATGTGACAAAATAGTAGGACTTTTAACTAACTTAACTTTAACATGCACTCCTGTCTGGTGGTGGTGGCAATGATCAGTAGTAAAGTTTCTTTTTTGTTGTTGAAAAGGTCAAGGTCAAAATTAGCGCCTTCATAGTCAGGAAGGGAGGGAACAGGAGAAGCTTTGAGTTAGGGTTTTCGTATCATGCATGGCCCTGTACCAGCCTGCTTACGGCACGGATAACCAACAGCATAGGCCAGTTATCATACATATTTGAAACTGGGTTTTTTTTTCAGGCAGGAATTGCATTCTTTCCAGATCAGAGACAGCTATAGATTCCATTCTCTTTGATGGAGTCTACAGGGAATGTGCTAATTCAGTTCACAGCAGCAGAAGTTCTCCTTCTGCACTTCACTTCACAATGGATTATTCATTAGGTGGAGTTTATTTAGAATCATCTCCCCGTCTCTTGCTTTGGATCAGGGTTCCTACTTCCTACAGTGTTTGGAACTGAAGTATGGGAATTAAATTGCATTCTTTTTGGATCGTGGGGCTTCAACAAAAATGTAATAAAAGTATGGTATAAAAACGTCACAGGTGAGGTGACCTGTGCTGTTCCGTCCGTTTTTTATTTTGTATTATTCAAATGTGAGTTGCGAGCCCCGCCTAGTTCTTGTTCTACATCATTATTAGGGATCAGTGTCGACTAAAACTAAGGTGAAATCTTATCGTCGACTACCTTTTTTCACTGCCAAAAACTAAATGAAAACTAAGCTACGATGACTAAAACTATACTGACAATTTCGTCAACGCATAAAAACTAGACTAAAATGTTAGGAAGGGACCACTGGACAAGAGATCCAGTATGTCATTTTACACGCGTGCTGAAAATAGCAGATCTACAAGTTTGCGACGCGTTGTGAGCTTGTAGATCAGCTATTTTCAGCGAGTGTAAAACAATTTAGTCGACTAAATCAACTGTAGATTTAGTTGACTAAAATCTTATGATATTTAGTCGACTAAAACTAGACGAACATTAAAACAGTCCACTGAGTCCAGGTGACTAAATGAAAACTATTGAAGAGACTATGACTAAAACTAAAATCAAAATGTGCTGCCAAACAACACTGACAGGGATATATATGGCATAGCGGATATCACTGCCCAGACCACTTCAATACACCTACACACAATCCTTCCACTACTTCTACACATTACTATTATACAGTATAACGGCACCGAAGAGAAAGCAGAAAAACTGTGAGTCGAACTCGGAAAGTATACCCAGTGCTGATTGGTTCCGGCTGAATGCTTCACAATCCTGCAACAACCAAGGGGCTCCCCCCCCCCCCCCCCCCCACGTAACATGAGCTCCACAGCTGGGCCTGACGACGCTGTGCACAAAGCAGTGGAGTGGAGAACGCAACTATGTCGTACATTTACAACAACAAAAAATATTCCAGTAAACTTTTGAGTTACATTTACTTGACTTGAGTATATCCATTGATACATAAAAACGTCTGCTCCACTACACCTCAGAGGATGAATACAATTTATAATTTACGTCAAATACTTTGACGATAAAAGTATAAAATACTTTGTTTTTGTTTGTTTGAATGCAGGCCTTTGACTTGTACCACAGTATTTCTACATTGTGGTATTGTTACTGTTACTTAAGAACAAGTAAAGAACAAGATGTACTTGTTCTTTTACAAGTAGTACATCTTCAGCCACGGTGCAGATGGAGCTGTTCCAGAACATGCGTACGCCCTCGGGTTGACAGCGGCAGGGACGTGCAGAGAGTGTTAGAGAGGCAGGGGCTGACATCCCGTAAGAGGGCAGTTTTGGGCAAAAATAACAGATCTACAAGCTCTCAACGTGACGCAGAGCGACGCGTTGAGAGCTTGTAGATCAGCTATTTAGCGGGCGCAACCCAGCACGCTTTAGCTAGCTAGTGGAGATGCGGTGTAACGACCTGGATTTCCAAACAAATTCTTTCAGTGCCAAATGCTGCGTTCCAAGTTCAGGAGACTTCGGAGAAAAAAAAGGAATTCTCCTGAATGCTGCCTTCCTTTCCGGCATGGAAAGGAGTGGCATTTAGCATTGATTTCACCATCAGTAAATGCTGAATTCGTGGTCTGGAAAGGGCAGTTGTTTTACAGACGGGTAAAAGGGCAGGGGACTGAAGCCCCCCCTTTGATGTCTTATGTGTGCACGTCCCTGTACTGTACGGCGGTGATGTGGCTCACCAGGCTCTACTGCACGGCGGTGATGTGGCTCACCAGGCTCTACTGTACGGCGGTAATGTGGCTCACCAGGCTCTACTGTACGGCGGTGATGTGGCTCACCAGGCTCTACTGTACGGCGGTGATGTGGCTCACCAGGCTCTACTGTACGGCGGTGATGTGGCTCACCAGGCTCTACTGCACGGCGGTGATGTGGCTCACCAGGCTCTACTGTACGGCGGTGATGTGGCTCACCAGGCTCTACTGTACGGCGGTGATGTGGCTCACCAGGCTCTTATCTACACCTGCCACAAGCTTCTGACTCCTGACATCATCGAACGGGGGGGGGGATTCCCTCGGGGGCCCAGTCTGCCCTGGGTGATTCCCTCGGGGGGGGGGGGGGGGGGGGCCCTGCCCTGACGTAGCCAGACTTATCTGCCTTTGCAATGCGTTTGTCTGTCTCTACACGAGGATAGGGCTATTCTGGTAACACTCTGGTGGTGACAAGTAGTCAGGGGGTGTCAGGTTCCAGCTGTTAAGTGGTTCAAGTACAGGTTTCCCCAACACACCAGCGTTTTCGTCGACCTTTTTTCACTGACAAACTAAATGGAAACTAAATGAAAACTAAGCTATGATGACTATAAGACTAAATATATTGACAATTCCATCAACAAATAAAAACTAGAGTAAAATGTTAGGAAGGGACTACAGTGGACAAGAGATCCAGTATATATTTTTTACTCTCAAATCCTTGCTTCTGGGAGGTCCCTGACTGGAACGAAATATTTTGAGTTGGGGGTCGGAGGCCAAATACATACAATAATTTTGAGCGTCCACAGTGAAACGTAGAAACGCATGGTTTTTCTCCGAAAACTGTCTCGGGTCTTAATGGGTTAATTAATGTCCATGGGTAACATGTCTGTTTTATTGGCACAAGTGATAATTATTATGTAATGTACTGTATATCTACGGTATATGAAAATGTTAAGAAGGGTTGCTTGTGTGCGTTCTCTAATGTCTCTGTATCCTGCTGTGTGTAGGAGGGAACCTCTAAATTCGCCACTCTGGAGTTAAACCCCAAGCGAGCTCAGAGGAGGCACCAACAGCAGAGGGAACTGGTGAGTGTGATTTTTGTATTAATAATGTTGTTTATTATTATTATTATTATTATTATTAACTTGTCTATCCAGGGATGGCTGCCGCCTGTGCATGCGTTCATTTTCATTCAAACAGCTGTACGTCCTGGGATTCTCTGTCCGTTTACTGCTGGCCAATGAGCAACTTCCCCTGGAGCTATTTTGTGAGAAATGCCTTAGACCTGACAATTTAAAGAAATTCTTCAAAATCATGACAGTTTTCTGTGTTGTGTTTCTATATCAGTGGTGCTCATTGCTCAATATTTCATGTCAAGGATCCCCAGAATTATCTGTATTTGGATCGTAGAGTGAGAGGGCTGTATTTTGCGTGTCTTAAGTACCAGGTCTTATTACCTAACTTGAGTAAACTAAAGACCTGGAGGCGTGATCAATGCCATTTGGCTATTCTGAGTGGCCAAAAAGCATTGATCACGTCTCCAGGTCTTTAGTTTACTCAAGTTAGGTAATAAGACCTGGTACTTAATGTGGTTTTATCATTAACTCTGTTCCCAGGGAGTGATGCAGGGAACCATTCCTTATCTGGGGACCTTCCTCACTGACCTGGTCATGATGGACACGGCTATGAAGGATTACTCTGAGGTAAAGACACGTTTAGAAATAATGACAATGATAGCGTTACGGGCGGCTGTGGCTCAGGAGGTAGAGCGGGTCGTCCAATGATCCGTGGGTCGGCGGTTCGAAGCCCTCGGGCAAGACACTGAACGAACATGCGTCGCTGGGTGCGAGCTCGCCACCATTGGTATGTGGGAAGTGAGGACGCTGGCGTCGACTGTTTGCCCCCCTTCACCTCCCAATATATGAATGAATGGACCATTGTTAAAGCGCTTTGAGTGCTTAGAAAAGCACTGCAAAAAATGCAATTCATTCATTATTTTAACGACCATGGAGGCTAGTCGTCTCTGTCTGTCTGTCTGTCTGTCTGTCTGTCTGTCTGTCTGTCTGTCTGTCTGTCTGTCAAAACAAAGTGTATGCACGCTGCTTGCCTCTAGGCCACGGTAGTACCGCTGCAAAGGTCTTTCACATCTTGAAATGTTCTGTAACTTTCATGTCATAATGGAGGTCAGTGAATGAATGGGGCTTAGCCTGGTAAACCCTCCCGGGCGCAGAATTTAAATTTAATTTCTATTCTGCTGCAGAAAAATCAAATGAAATGCGATGTCTGCGACCGCGCCGACCAGGGTCGCTCACAATGCCTAAATAAATGGTGCCAGGGTAGCTCACCATGCTAAATATATGGTGCCAGGGTAGCTCACCATGCTAAATAAATGGTGCCAGGGTAGCTCACCATGCTAAATAAATGGAGCCAGGGTAGCTCACCATGCTAAATATATGGTGCCAGGGTAGCTCACCATGCTAAATAAATGGTGCCAGGGTCGCTCACCATGCCTAAAGAAATGGAGCCAGGGTAGCTCACCATGCTAAATATATGGTGCCAGGGTAGCTCACCATGCTAAATAAATGGAGCCAGGGTAGCTCACCATGCCTAAATAAATGGTGCCAGGGTAGCTCACCATGCTAAATAAATGGTGCCAGGGTAGCTCACCATGCTAAATAAATGGAGCCAGGGTAGCTCACCATGCTAAATAAATGGAGCCAGGGTAGCTCACCATGCTAAATAAATGGAGCCAGGGTAGCTCACCATGCTAAATAAATGGAGCCAGGGTAGCTCACCATGCCTAAATAAATGGAGCCAGGGTAGCTCACCATGCTAAATAAATGGAGCCAGGGTAGCTCACCATGCTAAATAAATGGAGCCAGGGTAGCTCACCATGCTAAATAAATGGAGCCAGGGTAGCTCACCATGCCTAAATAAATGGAGCCAGGGTAGCTCACCATGCCTAAATAAATGGAGCCAGGGTCGCTCACCATGCTAAATAAATGGTGCCAGGGTAGCTCACCATGCTAAATAAATGCAGCCAGGGTCGCTCACCATGCTAAATAAATGGAGCCAGGGTCGCTCACCATGCTAAATAAATGGAGCCAGGGTCGCTCACCATGCTAAATAAATGCAGCCAGGGTCGCTCACCATGCTAAATAAATGCAGCCAGGGTAGCTCACCATGCTAAATAAATGGAGCCAGGGTAGCTCACCATGCCTAAATAAATGGAGCCAGGGTAGCTCACCATGCTAAATAAATGGAGCCAGGGTAGCTCACCATGCTAAATAAATGGAGCCAGGGTAGCTCACCATGCCTAAATAAATGGAGCCAGGGTAGCTCACCATGCTAAATAAATGGAGCCAGGGTCGCTCACCATGCTAAATAAATGCAGCCAGGGTCGCTCACCATGCTAAATAAATGCAGCCAGGGTAGCTCACCATGCTAAATAAATGGAGCCAGGGTAGCTCACCATGCTAAATAAATGGAGCCAGGGTAGCTCACCATGCCTAAATAAATGGAGCCAGGGTAGCTCACCATGCTAAATAAATGGAGCCAGGGTCGCTCACCATGCTAAATAAATGGAGCCAGGGTAGCTCACCATGCTAAATAAATGGAGCCAGGGTAGCTCACCATGCTAAATAAATGGAGCCAGGGTAGCTCACCATGCTAAATCAAAATGTTCTGCCAAAAACAACACTGGTATTTAAACATTGCACACTACGTGATTATAACTCTGCCTAACGTCTGTCTGCCGTTCTGTCTTGCAGGGTGGCCTGATTAACTTTGAGAAGAGACGAAAGGTACGTTTGTTCAGCTTCTGTTGCTTTAATCTATGACTGTTTGATGCATTTCCTAAGGGAAGGACAGTTTGGGCATTTCTTGTATTAACAAAGTATACTATAACAAAGCACTAATTTATCAGTATAAAACTGCTAAGGTCTTGTACAAGTTACAATAAAATGCAGTATTTTAAATATATATTCAATCATTCAAATAGAATGACCCATTTATTTACTCATCGTGACCATATTGTGATAGTTTTTGGTGTATTTTGTTAACCAATTTAAAACACCCCCGCTCTACGCTACGAGCTTGTAGATCTGCTATTTTTCAATAGCTAAAGTACAACATAATGCTTAAAACACCAAAAGGGTGAATGGGTTAAGTCACTGGTTCCTGAACAGTTGGTCGGGACCCATTTGTGGGTTGCGCGCACATTTTATCTGTAACCTTATTTGCCGGTCCCGGCTATTTTTACAACATTTATCTGTGGAAGCTAGTCAAACTAAATGAAATGCCTCAACTCTTCCAAGTACAACATCTGATTATTTTGGGGGGTCTCCGGTTCAAATATGATTATTTTGGGGGGTCTCCAGTTCAAATATGATTAATTTGGGCGGTCTCCAGTTCAAATATGATTACTTTGGGCGGTCTCCAGTTCAAATATGATTACTTTGGGGGGGTCTCCAGTTCAAATATGATTACTTTGGGGGGGTCTCCAGTTCAAATATGATTATTTTGGGCGGTCTCCAGTTCAAATATGATTACTTTGGGGGGTCTCCAGTTCAAATATGTTTATTTTGGGCGGTCTCCAGTTCAAATATGATTACTTTGGGGGGTCTCCAGTTCAAATAGGGGGGTCTCCAGTTCAAATATGATTACTTTGGGGGGTCTCCAGTTCAAATATGATTACTTTGGGGGGTCTCCAGTTCAAATATGATTATTTTGGGGGGTCTCCAGTTCAAATATGATAACTTTGGGGGGTCTCCAGTTCAAATATGATTACTTTGGGGGGTCTCCAGTTCAAATATGATTACTTTGGGGGGTCTCCAGTTCAAATACGATTATTTTGGGGGGTCTCCAGTTCAAATATGATAACTTTGGGGGGTCTCCAGTTCAAATACGATTATTTTGGGGGGTCTCCAGTTCAAATATGATAACTTTGGGGGGGGTCTCCAGTTCAAATACGATTATTTTGGGGGGTCTCCAGTTCAAATATGATAACTTTGGGGGGGTCACGGCCTGAAAAGGTTGAAGACCACTGTTCTGAGTATAACAAAAAGGTTGTAATGTGTATCCTCTGCTGCCCTCTGCAGGAGTTCGAGGTGATAGCACAGATCAAGTTGCTGCAGCTGGCATCCAACAACTACAGCTTCACTCAGGACAGCCACTTCAGAGAGTGGTTCTCCTCCGGGGTGGAGAAACTCACCGAGGCAGAGAGGTCAGTTCATGTTCTCCCCATGTCCCAGTGTATTTTAGAGAGGTTCTCCTCCGGGGTGGAGAAACTCACCGAGGCAGAGAGGTCAGTTCATGTTCTCCCCATGTCCCAGTGTCTTTTAGAGAGGTTCTCCTCCGGGGTGGAGAAACTCACCGAGGCAGAGAGGTGAGTTCATGTTCTCCCCATGTCCCAGTGTCTTTTAGAGAGGTTCTCCCCCGGGGTGGAGAAACTCACCGAGGCAGAGAGGTCAGTTCATGTTCTCCCCATGTCCCAGTGTATTTTAGAGAGGTTCTCCCCCGGGGTGGAGAAACTCACCGAGGCAGAGAGGTGAGTTCATATTCTCCCCATGTCCCAGTGTCTTTTAGAGAGGTTCTCCCCCGGGGTGGAGAAACTCACCGAGGCAGAGAGGTGAGTTCATGTTCTCCCCATGTCCCAGTGTCTTTTAGAGAGGTTCTCCCCCGGGGTGGAGAAACTCACCGAGGCAGAGAGGTCAGTTCATGTTCTCCCCATGTCCCAGTAATCAGAATGCAGATGTTCTGTCCTAATTTCTGACTTCACCAAGAATCTCATTTTGAATATTAACGCTTCCAAAGAGAGAGATCAGACTTGACAGCGCGAGGTATAGTAATGGAACATTATACGTCCCGGTTTTGGGGGGAAATGTAAGGCGGGGCTTTTCAGAGTAAGAAAAAAATTGTCAAATTGTATAAATATATATATAAAAATATATATAAATAAATATATATAAAAATATATATATAAAAATATATATATATTTTTAATGTGGGTCTAATGGTCCCTGCACACTGAGCGCATTTTTGGGATTTTTAGCAGCGATTCTCCATCGGTTTTCCGAAAAACGCGTCCAGTGTGCAACCACCTTTAATGTGGGCACCCCCGGACGTCGCTATTTTGAAAGAATGAAAGGTCACATAATGTGTTCATTGTTCCCACAGCTACAATCTGTCGTGTGAGATCGAGCCTCTGTCGGAGTCGGCCAGCAACACCCTGCGGGCCAAGAAGAACGGAGGCATCATGAAACGCTGGAGCGAGTAAGTGTCACGTGGCATTAACCCGTTTTTGTTATGCTTTAGCTATTGAATTTTTTTTTTGAAAACCACTGACATAGAAACAGCTTTTTCAGAAAACTGTCAGGACGTAGAAGACATTTTTAGAATCTGATCTCAGGTCAAAATGGGTTAACCCGTTTTAGACCTGAAAAAAAAGGCTACTAAATCCTAACATTTCTGGAAAAAAAACCTATGTATTTCTATATCAGTGGTTCTCAAACTATTTCATGTGAAGGACCCCAAAAATGATATGTAATTGGCCGCCGACCACAATCTGGAAATATATTGTTTCATGGATTTGAGTTAAAAACTCTGAAAGAATATATATTCAAAGATTTTTGCCACATTTTCACGACTTTTCGAAAATGGCAGATCCACGAGCTCGTAGCGTGGCACTGAGTGCCGTGCTCCAGACTTCCTTCTCCAGAGCAACATTAGTAACTTCCTCCTGGGGGATCCCAATTCCCGAGGCGTTCCAAGGCCAGTGAGTCGATGTAATCCCCCCAAACTGCGCCTTGGTCTGCCCCGGGGGTCTCCTCCCAGTGGGACGTGCATCGAAGACCTCCCTAGGGAGACGCTCGAGAGGCATCCTGACCAGATGCCCAAACACATTTTTTTATTTTATTATTATTGTGCAAACCAGCGTCTCATGTATCCCCCCTGCGTGTTGTTCTACGTCTCTCTCTCTCTCTCTAGTCGTCAGCTGACGGAGGCGGGCTCGGGGGGCGGGGCGTCAGGCTCCCATCACTCCAAGTCGTTCGACCACTCCCACTACAGGCCGTACCAATCGAGTGGAGGAGGGGGCGGGGGCGACAGCGGCGACGCCCTCAGCGTCACCTCGGTCAGCTCCAGCGGTTCGGACCTGGAGGATGTCAACGCCAGCTTCCTGTCCGACTCGCCCGAGGGACACGAGAGGAAGGTGAGGGAACAGGAAGAGGAAGCGGTGTGACAGATCGCAGCCATGAAACCCTTTCCCCTTCCTCCTTTACAAGAATAACCTTGACCTTGTATAGGCTCCATGCCACATACGCCATTTTGGAAATGACTCTTCCTACTTCTGGGCTAGGAACAAAATGAAAGGAAAAGACACGAGTGGACGCAAATCTCGCACCGGAAGTTCCATGAAACCTTTGTCATTTTGTTGAGCAATATTTAAAGAAGACATATAACACATTATCGTCTGCTGTGTTGCTTTTCGATGTGTACAGTACAGTACACTACACTGTCATTTTATAGAGTTATCTAAAGAGCACAGACTGACCACCGTTTCCTGTCTGACAACCAAATGTCAGAATACCTCAGAGACCGAAGCGATACCTGCCGCTGTTTAGATGCCTCAATAAAATGATGTACTGTGCACATTGAAAAGCAAGTTATTAGAAAACAACCTGTGTTATGTCTTCTTTTTGTCAGGTGAAACCACCTGACCTAATGAAAGCTCCTGAAAACTTCGACCTGTTCTAGCCCTAGTTTATTCCTGAAAAAGGTAGCAATGGTTCCTAAATAGTGTTTGTTCATGAGCCGGTCCAGCCGGCTCCATCCTCTGCCATGTATTTCATCAAACCTCCGGTCCGAGCTTTGCCACCGCAGAGCGTCATGGCGCAGCCCTGGCACCCAGTGACGTGAGCTCATGTTCCTTCCTTTCATTTGGTTCCTAGCTTCCGGGCCACTTCCGACCTCCTTCACAGGTGTTACCAATGATACTAATTAAGGCTCTGTTCCATTTAATGTACAGTGGTTCTTCTCAAACCTTTTAATTTCAAGGACCCCCATAACCCCCTTGTACACTCTCAGTTACACACACCCGTACGGGACCATTTGGAACACACTCAAGGACACTTTGCGACCCCCTGGTGTAGCAGAGTGTTTCCAGTGAGCACAACATGCACAACAGCAGCACCCTGACTCTGTTTGAATGAGAATGGAACAGAGCCTTCATTAGTATCATCCTTGGTAACACCTGTGAAGGAAGTCGGCCCAGAAGTAGGAAGAGTTATTTCCAAAATGGCGTCCGTGCATATAGAGCCCATTGTCTGGAGGCCAGAACGGGACAGAATTCCAGCTTTTCACACCAGTAAGGTCGTTAACTAATTACCCGAGATGCTGACTGCAGCATCATCCATCATGAGCAAATTATATAGGATCTTGTCTCAGTCTGTCTCTCACTTGTGGTACAAATGGTTTCCTCAAGTAGTTCTTCTAGTCTTTCCTTGTCGTCGGACAGTAGACAATTTACGACTTAGGCATTTAGCAGACGCTCTTGACCCAGAGCGACTTACAGTAAGCAAGGAAAACACAAGCTAACAATAGAAATTGTAATCTAGGATCATAGGTATTGGGTAAACCGAGACCCTAGCATTATAGTCTAAGCAGTATTCTATAGAAAAATCGATAATCTGTACATTGAATTGAACGTATCGTATACACACTATAAGATGCGGCAGAAGATTGTGGGAGTGAGTCTGCAGTTCTAACTGCAATGGGAAGTTCATTCCACAGTTTGGGAGCCAGAAGGCAGAAGAGTCTGGGACATGTGGCGTGTTGTCCCGGGTGTTTTAGTGAAGGGAGAAGAGTCTGGGACGTGTAACGCGTTGTCCCGGGTGTTTTAGTGAAGGGAGAAGAGTCTGGGACGTGTGGTGCGTTGTCCTGGGTGTTTACCCAGGGTAACTGGACTAAGCTCAAGAAGTTGTTTACAGCCAGGCCCTGCTCATAGAAAATGTCATGGTAGGGGTTCAATGCGTTGTCCAAGGGCACTTCAGCGGTGGTAATTTTAACGTGCCGTTCCGGCGATACGAACTAGCGACCTTCCGATATCAAGACCGCTCCGCAAACCGTTCGGCCACCGCTGCCCCATGTGGAGACATGTGGAGCGTTGTCCTGGGTGTTTTAGTGAAGGTGTAGTACAGCGTACATGTGCCTACTATCATTCTGAACACTTTATCTTTGGGCTGTGGGTTGACTGTCTCTTTCTCCCCTGTTTCTTCCTCTGTTTCTAGACCTCTACACCCTCAGTAAAACATTCAGTCTCGGCTTTGGGGAGAGAGGCCCAGGTAGCCGACACCACCTCTACGGTAGCTTACTTTCATTCTTCCATACTTTTCTACTTTCCCACTTAACTGTGTCCAGGGCTATTCAAAGAAACATTATACACCACCATGTTGTAATACTGTAGGTTGGATTTCAGTGGTGGAAAAAGTACTCGCATTTATCAATACTGCAATGTAGAACTAGTCTGTTACTAGCTTGTAGATCGGCTATTTTCAAATGACTGAAATGTATATAGGGCTGAAGTGTTTTTGTAACATTGATCAAAGTAACTATTAACTAAAGATTTTCAAATAAATCTGGTGGAGTAAAAGAGTACAATATTTGTAAAATTGCACTTAAGTACAGTACAGTAGGAGTACTTAAGTGCACTTAAATACAGTACTAGTAATGTACTTAGTTGCTGTCCACCAATGAGTGTCTCTTGCACGCACGTACGCACGCACACACGCACAATATATATACATAATATATACAGTATGTACAGTATGTCTTTGCGACTAACTCTTGAACATTCTGGACACACCAGCTGCACACGGCGTCGTGCCTCAGTAGTGGCGGCGGCGGCGGTGTCCCGGTGCAGGGACTCCTCCTCGGTAGGACGGACCACCACCGTTCCAACCCCCCTCTCCTCCTGTGTCCTCCCCTCCAGTTCTGGGAGTGCACGTCGCTGTCCTCCCTGGACACCTCGGGCATGGGCTCCGGCAGCACGGGTTCGGGGGGCTCGGGCTCCGGCTCCGGCTCCTCCTCGGCCTCCTCCTCCTCGGTCTCCTCGTCCACGCCGCTGTCCCAGGCGTCGTCGGCCATGACGACGGCGTCCTCGTCGCGCTCCCACAAGCGCTCGGTGTCGGCCGTGTCCACCTACTCCACGCTGTCGCTGCCGCTGTACAACCAGCAGGTGGACGACTGTTGCATCATCCGCGTCAGTCTGGACGTGGAGAACGGCAACCTCTACAAGAGCATCCTGGTGAGTTTGTGCCAGGCTCTCTCCTGGTCACTTTTTCTGCAAGATGTGCTTTTAAGTGTGTTAAAATAACATTGAAAATATCCCCTAGTTACAAGTACCAAGTCGCCTTGTATTTAAAAACAAAAATGTGAGATGTTTTATGTTGGGTTGTGCCCCGGGTTTTGCACTCTCAAAATAGCAGAGCTGCAAGCTTGTAGATGGGCTATTTTCAGCATGCAACCAAGTGTAAAATCAGCCATTATGACGCCATCATGTCTGCTTCCTGCCTAAATACTTTTTTGCAGACAAAATAAACTCTAGATTTAGTCTACTAAATCGTTATGATATTTAGTCGACTAAAACCTTATTATATTTAGTCGATATAAAACTTTTCAGATGACTAGGCCTTTCTGTATGGCCTTTAAGAGGATAAATTGTTCACATGTGTTTAAAGACAGAGGATCTATTTCCACTCCCGACGATATATTGTGATACTTGAAGACTTCTAGAGTTATGGGAATCCATTATGGCAAGGAATTATCTCACGTTTGTGACTTTTGACCATAATATGTGACCAAATTTGACTGAGGGACTGCCATTGGATTTTTTTTGAATTTTCGTTTTTTCATGTCATATGAAAGCAGGGAATCATAGCTTCAAATTGACATATTGGTTGTTCAGTTTGACCCACACGTTTTGGACGTTTTTATAGAGTAATGTCTTGCAGAGAAACAGCGAGTTGAGAAAACAGGCTTGAAAGGTTCACTTCTTCTCGTCTATAACATTACACCTAGCTACATGTTTAAGCATTTATTTCATGTCGATTTCAGCTCTGACACTTATTTCACAGTATGTGAAGAGTCTGCCTGTGCTATTAACTCATTTTGAAAAGCTGGAGCTTGCGTGATGGCATATTTAGCTTTACCTTTAGTGCTGTGAGTCAGAGGTTAATTGACCCAGACAGTGGGACCCTTTAGTGCTGTGAGTCAGAGGTTAATTGACCCAGACAGTGGGACCCTTTAGTGCTGTGAGTCAGAGGTTAATTGACCCAGACAGTAAGACCCTTTAGTGCTGTGAGTCAGAGGTTAATTGACCCAGACAGTGGGACCCTTTAGTGCTGTGAGTCAGAGGTTAATTGACCCAGACAGTGGGACCCTTTAGTGCTGTGAGTCAGAGGTTAATTGACCCAGACAGTGGGACCCTTTAGTGCTGTGAGTCAGAGGTTAATTGACCCAGACAGTGGGACCCTTTAGTGCTGTGAGTCAGAGGTTAATTGACCCAGACAGTGGGACCCTTTAGTGCTGTGAGTCAGAGGTTAATTGACCCAGACAGTGGGACCCTTTAGTGCTGTGAGTCAGAGGTTAATTGACCCAGACAGTGGGACCCTTTAGTGCTGTGAGTCAGAGGTTAATTGACCCAGACAGTGGGACCCTTTAGTGCTGTGAGTCAGAGGTTAATTGACGCAGACAGTGGGACCCTTTAGTGCTGTGAGTCAGAGGTTAATTGACCCAGACAGTGGGACCCTTTAGTGCTGTGAGTCAGAGGTTAATTGACCCTGACAGTGGGACCCTTTAGTGCTGTGAGTCAGAGGTTAATTGACCCAGACAGTGGGACCCTTTAGTGCTGTGAGTCAGAGGTTAATTGACCCAGACAGTGGGACCCTTTAGTGCTGTGAGTCAGAGGTTAATTGACCCAGACAGTGGGACCCTTTAGTGCTGTGAGTCAGAGGTTAATTGACCCAGACAGTGGGACCCTTTAGTGCTGTGAGTCAGAGGTTAATTGACCCAGACAGTGGGACCCTTTAGTGCTGTGAGTCAGAGGTTAATTGACCCAGACAGTGGGACCCTTTAGTGCTGTGAGTCAGAGGTTAATTGACCCAGACAGTGAGACCCTTTAGTGCTGTGAGTCAGAGGTTAATTGACCCAGACAGTGGGACCCTTTAGTGCTGTGAGTCAGAGGTTAATTGACCCAGACAGTGGGACCCTTTAGTGCTGTGAGTCAGAGGTTAATTGACCCAGACAGTGGGACCCTTTAGTGCTGTGAGTCAGAGGTTAATTGACCCAGACAGTGGGACTTTGAACTGGCCTAAGACTGCGAGGTTGTGTCGTTTCTCAACGTTAAGCCTAATGTTTCTGCCATGCCGTCGGCCAGGTGACCAGTCAGGACAAGACGCCAGCGGTCATCAGGAAGGCCATGATCAAACACAACCTGGAGCGAGAGAAGACCGAGGACTACGAGTTGATGCAGAAAATCGCTGAAGACAAAGGTAGTGTTCTTTAACTCCCGGAGGACTAATTCCACCAATCAAACCACAATAAAGTCCTGTTGTAGAGAATGTTTTGGAGAGCGGTTACTAACGGTATTTTGGATAATCTGGGAAAATGAGCTTGTTGTATTTTGAACAGTACCACACTGCAGTAATTTGGAATTTTGCTACCTTTTTGTTTTGTTAAGTGGTGACATGCTGCCATGTATCTCATAGTCATCGGTAGGCATGTAACGATTCACTTAACTCACGGTAAGAATAAAATCCCGATATTAGGTTCATGATACGATTTTTCATGATTTTTTTTAAATACAATTTTTATTTTCCAGACAAAATTTAAAAACTATTAATATATTATTTCTCTTACACAAATCCAGCGGTTTTCAGACAAATGACCGAAAACTATTTTTTTATGAATATTATTTATCTTACACAAATCCAGCGGTTTTCTTCTTTTTGGCTGCATACAGCCCTTTGCGCACGTTTCTTTCCTTCCAGGGAGCAACATGGAGTCCACCGTATGCGGTCTTTGCTTCCTGTCCGCTTTTAATAGTCCTTGCCATTACCGAGGATATTTGTCAAACCTGCTGTCTCAATGCCTTAACATGTCGCCTCTCCTCTCCTCCTCAGAGCTGCGGATCCCAGACAACGCCAACGTGTTCTATGCCATGAACTCCACTGCCAACTATGACTTTGTGCTGAAGAAGCGAGGCACGGCCCGGCCCATGCGCGCCAAGAACGTGGCCAGTTCCACACTGCCTCGCATGAAACAGAAGGGCCTGAAAATCGCTAAAGGGATCTTCTGAGGGTTGCTCCCACCCCACCTCCACATCCCCACAACAATTCCCCCCCCCCCCCCCCCCCAATCCCCTAAAAACAAACTTTTATCTTCAGGTTGATCTGCTGGGGGCTGGCTATGCCTTCTTCGCCACACACCCTTGGATTCTGACTAAAATCTGAAGGATGAGAGTATTGGGAAAGAGCCAAGGACCAAGGACACCGCGTTACCTGTGGATTTTATCCAGGAGCTATAAGGAGTTAGCGCTTACTAAGAGCTACGCCAAGAGGACCTATAGACTTCAAAAAAGGAAAAAAAGGCTGAGATGTTCTTCTCAACACTGGTTTGTTGCTCCCGCATTCAGAGAGAGAGCTCAAGCAGAAAGCTGCCGTTTGACCTTCTTCTCACCCTCCCCGACTAGTTTCAGCGTTTTCCTCCGTGCTTTGTTCACGGCTCGACGGGACGACGCGTCACGGGAAGGGAAAGGAACACTGAACAGTGAACACTTATTATTATTATTATTATTATTTACACTCTCCGTTAACATTGTGTCAACAACAAGCCAGTGCACAGGAGCGCCACCCGGGGGTTGGCCCACGGTGTGACGGGACACTAGCGCGGGCCAGGACTCTGGTCGGTCTGGTGACTGACCGATGCCGTGGTGTGTTCAAACTGCAGACGAGCAAACCGTGGCACGTCGTGGGTCCAGAGCTTATTGTGAAGCTCGAACAGTTTACGGTCGATTAGCTGCCAATGTTCAAAATAGGTCAAGTTAAGTGAAGTGGTCAGTGCTATTTCAAGCGTAAAGGAAAAAAGAAAACAAGTATAAAATGGAGTCGGAATCCATTTTGGAACAGCCATGAGTCTCACATGCCACTGTTCTTCCTTTCACTTTCCTTTGTTCTTTCTTCTTTTTTTTTATCATAACCACTACACTACACTACACAGAAAAGATGTGGTAATGAATGACCATGGTCAGCTGGCGACAAAACATGTCGGAGACGAGAGAGTGTGGGAAATCTCCTTCGGATTTGAGTAAAGGATCACTCACTCGCTCGGCGGTGTCTCTGGTGGCTCAAGTACTGCTACTAGCCCATTTAGACCTGAGGACGATTCCATAAGATGCCTTCTAAACCCTGACAGTTTTCTTGTTTCTGTCAGTCGCTCTCATACATTTGGCCGCCGACCCCCATCTGAAAATATGTTGTTCCAGGGACCCCCCCAAGAAGCAAAGATTTGAGTTAAAAACCTTCGCTCTGAAAGAATATATATTCAAAGATTTGCACTACATTTTCACGTTTTATTTTAAATAGCAACCTACAAGCTCATAGCGCGGCACTCTGTGCCGCGCTATGAGCTTGTAGATCTGCTATTTTTCACTAGCTAATGTATAACATAATGCTTAAAACACTAAAAGGGGTTCCCGCCCAAAATGGGCTAGGAGCGGGCCGTGACCATTTCTTCAAACAAGAGGGTGATTCCGCACTCACGTCCGAGACGAGAACAAAACAACGGCAGCAAATTGTGTGTGTATATATATAATCATTTCAATTAACACCCACTTTGAAGTGTATTCATTTGCCAATGGACCATACATATTTTTTTTGTTTTGTTAATAGAATCATCATATATATATAGTAACTCTTTTGCTTTGTACATTGTTTTTTTTGTTGTTGTTTCTTTTGCAACTTCTCTGCTCTGATATGGTGCTGCTAATTATTATCTTTCTAAACGAGGAGTTCGTACAAACTGCACTTAACTCTACATCAGCACTGCATTTATTCTTTCTTTCCCCAGGTCGGACTCGGTACGTGAGTACATGACACATACATGACGACGCATACGTGACGCTATGTGTGTCTTTTTGACGGCACTGTGCAGGAGACGGTGCAGAGTTTTGCGCGTCGTCGTCGATACACCTTGGGATTCAAATGAAGGCGGCTGTGACCATTCGGTTCGGGGTGGGTAGTATGATATTACTATTATACTCCATATTTCGGGCATGTTATTATAGACGGAAGTATAAATTAAAAATCTTACAAAAAGTAGTGCTCACCTATTTCTGACAATAGAGGGTATGCATAAAGTGAGTGGCAAAGTGAGTTTTAACGCTGTTTAATGCAATCAGATGTATGGGCTATCAAGACCAAAACGTTTTTATTATTATTTTTGCCACTCAGTAGGTGTCCCCGCATAACTTCCGGGTACGATGATGATGTCAAGCGCGTGCCCTCTATAGAGCAACTAGATCTGCTATTTTTTTTTAAACTTTTCTGAATATAGGGCCTAAGTGTTTACTTTGTTGACTGTGTCCTCCTGGGGCTCTGTAACTGTGTCCTACTGGACCTCTGTAATTCCCTTCATACCAAATCTCTTTTGAGTCAAAAAATACTATTATGACATGCCCAGAATATGGAGTCATATGGACATTAGGGTCCATGTAGTTAAAGAATGTCTTCATGGTTTATTAGGGTCATTAAGCAGGTCTGGAAAAGTGTGGAAAGTAAACCGAAGTCTGGGAGAAGGAAATAAAAGGAAGAAAATGGGGAATGTGTATAGGTATAGGAACTATCTGCACCTTGTGGTTCATAACTGCCTGATGAATGCCCATAGAGCTGCCAAACTCCACAAGAGAGGAACAAATTGTTCTCACTACAATTACATAAAAGGAAACGAGAGAAAACAAAAAAAAAATAACATTGTGCTGTCCTTGATTAAAGTGTGTGTATGTGTGCGTTTTTTGATTCTTTTTTGTTTTTGGTTTGTTTTTGTAATATCTTGGTAACAAAAACACTAGTCACCTATATTGCACTGCAACAACAACCATGTATGCCTTTCTTTTTTCTTTTTGCTTTGTTTAACCTGCATGTTCGCCTCCTCCCATCCATGATCGATTTGAACAAAGTAAACCAACTTGACGATGCAAGCGGAATGTTGCGTGAAAGCAATATGTCGGCGAGCAGCAGCAGGGAAAAGTCTTTGGCTATCTCTCTCTAGCCTGGCCCCAGCCTGGTGTGGTTTCTGTTCTAGACTAGAGGGGGCGGGTGCCAGGTAAAAAACAGGCGGAGAACACTTGACGTCACCAAATTTGGAGCGCTGCGCCTCTGCACCGTTATTGGGTTAGCCAAATGCGGTAGTGGGTCCTATGCCAGATTTTCCAATGGGTCCCTCCCCCCCATAGACATATAAAGGTAGACGCCCTTTCCGGCTCTGGAGCGTATGTGCTCAAGGGAGGGCAAAACTTTCCGAGATTCCTTTGCGAAGCCCCGCGGAAGCATGAGCGTGCGTCACAGAGCGCATGTTCGGGTCTGTAAGTCCCGGAAAACATGTGCTGTGATTGGCCAGTAATCAGTTGAGTGGCAGCGTGACGTAACGTGCCTTCCACTCTTCCGGCGTACTTCCTTCAACACACATCGCTCCAACGAACTGCAGCGGCCAATGAGGCATCTATTTATTTTAATATCTATGGTCCGTCCCTCCATCCATACCGAGGCTGGGCTATCTCTGCTGTGTGTGTGGGTGTGTCACTGTGTGGCGTGCTTTAAGCCTTCGCTGTTTTGTTTTTTTTGGAACACTGTGAGCGTCACCTTTGACTCATTCACTCTGCCCGTGCGTCATTATTCTGACTGGCTGGCACATTAACATGTTGATCACTGTGAGCAATTGATTGATTTCTCGTTCCCTGTAGTATGGTGTCGATAGTGACTATTGTAAAACCCCATCCTCACTCACATAGAATAAATGAGTAGTTGTTGGACTCGCTAAAAGGCAATGTGGCTTTAACCCTTCATGTGCCAAAAAAAAACGGGAGGGCAGGTTTCGCTTTGATTTATGTGCCCTCTGCCTTTCACACCGAGAGAAAAAAAAAGAAAATAATGGAAAAAGAGATCAATATTAAGATATTTGTATGTTTACTGTTTTGTCACATTTTCTCGAAAATGAAAAAATAAAATAATAATCTGAGAACACTAAATAAAAAAAATGTAGTACCCGTTGATGCAAATTCAGACAGTGTTGTTACCCCGTGGGGAGTCCAGAATAACCCCACACACCACTTTAATTAAGCCATGATTTGGAAACGACCACCTTGAGTGTGCTATTATTCTTATGCCAGTTTTTCTTTTTAAAGAACATAAACATTGCTATGTGCACATTAACTGAAATAAATGTCATTATCATGCAGGCATGTCTTTACGTATGAGGTCGATGGGGTGGAATGGCTTGTTGTGAGCTATTCAGCAAAGTATTGAAATAAATGACCGCGATGATGATTTGAATATTCTTTTGGGAGTTTGATCATAATTATAAAGCTGGGTGTAAAAGAGAAAGAAACCGTGAACCAGCTTGCTTTTGGGGTTTTCCTGAACTGTGCCATTTCCATTTTAACAAGGATTTTAAACTTTTTATAACGGCAGTCTATCTTTGTTTTACTTTTCCTATCCCCCCACCAAAAACAAAAAACAAACAAACCCCCACAAAACAATGTAGTATATGGAACTGTCAGCAATTATGTCCTTATTTATTGATTTGTATATAGATATTTTGTTTTGCATTGTACATTCTCTCCTTTCTTGGTTATAGATTAATATATTCATGTATATATGAATAAAAACATTACATTTATAAAAGTGAAGGGCCTCTCTTTCTGGTGACTACTAAAAACTGTATATTTATTTTAAAAGAATGTGCTTCAGCCTTTGATGTCAACATTGGCAGGTCTCGGGGACAATGCGTCACACAAACCACGCTCTGTCACAAATAACTGATCTTCAAGCTAACAACGCGTTAGCTTGAAGGGGTGCCGAAACCGGGCCGGCACCCTGGCCGTGGTGCTATGGGTCTGGAACTTCCGGGGACCCACACATGGAGTTGCACCACTCACTTCACATGTGTGTGATTTTTTATATATATCTCTGCTGTTTGGAAGCTAGAACCCCCCTAATAGTCCGGCAGCCAGGGTTGTGGTGTGGGAAATTTGGTATATAGTTTTTTTTATTGGCCTAAAATATTGTCTATATACATTCATGAATCCACTTGCTGTCAAGTAAGTAGCAATTTCCTCAATTTCCATTTCCGCAATTACCATTTCCGCAATTTCTGCAATTTCCGCATTTCCGCAATTTCCGCAATTACAATTTCCGCAATTTCCATTTCCATTTCCAACTATTAATGGCAGCTTCAAATCAAATTGAATTCTGTCCGTTTAGCTATAAAATGATGTCAGGGAATAGGGATACACAGTATATGTCTTTCATTTGCATTGCATCCCCCCCCCCCCGAATTTTCGTTCGAGTAATAGTACAACTCTAATAGTATTACTTATAATAATGTAATTAAAGATAACTTCATTCAGATTTATTTATTTTTATTTCATTTTCCAGATTTTTTTTTCCTTCTTTTTTTAGTATCACTGCAGTATATCTCATCCATGCTACGTCAGAAACCTAGTCACATGCTAACTCGCTTCTGGTTCCTTTTGCTAAATCGGAACTGGGAAAGACGCACATGATGCACATGATTCTTGGAACCTCGTCACGCCACCATAATTAAAATATACTAGACCGGTGCCCAACTGTAGAGCACAGAGTCGGTAACGATGAAAGTTGGAGATCCATGCTCCACCCGGCTATGCGATACTCGTTCCACCCATCTGTCTGTGTCCCTTTATGCCCATATATGGAGATTTCTGTATCTGTCTCTCTGTGTCCCTTTATTCCTATATATGGATTTCTGTGTCAGGCATGCCCAAATATGAAGTGTTGTGACATCAGAACAGGCCATCTCCATACATGTCCCAGAGCCCAAGCAGGGTCCTTGTCTCAGAGCCCGAGCCCCTGTCCCAGAGCCCGAGCAGGGTCCCTGTCCCAGAGCCCCTGTCCCAGAGCCCGAGCAGGGTCCCTGTCCCAGAGCCCCTGTCCCAGAGCCCGGGCAGAGGCCTTTTGTGGCGGTCGACACCGGGCACTGCACGGTGGGGCGAACGGTTACGTGTTACGTGCATTACAGACGTACACACGTACAGACAGACGTACAGAGACTTGGTGTATATTTAGACACAAAATATAATGATTTAGACACACAATGGATCCAAATGTAAGTGGTGCACTGTCTGGCATTTGTACATTTTCTTTTAAATAACATGCAACTACATAAAAGAGTATCAACATTATCACATTTCTCTTCTCTGACAAGGGGATCTTTTGATGTCACTCCTAGACATCTTTCCTTAACATAATTGTTGAAATAATCCCTGGATGCCAACGATGAACCTCTGCCCCAAATATTCCTCAACGGCCTGTTATAGCGCCACCATGAGGCCGAATTAGGCAAAACACATTTATGTACATTACTCGTATACATTTTATCCATACATCACACAATTCGGTATACACTATCTCCATATACGGATCTGCACCATTTCCCATCTTCCATCCTGATTTTCTGTTTGTTAGTCGCACAGATTTCATCCAAATCTCACGCAAATCGGTACACATGATCTCTGTAGTCATGTGATCAAGATGGGTCTGTTGGATTTCTCAGATTCTACACTGATTGGCTAATTGGCTGATTGGGGTCCATTATTTTATACTTTAGCTATTAAAGAATAGCAGATCTGTGAAAAACCTTGAAAATGTGTGCAAATCTTTGAATATATAAATATTCTTTCACAGTGACATTTTTTTACCCAAATATTTGCTTCTTGGCAGGTCCCTGAAACAAGGTATTTTCAGATGTGGCCGGTCCGGCAGCCACAAAGGCTATAATAATTCTTATCAACACATTCTACTCCTCTAGTCCCAGTGTCTTGGCTTTAGGCTGACGGATCTCAGACTCCATGCCCGGCAGGCTGGTTCTCCTCCGCGCCGCCGTCTCGATCTTCTGCACCAGCTCCACGTCCCAGGGGTGCGTGGCGAAGCTGAGCGCCTCCCCGCCGCCCCCCGCGGCGCTCCCCGCCCGCCCCACGCGGCCCACCCTGTGGATGTAGTCCGTCGCCGACTCGGGGAAGTCGTAGTTGACCACCAGGCGGACCCCCTTGGTGTCCAGGCCTCGGGACGCGATGTCCGTGCAGACCAGCACGTTCGCCGCCGCCAGGCCCTTCTGGAAGGAGCGGAAGATGCCGGCGCGCGCGGCCGCGGACATCTCGCCCTGCAGGCGCAGGTGTTTGACGCCCAGCTCGTCCAGGGAGTAGCTCAGGAAGTTGACCGTGGGAGCTTTGTTGCAGAACACCACAGCACTGCCTCCGTCTGTTTCTGCCTGCAGGACCTTCAGGACGCGGTGGAGCTCCAGCACCTTGAATCAGAAGAATCAGAATCAACATTATTGTCACATCAGAGTTTTAACAAGTAAAGAAAGTTTTTTTTTTAAAGTGGGTGAAATTCGTTTTTGTGCATAGTTCCCATTGTGTCATTGTTTTCCAAGAAAAACAGCAAAGGGAAGATGAGAGAGAAAGTTTAAGCGCCTTTACCACACAAAGTACAACATACAAATAATTGGGTTTCAGATCATTTAGAAGCTTGTTTCACAAACAGCACAGCTGTTGGGTTTCTCTTCTCTTCTCTATTTACAGGCTGTACAGCCGTACAACCAAAGGGTGTCTTTTTCCACAAAATAAATGTACACATAGTACCTGACATAATAAATAAATATATAAAAAAATATAAATAATAATATATATATTTTATATATATATATATATATATATATATAAAAAAAAATTAAAGATATATATATGGTGCGTAAGCATAGCAGCCACTGTGTACTGTGCTTTATATATACATAAGGACATTATTCAAGGTGCGTATAGACCGTGGGTGGTTCAAGTCAACTAGTCCTGGTATAATCCACAGTAGGTGCAGGAAGAGCAAGAAGATCTAAGGTCAGCCTATAACGGCATTGCCTCTCATCAGGTCGCTGAGGAAGGCATCGCCTCTCATCAGGTCGCTGAGGAAGGCATCGCCTCTCATCAGGTCGCTGAGGAAGGCATCGCCTCTCATCAGGTCGCTGAGGAAGGCATCGCCTCTCATCAGGTCTCTGAGGAAGGCATCGCCTCTCATCAGGTCGCTGAGGAAGGCATCGCCTCTCATCAGGTCTCTGAGGAAGGCATCGCCTCTCATCAGGTCTCTGAGGAAGGCATCGCCTCTCATCAGGTCGCTGAGGAAGGCATCGCCTCTCATCAGGTCACTGAGGAAGGCATCGCCTCTCATCAGGTCGCTGAGGAAGGCATCGCCTCTCATCAGGTCACTGAGGAAGGCATCGCCTCTCATCAGGTCGCTGAGGAAGGCATCGCCTCTCATCAGGTCGCTGGGCATAGCCTTGCTCAGCGTCCTGTTGACAGACTTATGCCATGCCTCAGCAATCCGACAGCATGTCGGGTGGAAACTGTTCCTCACCTTGTCGGCACCGCGGACCTTGAGGAAGGTCTGCTTGACATGGGGCATGAGGCAGTGCAGACCCTTGCTCTTGACGGTCACCACGCTGCCCAGGTCCGTCACCTTGCTCAGGAGCTCCCCGACGCCACCGGGGAAGGTGGCGCCCACCACCAGCAGCTGGGCTGCTGCCCCCGGGCCCTCCCGCGTCTCCGCGGGCTCCCTGGCGATCCGCGCCTGCAGCAGGATGGTCTCCAGCATGCCGCAGAAGCTGGGGTCGAACATGGTGTCGGCCTCGTCGATCACGAAGAAGCGCAGCTCGCTCAGGTCCAGGTAGCGCCGGCGCAGGGCCTTGACCAGTGCGCCCGGCGTGGCCACTAAAACGTCTGGCAGGTCGCTCCCTTTGCCCTTGAGGACGTTCTTGATGTGGCCGACGCCCCGCCCCCCGCCCACGGTCTTGGTCACGAGGCCGAACGGAGAACACAGGCCTCGCGCCACGGAGCCCACCTGGTCCGCCAGCTCCCTAGACGGCACCAGGACCAATGCCCGGACCCTGGGGGGCGAGGAGTCCGCATCTGCCTCCTCCAACACCTTCTGGGCCTGGAGCCTGTGCACGATGGGCAGGAGGTAGCCGAGCGTCTTGCCGCTGCCCGTTTCGGCGGCGCAGAGCACGTTGAGGCCTCTCAGGACTTTGGGGATGGTCTGGAGCTGCACGGTGGTGGGACGGGTGACGTTGGCGGAGGCCAGCGTCTCCACCAGACGCTGGCAGAGGTGGAGTCTGGAGAACGTCAGCGGTTCTCGCTTCTCGGCGTGTGGTCCCTCCGGTGCCGCCTCCCCCTCCTCCTCGTGAGGTTCCACGACAAACGGCGCGACATTCCTGGTGTTGTTTATGGTGAAGTAGTCGCCGTACGACTTATTGTGCTTCCAGCCCTTGGACGACAGCACCGGCTGTTCAAACTTGCCAAGGGTGTAGGCCGCGGACTGGTTCCGTTCGGGGTTCTTGCTCTGGATCAGCAGCTTGCCAGCCTTGGTGGTGTTCACGCTGGCTTTGCCTCCTCTCAGCTGCTTGACGCTCTCGACGTGCCTCTGCATGTGCCGTGGGATTCGGATCACGGTCAGCCTGGCGCCTGGACTGTTGTTGGCCAACGTGGTCTGACAGCGATGACCGATTATCCTTATAGGATTATTATTCCTCGATAAGAAAGTCCTTGGCGTGAACAAAGCCAAATACGTGCTGACCTTCACAAGTTGCATTTTGTTGTTGGTCTGTTGGACTGTACATATATATCTTTAAAATAAAAGACAGAAAGGGAAAAAGATAGAGAGGGACTTCAGGAATCACAATGCAAAAACACTCACTCTAATCTCTCTGTGTTGCATCATTTGAGCTCTTCATCATTTATGTTTCATGAATAATCATATGAAATGTGATGTTTTGTTCAGGAGTATACCAAACCATGGCATGCTGCTGTCACGGCGTCTGGGCGAGTAGTGATGACCTAACCTCGCGTCACCATGAATAATTCACGGCACTTGCACTGTTGCCATGTCCGGTTATTATAAGCGACTTTGGGCTTATTTAAATTTTTATTGTAAAGTTTCTTGGGGTTTTACCATACAGGGGTGAGCTTGTAGATCTTCTATTTTTAAAGGTGTTTTAAAGGTAAAGGGCATGAGGAAAATAGGTAGCCTGGCTAATAAACCAAATCACACTGTCAATTTCTTTTTTGCCAACGGCTGATTCGGTCTGGCCAGGCTAGAAAAGAGGGCGCTGACTGTTTTTCCTTTATTTTTTGAAGATGGGTTCTCAGATTGGTTTTCATCGACCTGGTCGCTTGTGTCTCTTGCAAAACCTGGCAACACTGCTCGTGACAGTCGTGACTTGGCGCACGCGCAGTGGTGGCACAGCGCTTTGTTATTGAAGGGTTCCATCATGGCGCTTAGCAAGACGTTTGGACAAAAACCTGTCAAGTTTCAGCTAGAGGACGATGGAGATTTTTATATGATCGGATCGGAGGTCGGTGTTTCATCCACGTAAACCAAATACTGTACTTTTAGAGTCGCTATTGCGCCCTATATTTAATTATTTGGTCGTTTGCCCCGCCGGGTCGCTAGCCAACAAGCTAATTACACTGCTATGCTAAAAGCTAAAGGGCTCATTCATTGTTTGTGATTTAAGTAGGGCTGTCACGATTTACAAATGTATTTAATTGTGTTTTTGGGCATTTGAACATTTCAACATTATGAATAAATTATTATCAAACATTGCACAGGGCATATATGCCAAATGATGCATTTTATTTACAAATACATTATTGAAATGTAATAATTATATACACTTAGAAATAGCTGATGTATGTATATAGATCTGCTATTTTCGGAAAACGTGTTAATAATTTCTCAACAATGGAAATGATATGACATGTTGGTCGTTGTATGCATAATGCATCATGTTCCATTTATAACACTCCAGTTGTGTTTACAATACATTCATGAGAGTTATCATTCACCCTTCCTTGGTAATAATGTTTGAAAGATCCCCAACCCAATCGTAAATAAAGTTGGCAATCGGCATACATTAAATTATGTTCTTATTATAGTTCATTATCTATTAGGCCCTAAAAGATATGAATAGGCAATGATTAATATGTGACGGACTATTTGTTTAGCTGAACTGACCTGTGACTTTATGTATCGTCAGGTTGGAAATTATGTCCGTATGTTCAGAGGCTCGCTGTACAAGAGGTACCCGTCGCTATGGAGGAAGCTGGCGTCGCTAGAGGAGCGCAAGAAGATAGTGGAAGGATCACACGGTCAGTGGAGAACGTTACATTACCCGATGCTAATGATATTGAGGCTGTTCTGTTGGTGGACTGGCCCAACACCTTATTCATTGTCCGAAACCTGGTTTTGTATCGTCCACATTACTGTCTCTGATTTATTTTTCCTTGGTATATATATATATATATTTTTTAGATCATGGCTACACTACTCTGGCTACCAGCGTGACCCTGCTAAAAGCCTCAGAAGTAGAAGAGATCTTTGAAGGGAACGATGAAAAGTACAAAGCTATCTCCATCAGCACGGAGCCACCTGCCTACCTCAGGTACAGTATCTCTGAAGCAGGGATTCTTTGTATTGGCCGGCCTATTGTACAGATATATGAGATATAAAATATTATGTAGTAGTAATGCTCAAATCGGTGAACAACCGCCTGTTTTCGACCGGCAACACGCGTCGCCCCTCTAGACCAGAAATCATACAGGCTGGGCCAGGCTACTTTTTTACCAGAAATGTTGCCTGGTGATAATAAAGTATTTCTAATCAGAAACCTTAGCCCTTTTAGACCTGAGAACTGATTCTACAAATGTCTTATAAATAGGCTACTCAGTTTTCTGAAAAAACGTTTCTGTATCAGTGTTTCTCAAACTATTTCATGTCAAGGACCCCAAAAAAATTATATGGAATCTTCCGCTGACTCCCATATGGAAATAATTCGTTCTAAGAAAGAAGCAAAGAAATTTGAGTTAAAAACAAGCTCATACTGTACCTATAAGCTTGTAGATCTGCTATTTTTCAATAGCTAAAGTGTTGGAATGGTGAAAGTGGTTAAAAGCTATAAGGTGTCCTCAGGTCTAAATGGGTTAATGTTGGCTGGTGAACATGAACCCATTCTGGACGGGAACCCCTTTTGGTGTTTTAACTAAGCATTTAGCAGATCTACAAGCTCATAGTGCGCCACCGAGTGGCGCGCTACGAGCTTGTAGGTCTGCTATTTTTTAGGCACAAATCTTTGAATATTATATTCTTTCAGAGCGAACGTTTTTTATTTATTTCGACGTCACACTGTGTACACTAAGGACTGTCTGGATCCGTTCCCCTCAACAGGGAGCAGAAAGGCAAGAGGAACAGCCAGTGGGTTCCCACGTTGCCAAACAGTTCTCACCATCTGGACGCCGTCCCCTGCTCCACGACCATCAACCGTGGCCGACTGGGCCGGGACAAGAAGAGGACGTTCCCCCTGTGGTAAGTAAGATCAAACAACTGGCAGAATGAGAAAAAGAAAAGACATTTCGACGTCAGGCCTAAATGGGTTAATTAATGCTGTGTGTGGTTGTTGTTGTTGTTGTTGTTTGTGGTGGCGTTTAGTTTCGATGACCACGATCCGGCCGTGATTCACGAGAACGCCACTCAGTCTGAAGTGCTGGTTCCCATCCGTCTGGACATGGAGATAGAAGGACAGAAGCTCCGCGATGCTTTCACCTGGAATATGAACGGTTAGAGAGCCTCATTCATGATTGTTCTGGAATATGTCTGTAGAGAAACTGATGACCCTTAGTTGAGATGTTTGTGTATCCACAGAGAAATGAGCCCTTCACTAACCCATTTAGGCCTGATGTCGAAATTAAAAAAATGTCTATATCAGTGGTGCTCAATATTTCATGTCAAGGATCCCAAAAATTATATGTAATTGGCTGAAAATATGTTATTCCAGGAACCCCTCGGAAGCAAAGATTTGAGTTGAAAACATTCACTTTGAAAGAATTTATATTCAATGATTTGCGCCACATTTTCAAGCTTTTTCGAAAATAGCAGACCTACAAGTTCATGAGCTTGTAGATCTGCTATTTTTCAATAGCTAAAGTGTAACATGATGCTTAAAACACCAACAGGGGTTCCCGCTCAAAATGGGCTAAACCCCACCCCAAAAAGTGATCCAAATCCATATAGTTTAGCAACCGTTGCTATGCCAGGGCAGGCTTTGGTCACCTCATAGCTGTCAGTGTTATTTTGCATGGCTTTGTTGTTGAACACACACACAAAGCTTAACAAAGTTACACGACTGACCCACTCAGGTGATGGCAATAACACTAATGACCGTAGTCTTACCGTGCAACATGAGAACTCCTCGTCTTGCAACATTTGTCCAGTGCATAGCCTACTGCAGGCCCGGTTGACTAGATTTAGAAGACATGTGTCCAGTGCATAGCCTACTGCAGGCCCAGTTGACTATATTTAGAAGACATGTGTCCAGTGCATAGCCTACTGCAGGCCCAGTTGACTATATTTAGAAGACATGTGTCCAGTGCATAGCCTACTGCAGGCCCGGTTGACTAGATTTAGAAGACATGTGTCCAGTGCATAGCCTACTGCAGGCCCGGTTGACTAGATTTAGAAGACGTGTGTCCAGTGCATAGCCTACTGCAGGCCTGGTTGACTAGATTTAGAAGACATGTGTCCAGTGCATAGCCTACTGCAGGCCCGGTTGACTAGATTTAGAAGACATGTGTCCAGTGCATAGCCTACTGCAGGCCCGGTTGACTAGATTTAGAAGACGTGTGTCCAGTGCATAGCCTACTGCAGGCCCGGTTGACTAGATTTAGAAGACATGTGTCCAGTGCATAGCCTACTGCAGGCCCGGTTGACTAGATTTAGAAGACATGTGTCCAGTGCATAGCCTACTGCAGGCCCGGTTGACTAGATTTAGAAGACATGTGTCCAGTGCATAGCCTACTGCAGGCCCGGTTGACTAGATTTAGAAGACATTTTGAAGCTCTTGCTCCTGAAACGGAGAAATCCCGTCATTTTACATGCGTCTCAATAGGCTTCTAACGTGCCTATTGGACAAGGACGGGTTGGGGTTGGACTTGGCGAAGGGCTAATTGATGCTTGATGTGTATCCACAGAGAAACTGATGACCCCTGAGATGTTCGCCGAGATCCTGTGTGACGACCTGGACCTCAACCCGCTGGCCTTCGTCCCCGCCATCGCCTCGGCCATCCGACAGCAGATGGAGTCCTATCCCGCCGACAACGTCCTGTTGGAGGAGACGGCGGACCAGAGGGTCATAATCAAGGTGAGGAAAATGAAAGCCTATCTGGTCTGTGGTCAGCTGTTTAACCCATTTAGACCTGACGATGTTTCTATACTCCTTTTTTTTTTACCTTTGTGAGTGCTCGGATTGCCCCTCTTCTTTCCCGCCAGCTGCAGAGTGCTGCGAAGATGAGTTCAGTGTACACTGTGTACACACAATGCAATGGGCTGTCACTACGACAAATTTTAAGTTGACAATTAATAGTCACACAAATAATTGTGATTAACAATTTAATTGTTTATTATGACATTGAACATATGGACGCAAAGGTTTATTTCTGTTTTGCCTTTTAGGCTTCGTAATCAAAAGTTGCACATAGGGCATAGGACAAGAACACACAGAAATTACTAACATATTTAATACTTTTCATACATTAAAATATTTAATTAATGGAAATAGCTGATCTACAAGCTTGCAACGCACCACAAACACATACACGCGTAGATCAGATATTTTGGGAATATCTTTGAAAATGTATGAACATTGTTCAACATGGAAACGATTATGTAAATTATATATTTTTTGCGATTATCTCAAATTATCGCGATTAGCCTATTAATTAATTAATTGCATTACTTCTTTCCGTGGACAGGACACCTATACGGCTATTAGAAATATTAGTTAAGTAGTCGATTATTTATCCTTTTTTTATTTGTTAGTTTTATCAGTTTTTCTCTCTGTTTTAAGTTGAACATCCACGTGGGGAACATCTCGCTGGTGGACCAGTTTGAGTGGGACATGTCTGAGAGGGAGAACTCTCCGGAGAAGTTTGCCCTAAAGCTTTGCTCCGAGTTGGGCCTGGGCGGAGAGTTCGTCACCACCATCGCATACAGCATCCGAGGACAGCTGAGCTGGCACCAGAGGACGTATGCTTTCAGGTAACACATACAGACCACCATACGCAAGAAACATGTACTGCAGCCCAAGCGGTGGCGTAACCGCCTGGGCACCCGACTGGTAATCCAGTCGCAGTGTGCCGCGGGTTCGACTCCTGAGCCCGACACGGCCTTTACTGCATGTCTTCCCCCATCTCTCTCCCGTTTCCTGTCAGCCTACTGTCTGTCCCTTCAAAAAAAAACTATAAAAGGCGTAAGCCGCAAAAAATATCTTAAAAAAAAAAACTGTACGCACATGCGTCATAACACATTTAGACCTGGGAACAGATTCTACAAATGTCTTCTAATTCTGAAAAACCTATGTTTCTATGTCAGTGGTTCTCAAACTATTTCATGTCAAGGGCCCCCAGAATTTGGCCACCGACCCCCATCTGAAAATATGTCGTTCAAATATTTGAGTTGAAACTGTTTGTGTTGAAATAATATATATTCAAAGATTTGCACACATTTTCTCTATTTGTCCAACAGCTAAAGTATAAAATAAAGGTTTAAAGTGCTTAAAAGCTAAGGCGAGACGGATGCGTCCTCAGGTATAAATGCGTCAAAGCCATTTCAAAATGACTTCCATCATTGTAATTTGGCCAATCCCTAATGTGTTCATGCTGGGATCAATGAAAAGTCTATCCATGTATCTTTGGTTCGTTGTGCTTTCTGCAGCCACAAAAGTATCTCATCACTCATTGATATGTCTTTGGTTCTAGAACTGGTTCTGTTCCTTACTTTTTATGATGGTTTACTTTATTATTGATGTATATATCACACCTGCATCTTCCAACCTGAAGTTAGTATTAGTGACACACCCACTTAGCCCACATTAGGGCAATGTTGTCTATGTTTTGGTTCCAGTTCTGAACAAACTTGTAGAGCTCTGAACCAATTAATTTGGTTCAAAATTAGGCAGGAAAAAGAATGGAACCGGTTCAACCACGGTGGAAAATGGTCCTGAGTGTTGTAAGTAAACCACACTGCTACAGTTGAGTACACAGTTGCAGAGAACAGTGTCAATACATGCCACCACCATAATAATAAAAGCTCAAATTTATATAGAGCTTTTCTAAATACCCAAAGCGCTTTACATAAGAACACTAGGACCAGACTTTATTCAGGAAAAAAACAAAGCAAAACGGATACAACAGTACAAGGTTAAAAAGATAAAAGGATAAACGAGGGAAGGGGGGACATCAGCTAGGGAAAGCTATCCTGAAGAGGTGGGTTTTGAGTGAGGTTTTGAATGAGAGTTGAGAGGGAGCAACTCTGAGATGGTTGGGGAGTTCATTCCAGAGGTTGGGGGCTGAAACGTAGAAGGCCCTGTCCCCCCAGGTACGGTACTTGGCCTTGCGGACCTTCAGGAGGTTGGCTTCACTGGACCTGAGGGGGCGGAGGGGGACATATGGTTCGAGAAGATCGGAGAGGTAGGGGGGAGCCAGGTTATTGAGAGCTTTGCAGGTGGTGAGCAGGATTTTGTAGTGAATTCTTTGTTTGACGGGAGCCAGTGTAGGTCGTGGAGGACGGGTGTAATGTGGTCTCTGGAGCGTGTACTGGCTTGCATTAGCCATGACTAATGCAAGTTAGGTTGAAAAGTGTTTTCTGTGTACATTTTCTGTGCCTGTAATCATTAAATCAAATGTTGCTTATTATGGTGCAAGTTGTCATGCGGGAGAGAGGGCACTTATGAAAAATGTAACCATCGTGTAAGACAGTGGTTCTCAAAGTGGGGTCCGGGGGTCCCTCTTATGGGACTGTAGATTAAGTTAAAATAACAAAGGTTGACCTGGACCGTGGCTCAGTGGTCCAGACACCGTGGCTGGTAATCCAGTCTGGCAGTGTGCTGCCCATATCTCTCCCCATTTCCTGTCAGCGTACTGTCTATCCCTCCATAAAAAATATAAAATAAAACCCACTGGTTTATGACTTCAAACTGCTGGGATGCAGGTAGAACGTTTGTCTGATAAGGTTGCTTTGTTTTGTGCATGCGTGTGTGTGCACGTGCGTGTGCGTGCGGTCGGCAGTGAGAATCCCCTTCCCACAGTGGAGATAGCCATCAGAAACACGGGTGACGCTGACCAGTGGTGCCCCCTACTGGAGACTCTAACAGATGCAGAGATGGAGAAGAAGATCAGAGACCAGGACAGGAACACCAGGTGAGCATCTTTCTTTCAGTGGTGGAAAGTAACAAAGTACATTTACCATTTTGAGGAATTTGTACTTTACTTTAACCCATTCTGACCTGAGATCAGATTCATGCGAGGTTTCCACTGGACACACACTGGTCTGATTTAACCCATTCTGACCCGAGGTCAGATTCTAAAAATGTCAGTCGTTCTTCGATTTTTCAAAAAATAGCAGACCTACAAGCTCATAGCGCGCCACTCGGTGGCGCGCTATGAGCTTGTAGATCTGCTATTTTTCAATAGCTAAAGCACAACATAGTGCTAACACCAAAACGGGTTCCCGTTACTTCTATTCCACTACTACATCTCAGATCCAAATACTGTACTCTTACTCCATTCCATTTATTTGCAAACTTTACTTACCAGTTACTTTGTAGAATGAATATTATTACAAAACATACTATACATTAACCACTTCAACCCTTACTGTATATTATATTTCGGCCGTTTGAAAATGGATGATCTTGTCAGATCTGCTATTTTCAAAAGATTTTTTTTTATACCTTTTGAAAACTTGTGGGATGGGATATTCTGCATAATGACTGAGTACTTTCTATTCTTGGTACATTTTGATGCCAATACGTTTGTACTTTTACTCGTCAATTTGGAATTCCAGACTTCTACTTGAAATGTCTTGGTATTGATACTTTTACTTAAGTAAAACATCTGAGTACTTTTTCCACCACTGGTCAATACATTTAGAAGCATGATTGTACAATCTGGATATAATAATAAAACTTCAATCAGGTTTTTTGGGAGCGATCCCGATCACCGATTGGTTTTCTCACGATCGGCCGATACCGTTCTTGTGTGTAAGGGTTACATTTTGAATATTTCCAAAATTATTATATGTCAAAACTGTTCCTGTGTGTGGAGGAAGGGGAGAATGTTACGCCTGTCACAAAGATGCAAAATTATACTATATATCTGATATGACTTTTATACCACTAAATGGTATAAAAGATCGGTTACTCCAGATGGGGTGAAATTGCCGATCACCGATCGAGTCATTTGGAGTGAAGAATCGGTGGTCTATTGATCAGAGCACCGTTGAAATGTATACCTTAATTTATACTGACTGTAGAACGACTGTTTTGTTCGCCAAAAAACAAGTATTTGTCTAAATGTTCTGTAAAGGTGGTTGCACACTGGACGCGTTTTTCAGAAAAAAACGATGGAGAAACAGCAAAAAATCCGAAAAACACTGGGTGTGTGGTGACCTTTACTCCTTTTTCTTTTAGTTTTTGTTACCTTGTACTGTAGGTGGTTGTACTGTTAAGTAACTTGATTAATAACCATAAAAACTGCATGAAAATGTGGTTGGTATTACAGCTTGAAATAATATTGTGATATTCTATTTTTCCATATCGCCATTCATTTCTGGTTGCGTTTTGCTTTGCTTTCAGGCGAATGAGACGACTGGCGAACACAGCACCTGCATGGTAGTCCATACTAACGAGTGACGTCGGCGTCTGTACAGTAATAATCGTGGCCATCCTGACGACGGTATGAAGCTGCCGTGATTTTTCTTTTGCAGCCGCAACGAGAGACATTCCTTCAGCTATTCGTCGTCCTGAGCAGGTGCTCTTTGATCGCCTGCTACGCAGTCAGTCAGTCAGTCAGTAGAATCTAGCGTCCGAGATTGAAGAACCGGAATTGGTTCCATTGCATTTGGAACCGTTTTTTTCTTTCCTTTTTATCACACTGTGACCCCCTTTCCACCGGTTGGTTCCCAATGGGAACCGGTTCAGTTATTTTTGGTTCTTAGTCCATGAGCCAGAGCTCATAGGACTAGGAAAAACTAGACCTAAATTAAATTGTTTATAGGATCAATACAGTAAATTAATACATGATAACCCTTCCACAGTAGTAGCTTTTTCATGGTTAACAAAAATGTTAAATTTGTAATACAATAAATCATTGTCTTCGTGTAAGTAATCAATTGGGGAAGTGTCATGGTGATAACAATTTAATTTAGCTATGGTTTTGCCCAATCAAATCATAATTAACATTCCAATTTTGGAGGTCTGGCTCATGGACTAAAAACTGGTTCTGAACTGAACCGGTTCCCAGCCGGTGGAAAAGGGCTCCGTCAGTACAGTTAACAGTTACAGTCCATTTGGAACCCCCTGGTGGTTCTGAACCGGTGGAAAAGGGGTCCGTCAGTAGTAGTACAGTTAGTCCATTTGGAACCCCCTGGGATAGTTAAAGGGAACCATTAAGGAATTGGAATTGTCCTAAAGGATCCCGACCATAGTAGAGTCCCTCCTTTTACATGTTTATTTTTTAATATCGTTTCTTTTGGCCAAATCCTACTACAGTAGTAACAAATTATCCCCCCCCCCCACACACACACACACAGCCAGTCTCAGATAATATATTATGTTGTATTCGTTTGTCTTTTTTTTTTTTGTACATTTTGAATAATTCTTACAAAATAAAAAGGTGATTGACCTTAATGGATTTTTTCCCCCTTGTTATAATTTAATAATGACGCACTGCAGCCATGTCATCATGACGCGTGTTTTGCTGTTGGAAACACCGGACAACTCACTCTGTTGCTTTGCTTGTTGTGCTAACTTAGCGATTTCCATTTTACGCCAGGTTTTCACCCACAAAGGCACTACATACTGTAGGTGAAAGTGCAGACTGTGCATGGATTCCATGGCAGCCACAGAGAGAGACCGACCCATGGGATTCTGGGGTCGTCGGCACATTTTAGCCAATGAGTCCTGCTGCAGTAGTGCCAGAGCCTTGTATTGACCACAACCACAGCAATGAAGAGATCGGTCATTTGGACTCGCTCCACAAACAAACTGGATGATTAACACAAATGCTAGTCTAGATGGAGTGCCGTGATTTCCCCCCCTCCTAAAACATGATCATCAGGTATTGATTATACTAGGAAGATTTAAAAAAAAAGTGTACAGTGTTAAGTGCGGGAACCCTTGTTTGAACTTTTAAGCATTCTGTTCTACTTTAGCTATTGAAAAATAGCAGATCTACAAGCTCGTATCTGCTATTTTTGAAAAATCGTGAAAATGTGGCTCAAATCTTTGAATATATATATATTCTTTCAGAACGTTTTTAGCTTCTGGGGGCGTCCCTGGAACAACATATTTTCAGATTGGGGTCCTCGACATGAAATATTGACCACTGATATATAAACGGGTATTTCAGAAAACTGTCAGGATTTAGATTTTTTTTTTTTTAATTTCACGCTCGGGCCTAAATGGGTTAAAAAATGTGGCCACCCCCACCAGTATACCTGGTTTTCACCATCCACCTGAACTTAAGCCTCACCACACAGCTGCTGTTGTATGATAAATGGGGAGGGGTGATGTCACAAAAAGTGGTGTATTTCGACTGGGCCTTTTGACTCAAAAATACACAGGGAAGACATATTTGAATATTCTAACCACACCTGGGGGTCTATTAGAGTAACTAGAATTTCGCCCGCCTTCGGCGGGCTCATCCCAGTGTCGTTGCAGCGCAATATGGGAAGAAGGAAATTGCAGGAGTTGACAGACTCCACTTCATGTTTCAGCTGTGTTTTTAAACTCAGTAGTGTGCCCTGCACACAGCGCACACTCGCAATTGCAGCTGGAGGGCGACGCGACACACACACACGCCCACACACACACACACACACACACACACACACACACACACACACACACACACACACACACAGATGTGTGGATAAATCAGAGATTTGGGAAATGTGTTCTGAATGGGCCTGAATATATGTGTGTAGTGTCCTTTTGTGCACTTAAACCTCTCCAGCTGATCCAAAATGCCGCAGCTCGCTTGGTCTTCAACCAGCCAAAATTCTCACATGTCTCCCCCCTGCTCCGTTCCCTCCACTGGCTCCCGGTCGCTGCCCGCACAGAATACAAAACTCTGATGCTGGCATTCAAAGCAACCAAAGGTATGGCTCCCCCATATCTTGCAAGTATGATCGAACCCTACAAACCCTCCCGCTCACTCAGATCAGCCAACGCAGGGAAGCTGGAAGTACCCTCACTAAAAACGCCGGGACAACACTCCACACGTCCCAAACTCTTCTCCCTTCTGGCTCCAAAACTGTGGAATGCACTTCCCATTGCAGTCAGAACTGCAGCATCACTCCCAATCTTCCGCCGTAGTCTGAAAACCCACCTTTTCAGACTCCATCATGGCCCATAGCACTTACCCCACCCCCTTAGATAGCAATTCTGTAGACTTAGATAGCATTTGATACAGTCTTATAGCATGTTATGTAGACAGCATAAGTGCATTGTATGTGCTATTGTCATAGCACGTCATAGTACATATGTATAGCATAGTAGTATAGATGTATAGCTTATATGTATAGTTTCATTATAGATATTCCACTGTTACTTTCTTAGCTTACGCATGTTTCATGATAAATGTTTTTATGTGATGTATACCCATGCTTTTTTGTTCTTGCTTAATGTAAGTCGCTCTGGATTAAGAGCGTCTGCTAAATGCCTAAATTGTAAATTGTAAATTGTAGGCTGCAACAATGATTTCATAAAGTGTAGTTTAGTTTTGAACAGGCAACTAATGTAGTGATAGATTAATTGAATGGGCCTGAATAGATAGATAGATAGATTTCTTTATTTTTGTGTCATGCACCAAAGGCGCCCAGCCCACATGGGCTAATTGGGCTTACAGGACACACCATATCATTGCATTGAATATTGCATTGTGTACAATAAACAGATATGTTTTGTTGATATTCCCTTTTTTGTTTTTACACAAACAAAACATTCTGCCTTATTTCCCACGCCCTGCATAAAAAGTCTGCCAAAGCGCACACTCGCAATTGCAGCTGGAGGGCGACGCGACACACACACACACACACACACACACACACACACACACACACAGAGAGCGATGTGTGGATAAATGACTGAGATTTGGGAAATGCGCACGCAAGCACAGAATGCACGGCGTGACAGGATTATATAGGTCACCCGTTTTGGTGTGACACACACGGCTTCCACATTTAGCTTCATACTGGTTGAAAGTGTCCTTCCAAAAATATTTTTTTTGCTCGAAATTCTTATTCACAATGACATTGAGTTGTGGTGTTGTTTTTAGGGTAATTGTTGCATAAGCGCTATTTCGCACTGGAGTCCCGTGAGGCGGGCCATCTCACTCCCCTCCCCTGTGTCTGAAGCAGCTAGCATGGAAGCTATATGGAACCTTTCCCTCCGAGTGCACACAACCATGCCGTTGTCCACGCGTCCATCCGATAGCTTTTAATGTAAATGTCCCATCCACTGAGCAAAAGCGATATAAGCGCCTTATTCATTAATTCGATTCATTTGGGTGTGGGGCTGTGCAGTGCTGTGGGCTTTAAATTGTGACGGAGGCGAGCTGCTGCTGCTGTTCGACTTCGAGTCGCTGTCTATGGAGCAGTATAGAGTAGGCGTGGCGCAGCATTAGAAGGGCGCAGCAAATACGACATTGAGGGGTAGAAACCATCCCGGTCGCGTGGTTGATCTAACGCGTGTGTCACTGTGAAGGACTGGCCCCATTAAGTGAACGTAGTTGGCGTAGTAGACGCCAACATGACGATTCTGACGTAGGCTGTAGAGGTTGAGCAAGAATAGCGTGTTTGAGAAAAGTAATATTTAAACAGTAAATAAGACATTTTTGGCGAATGCAATGTAGTCTATATGTTTTCTGGGAGTGTGGCGAATTTATTTAGCATATAGAGATGTCTGGTAAAAGTGTGGTTTGGTCGGAGAAAGCTGTTGGATAAACGGCCATGTGCTTATGTACCCCTGTCTATTAGGGTAGCAGGATGGGCCTGAATAGATAGATAGATAGATTTCTTTATTTTTGTGTCATGCACCAAAGGCGCCCAGCCCACATGGGCTTACAGGACACACCATATCATTGCATTCAATATTGCATTGTGTACAATAAACAGATATGTTTTGTTGATATTCCCTTTTTTTTTTACACAAACAAAAGATTCTGCCTTATTTCCCAGGCCCTGCATAAAAAGTCTAAACTCAGTAGTGTGCCCTGCACATGTAGTAACGGATGGGTTATAAATTATTATAATACTGTACTGCACTCCTTAGTATTGCACTGTACTGTAATGTTGTCCTCTGTACTGTACTTTACTGTACGTCTTTACTGTACTGTACTGTACTGTTGTTAGTGTTGTTATTGTTGTTTTTCTTATAATGATTATTATTATTATTGTTATTACTAGAATTTCGCCCCCCTTCGGGGGGCTCAATCCTAGTGTCGTTGCAGCGCAATATGGGAAGAAGGAAATTGCGGGAATTGACAGACTCCACTTCATGTTTCAGCTGTGGTTTTAAACTCAGTAGTGTGCCCTGCACACAGCGCACACTCGCAATTGCAGCTGGAGGGCGACGCGACACACACACACACACACACACACACACACACACACACACACACACACAGAGCGATGTGTGGATAAATCACTGAGATTTGGGAAATGTGTTCAGAAGTACAACGATTAAGCACGCACAGGCAAATGTCAGAAGCATCTGTTTCGGTTTCCAAACAGGAAGTTGTAAATGTGCTTATTAGACGGAGGCAGCGTGATGCTGGCATCTATTGTGATGCCAGCATCACCACATTTCACATAGAAATATAAGCACCCATTTACTCGCTTAGCGGAGACTGTGGGGTGGTAGAGGACATCTCCCCGGACGCGTGGGTATGTCCAGATAGTTGCCTCGCGGAGGCCTCTTTGTCCAGTGTCCATTCTGGGTCTGGAAACGGCACTTTTTTGAGTGTTGACCCCAATAGAAGGTCTGCTGCTCTGAATTTTACACCTCTCCCGCTTAGCGGAGACTGTGGGGTGGTAGAGGACATCTCCCCGGACGCGTGGGTATGTCCAGATAGTTGCCTCGCGGAGCCGTCTTTTGTCCAGTGTCCAGTCTGGGTCCGGAAACGGTAATTTATTTTGCATTGACCCCAGTAGAAGCTCTGCTGCTCTGAATTTTACACCTCTCTCGCTTAGCGGAGACTGTGGGGTGGTAGAGGACATCTCCCCGGACGCGTGGGTATGTCCAGATAGTTGCCTCGCGGAGGCCTCTTTGTCCAGTGTCCATTCTGGGTCTGGAAACGGCACTTTTTTGAGTGTTGACCCCAATAGAAGGTCTGCTGCTCTGAATTTTACACCTCTCCCGCTTAGCGGAGACTGTGGGGTGGTAGAGGACATCTCCCCGGACGCGTGGGTATGTCCAGATAGTTGCCTCGCGGAGGCCTCTTTGTCCAGTGTCCATTCTGGGTCCGGAAACGGTACATTTTTTTGCATTGACCCCAGTAGAAGCTCTGCTGCTGTGAATTTTACACCTCTCCCGCTTAGCGGAGACTGTGGGGTGGTAGAGGACATCTTCCCAAACGCGTGGGTATGTCCAGATAGTTGCCTGGCGGAGCCGTCTTTTGTCCAGTGTCCACTTTATAAAGTCCATGCACTCCAGTGAATAGCATTTATCCATTTAGATAACTTTTTTATGTTATTTAATTACTTATTTTTACACAGAAACATAATGTGTGTCTTTACAATAACTGTAATGTAATAATAATACTAATAATGTAATGTAAAAATTATTTAATTAACGAATTAAATAATCTTATTTTATTCTGAAAGCAACCGGATGTCTTAAATCTGCTAGCTGTCAGACCGGAAGTTCTAAATTTGCTCATAAGACGGAGCCTTAGACGGAGCCAACTCGCAGGCAGTGCGAGAGGCTGGTTACAGGATTCTATAGGTCAGCCGTTTTGGTGTGACACACACGGCTTCCACATTTAGCTTCATACTGGGTGAAAGTGTCCTTCCAAAAATTATTATTTCGCTCGAAATTCTTATTCACAATGACATCGAGTTGAGGTGTTTGTGTTTTAGGGTAATTGTTGCATAAGCGCTATTTCGCACTATTTCTCCCTCCCCTCCCCTGTGTCTGAAGCAGCTAGCATGGAAGCTATATGGATTATGGAAGCTTTCCCTCCGATTGCACACAACCATGCCGTTATCCACGCGTCCATCCGATTGCTTTTAATGTAAATGTCCCATCCACTGAGCAATAGCGATATAAGCGCCTTATTCATTCATTCGATTCATTTGGGTGTGGGGCTGTGCAGTGCTGTGGGCAGCCTTTCTGACGGAGGCTCGGAGCTGCTGCTGCTGACGCTGTTCGAGTCGCATGGAGCAGTATAGAGTAGGCGTGGCGCAGCATTAGAAGGGCGCAGCAAATGCACGACATTGAGGGGTAGAAACCATCCCGGTCGCGTGGTTCATCTAACGCGTGTGTCACTGTGAAGGACTGGCCCCAATAAGTGAACGTAGTAGACGCCAACATGACGATTCTGACGTAGGCTGGTGATGTTGAGCAACAATGGCGTGGTTGACAAAAGTAATATTTATTCAGTAATTAAGACATTTCTTTCAATGAAATGTAGCCTATATGTATTCTGGGAGTGTGCCGAATTTATTTTGCATATAGAGATGTGTGGTGAAAGTGTGGTTGGGTCGGAGAAAGCTGTTGGATAAACGGCCATGTGCTTATGTACCCCTGTCTATTAGGGTAGCAGGATTATTATGATTATTATTATTAGTATTGTTATTGTGATTATTACATGGATTATTGTTGTGATGTGAGCTTGTGGCTGACTCACTATCTAGAAAATAAAAACATGGCACTTCATTTAAAATAGGTTACAGACCCCTGTTATATGCGCTTGTTTTGGGATTCTTTTTAAAGACCTATTTACTTGTTTCTATGAGACATGGCAACGCCAACAGCGCAGCGAAAGGCATCCACGTCTGTCTCTTGTGAAATGCTGAGATTAGAAACGACCATAATTATTTCATTTCTCAACCTTAAAAAATAAATAAAGACATCTCCATAATCCTTGGGAAGTGTGTGTAGCAAAAGTAGTCGGCATTGTCATGGTTGAAAGTATTCATGCAACACTGACGCTGTAAGCTGTGTGATGCTAACGCGCTAACACCGTTAGCATGGTCTGTGTTGGTCAAAGGAAAAAGGATAGATATGAAACTACTGGCCAAAGTGTCATACAAAACACAACACCTAAAATCGGAATGTGATGGTGACCTATTGAGCACAAACAGACAATCATGATTTGCTTGCTGGACCTATAATTAATTTATGTGCATTACATTTCCACCTCGCACATATAAATCAAAAGCAAGATGGATGCTAACGCGCTAACACCGTTAGCATGTTCTGTGTTGGTCGGAAAAAGGATAGATATGAAACTACTGGCCCAAATAAATGTCATAGAAAACACAACACCTAAAATCGGAATGTGATGGTGACCTATTGAGCACAAACAGACAATCATGATTTGCTTGCTGGACCTATAATTAATTTATGTGCATTACATTTCAACCTCGCACATATAAATCAAGCCACAGTGCAGTCAGAGAGTAGTTCACAGGTCACACACAGGAGCAGTGAAAGGGGGAGGGGACTTGGGATGGCAGTGTAGAGTAGGCACGACATTGAGGGGTAGAAACCATCCCGGTCGCGTGGTTCATCTAACGCGTGTGTCACTGTGAAGGACTGGCCCCATTAAGTGAACGTAGTTGGCGTAGTAGACGCCAACATGACGATTCTGACGTAGGCTGTTGAGGTTGAGCAAGAATAGCGTGTTTCAGAAAAGTAATATTTAAACAGTAAAGAAGACATTTTTGGCGAATGCAATGTAGTCTATGTCTTTTGTGGGAGTGTGCAGGTTTTATTTTGCATAGAGAGATGTGTGGTGGAAGTGTGGCTTGGTCGGAGATAGAGCACGAATGAACGGCCAGGTGCTCATGTACCCCTGTCTATTAGGGTAGCAGGATTATTACATGCATTATTGTTCTGATGTGAGCTTGTTTGTAAATGAGTGAGTTTACAAAGAAGTTTATTGTTATTATTATTATTATTATGATTATTATTATTAGTATTGTTATTGTGATTATTACATGGATTATTGTTGTGATGTGAGCTTGTGGCTGACTGACTATCTAGAAAATGAAAACATGGCACTTCATTTAAAATAGGTTACAGACCCCTGTTATATGCGCTTGTTTTGGGATTATTTTTATAGACCTATTTACTTGTTTCTATGAGACATGGCAACAGCAGCGAAAGGCATCCACGTCTTTCTCTTGTGAAATGCTGAGATTAGAAACGACCATAATTATTTCATTTCTCAACCTTAAAAAATAAATAAAGACATCTCCATAATCCTTGGGAAGTGTGTGTAGCAAAAGTAGTCGGCATTGTCATGGTTGAAAGTATTCATGCAACACTGACGCTGTAAGCTGTGTGATGCTAACGCGCTAACACCGTTAGCATGGTCTGTGTTGGTGAAAGGGAAAAGGATAGATATGAAACTACTGGCCAAAATAAATGTCATAAAAAACACAACACCTAAAATCGGAATGTGATGGTGACCTATTGAGCACAAACAGACAATCATGATTTGCTTGCTGGACCTATAATTAATTTATGTGCATTACATTTCCACCTCGCACATATAAATCAAGCCACAGTGCAGTCAGAGAGTAGTTCACAGGTCACACACAGGAGCAGTGAAAGGGGGAGGGGACTTGGGATGGCAGTGTAGAGTAGGCACGACATTGAGAGGTAGAAACCATCCCGGTCGCGTGGTTGATGTAACGCGTGTGTCACTGTGAAGGACTGGCCCCATTAAGTGAACGTAGTTGGCGTAGTAGACGCCAACATGACGATTCTGACGTAGGCTGTTGAGGTTGAGCAAGAATAGCGTGTTTCAGAAAAGTAATATTTAAACAGTAAAGAAGACATTTTTGGCGAATGCAATGTAGTCTATGTCTTTTGTGGGAGTGTGCAGGTTTTATTTTGCATAGAGAGATGTGTGGTGGAAGTGTGGCTTGGTCGGAGATAGAGCACGAATGAACGGCCAGGTGCTCATGCACCCCTGTCTATTAGGGTAGCAGGATATTAACCCCATAGACACATACAGATCACCTGGTTGTCTATTAGAGTAATGTTAACCCCATAAAAGACACATAAAAAAAACAATGTACAAAAGTCATGGCACTCCATCTTTAAGTAAAACCGAAAAAGAAAAGACTGATTTATCTACAATGAAAGATGTAATTGTAGTGTTCACACAATTGAAAATGTGGTTAAGACACGCATCGCATTGTCCTTTTTGGCTTTCAGTTGGTCTTGACCCGTTCATCACTTCTGGTACGTAAAGGATCTTGACCCTGGCACGTAAGGGGCATGCTATTGGTCAGTTGGTCTTGACCCGTCACATGCTATTGGTCAGTTGGTCTTGACCCGTCACATGCTATTGGTCAGGCTGCTGCTCCTCCTGGTTCTGCGGCAGCTCTTCGGGGAGAGGGGAGTAGTCGGGATCCTCTGCTGGATGGTCAAATATCAGCCGCCTAAAAGACACAAGCGCTGAACAATGATGTTGACTGGAGGGAAATGTTACTTTTACGTCAGCCCAAACTGAGGGAGCGCTTGCTCATTTTAGGAACTCCCAAATTTCGCCTACGGCTCTGCATCAATGTAATAAAACACATGCGTTGTCAACCGACGCGAGTAGGCATGTAACTATGTCGATATTAATCCCGACTATATGAATCGATTTATTGAAATAAAATAAAAGCTTTAGTCATATTCCATCATATTCAAGTGCTTTTGGAGAGAAATGAGTCACTTTCAGTAGTAGAGCACTGTAGAGGGGAGCTGTGCCCAGGTGATGATGGTCGTTGAAGCTCATCAAGGAAGGCAATTATGTTTCTGCTCTGTCAAAAGTAATGCTACTTATTTTGCAATGTAGTTATATAAAAAAAATGTGAAAAAAGCTTGGGAAGATAAATTATATAAAAAAAATTAAAACAATTTTTTCTGGAAATGTTTGAAAAATCGTATCGTGAACCTCGTATTGTGATACGAATCGTGAGTTGAGTGAATCGTTACATGCCTAGACGTGAGCCATGGTGTCACAAGTTTTACCCGTTTACATGGGAGACATTTTCAAAGATTTCCACTCTGGAAGGAGTTTTTCCCTTCCCCAAAACGCTGTTCTCGTCTAAAGGAAAACAAAATGGGCCCATTTGGTTTCATACGCTCTCAATAGTTCAATTATTGTTAAACATCTGCATTACTTAATTTACAAGAAGTCTACACAATTAGAATGTAGGGGAAAAAAAGTGTTACTTTGATCAACGTTTGCCTGTTAACTCCTATGGTACAAACATCAATGGTCTGTGCCTCAAATGCTGAACAAATAATGGACCTTGATGATATCACACATAGTGGTCTTTGATAGCCTTGCTGTTAACGCCCGGGGTTATTTAATCCATTAAATCATAGCGCCCGGCGATTTATAGTAGCGGAGCACTTTTACCGACGGACCGATCGGTTTTGATATCATAAATCTTCGTCCTGGGCGTTACTAATTCAAAGGACGGTGAACTTCGTCCTGGGCGATCGGGGTGATAAGTACAGTATAAGCTCAGTTTGGTTGCCTTATAAAAGGCAGGTCCTCGACTATGGCTCCGTCTGTTCTTACTGGGTTGTTAAGCGTTTATTGCCAATGAAAGTAGAATGGATTTATTTTTGATACTTACAGCAGTTCTGGTGTTGCCAGTAGCTTCCTCCCTCCTGGCTGGTTTGGAAAAACATCCTCGAGAAAGTAATACATGTGACCAACTCCAATACCTGGAAAGGAAAGGAGCATATCGGTAATACTATACTGACACCACAGAAATAAGTATAAAACATGAGTTATATTTCTTACGCATCAGGTCTCTGTGGAGATATGCAAAAGAAATAGCAGATCTACAAGCTTGTTGATCTGCTATTTTCGGTGGGCGTGCAACGCAGTATAAATCAACCAGAAGATTAAGGCTGTCACAATTGTTACATAATCGTCTAATCGCCATTAATTTTGTATCATCGCCAAAATTTTAAAAAGCGGAAATGGCAGATCTACAAGCTTACAACTTTTCACAATTATTTGTAAGACAATTAATCGCCAACTAATTTGTAATCGTGACAGCCCTGTACATACTGTAAGATTATTTGTATTGGTGGCTGCCTGTGTCTAACCTAGAACAGTGGTTCCCAAAGTGGACCAGGGGTCCTTGATGGAGTTCCAGGGGGTCGCCAGGTAAATGATAGTTTGGAACCAAATGGACTGTAGGACTAACTGAGAGTGTACAAATGGAACCCAACAGGTCCATTTGGTTCTATTTGTACACTCTCAGAGTTAAATTAACATTGATTTTACAATATAAATTGGGGTCCCAGATATAGAAATGCCATTAAATGGGGGTCCGTAGACTAATGCATGTCAAACTGGGGCTCCCTTGAAATTAAACTGGTTGATAATCCCTGCTAGAGCTGTAAAAACCTTCTCTTACGGGGGTCCCTGGCATGTCCACGGGGCTAATTAGTGTCAATTTGGGGGTCCTTGACATGAAAAAGTTTGGGAACCACTGACCTAGAAGGTCAACGACGATGGAGTTTCCTAGCAGCAGCGAGAAGCCCATGAGCACCCAGGGGAGAAACGGAGCCTGGAAGTTCAGCAGGCCGAAGAAGTTCATGCGTATGAACGGGTGGCGTCGGCTCCACACGTACACCAGCATGATGGTGAACGCCTGGCCCAGGAAGAACAGGTTGGCAAACAGACCGAACAGCTGGTGGAGAGCTCTGGGTTAAATGCAATAAGCAAAGAGTGGAGGGGTGCATACTTAGTTTAGACATGGGTTAAGAAGGTTAGGTTTAGGTGTGCTGCCCCGTGGGAGGTTAGGTTTAGGGTGAGGGTTTGAGGTAGGTTGTAGTTGTAGGACTAATGACTCATGGTCTAACCAATGACTAGTCTTAGTAGTCTAAACCAAAGTACTGCACCCAAGAGTGGAGTCTGTCAACGAATACAATAAGGCTTGCCCCCAAAAACACTCCGCCCGGGTCAAATCCACTAGGTGTTCCTAAATGTAACCTCATTTAAACTATGCCTAAACCTAACCATAATATTCCGAAACATGACGTCAGTTAAACTATGCCTAAGCCTAACCATATTCCTAAATGTGACCCCAGTTAAACTATGCCTAAACCTAAACTTACTAACCTTAACCTCAGTAAAAACAAATACAAGATAGATAGAATACTTGAGAGACCTCTTTGACCGGTAACGGGTACAGTAGAAATAGTCCCAAAGTAAAGTACAAATATTAGTGGCATCTATGATGCAACATCCCTTAAAAAAAAAGAACACACACTGTCCAATAATTCCCAACAGGCACAGACAGTGCATGTGAAAGGTCCGACATGGTGTCATGATTGTGGAATGTGTACAAGGGTTTATGCAGTGGAAGAGCTTAGCATCATCACAATCAAACAGGCAGCAGCCCTGTAGCTGCCTTTTCAACCATATTTTTTTTTAACTGAAAACGTTAGCCAAGACGTGCACAAAATAGGGGTGCGTGTCGCTAGGGTTAATATGGTAAACCGGAACCGGGCCGGCACCCTGGGTGCGTTCCTGTGGGTCTGGAACTCCCCCCTCCCCCCCCCCCCCCGGAACCCCCACAAGGAGTTGCACCACTCACTTCACACAGGTGTGATTGTTTCTTTTTCTCGACGTCAGGCCTAAATGGGTTTTTAATATAAAAGGATACAGTCATCAGGAAGCCTCCAAACAGGAACATGAATATAAAGTCAGCCGTTCTCCCCCGGAAAGAGCCTTCTTCCAGCATCCGGCAATATCGATAACTTGTTTAGGTTTTTGTTAAAGAAAGACCACGACAAAACAAACTGATATTATGAAGCATGTTATGATGATACTTTATAAGATACTGTATACAGAATGTTGTTTACAGATGGATAATATAGTGGTGGACGAGTGTTTTCGTCGACTAAAACTAAGACGAAAAATGTTCGTCGACTACCTTTTTCCACTGACGAAAACTAAATGGAAACTAAATAAAAACTAAGCTATGATGACTAAGACTAAATATACTGACAATTGTCAACAAATGCAAACTAGACTAAAATGTTAGGAAGGGACTAGTGGACAAGAGATCCAGTATAAGTCATTTTACAATTAGTTGCACTGCGACACGTGGGCTTGTAGATCGGCTATTTTCAGCAAAGTGTAAAAAGTCATTACGATGGCATCAAAAAATAATTTTAGTCGACTAAAACTAGACTAACGCTAAAACATTCCAGGTGACTAAAATGTGACTAAACTAAGTGAAAACTATTCAAGAGACTAATGACTAAAACTAAAATCTGCTGCCAAAAACAACACTTTTTGGGTATGCTGTTCTGCATTTCATCAGCTAGTGCTATGTCAAGTTGATACAGGGCAAGGCCGTACGCACTACAGTACATTTTGTTGACTAAGACTAAAGTAAAAGACTAAGGTTTTTGATAATCAGTCGACTTTATAGACTAAACAATTTCAGAAGACTAAATAGGACTAAGACTTAAAATAAAATAATGGTGTGTTATTTTAAATAGACTATAGACTTTTCTAGCAAAATGAACATTGCATTAAGAAAGACTAAAAGATTTGATGATAAGGTTTGTTGTTTGTTGATAGGATATAAAAGAATAAATAAAGCAAGGCCATACAGTGATAAGGATACAGAAAGATGATGTTGAAGAGGAAACTGAATCCAAGGGATCCGAAGAACAGGAAGTTGGTGACGAGGCGCCATATCTACAAAAGAAAGACAGGGTGAGTGAGGGACGTTATTATTTATTATAATAGTATAAACAGCATTAAAAGGAAGGGGTGATCGTTAACATTAGTAGGTGAGTGATATCGCTTACCTGGTACCGCTTAACAATCAGGTCTGGGTTAAAGTAAAGCTGGAAAGGCGTGATCAGCTCAAGTTGCTGGATTGGGGGAGAAAAACAAACAAACACAGCTTGAACTTGTCTCCGCAATGTTGACATGTCATGACATCACATCAATCCAACACACACACACACACACACGCACGTTTCTTATGATTTATTTATCTTTGCATTTCTGCAAATGCTAATTCAATACAATTAAAAACCCGAAAACATATGTGGCCTTAAAAAGCCCAAACGTTCGGTACTTCCACCACCACCACCAGTCAACATAAATCAGCTGATCGCTGCCTGCCCTGCACGTCAGCAGCACTGGCTGGTGTCGTGGTGGAGGACCATTCTGACCTGAACACAAACATGAAGCTGCCTCTCCATGATTAAACTCCATGTTTTTTTTTTTTGTTGTTGTTGTTGGTTCGTCATATTTTATGAGCTTCATCATGATCCATCGATCATATGATAATCCATAATCTTACCACCGCAGCTGTAGTCAGGACGCATGCTGTGGTGTAGGCTCTGGTCACCACAGGGATCTGAAAGTATTCTTGGGTGAAGCTGTTGGCCATGGCACTGCTGCTCTGTGTCTGCACTGTGCCATATTACTCTGTAATGTACCGGAGGAGGTGGTGGTCACACAGTGGCGATGTGTTGACGGGGGAGGCGAGGAAATGTAGACGCCACGCCCCCCACCTTTAGGCATGTCAGCCAATCGAATTCAGCCACCATGTCAGCGTCATACTTCTACAGTGACGTGTGGACTGTGTGGACTACTAGAGAAAATCCTCATAATATTATTATTAATATTATCATTACGAAATAATTATACATTGTTTTGGTCAAACCACGAATGGAAAGATGAAAGCATGATTTTATATAATAATAATTATTATTATTATTTTTAGTTGTTTATTTAGTTACTTATTTTAAATACATGCCCAGAACAATAAAATAATTATGAATTATTATCTTTACCTAGACTTGGGATTTTTGGAGCTGAGCAGCAGATTTACCATGTAATGCAATTGATTGATTGATTGATTGATTGAAGTATACTTATTAACAGTTTGCAGAATGGGTACATTTCACATGAAAGCACACCTCAATGAATTAATGCAGTCTGGGTATGTTGTTTGAGAGTATGGTGGTTGTAAGAGCCATTTGTGCTACCATATTGTTTCCCATGTTGTTCATTCAATTTGCCAATCTAGGTTCCCATGGTTATATTACAGGTAGGGAAGGTATTTAACCCTGGCCCTAATTAGTCTCAGGTGTTGCCAGTGGCAGAGGTAGACCAGTTTTTTACTGTGTTCATGAGGACTGGTGATCTGTAGCCTATCCTGTGCGTTTGATGATTTATGTTATGTTTATTTTGTATGACAGAGTATAGGACTTTAAGCAGCTAATAAATATAATTTAATTTCTAATCGACGGACACTTTTGGACATCGGTTATTTTGATCACACGTCTGAACTTCCTCTGCAACCAGTATCACCCAAGTATAGGGACTGGGGCGTTACAGTGGTTCTTTCTCAAACATTTAATTTCAAGAATTCCCAAATTGATCGATTTATTTTTCAAACGCAGTTCTTATATGAAGAGATCTAAAATCCCCCTATGGGGATTTCAATGCAAATAAAAAATACATGAACCTGGGGACTGACGCCCTCTTCCGACTGTGACGTCAGGACTTCGGTGCTCTATAGCACAGGTTTGGGGAGTTAGGTTCATTAGGCGTCCACTGGCAGCGCCTGACCAGAGCCTTTTTTGGCAGTTCTGGACAACCGTGTATCCGACCAACTAAACCGGGCACTGCACTCCCTGGTGGGGGCGATCCACACACAGCGTGGAACACTAGCAGCTGTGTGTGGAATTTGAAGTCGGTGGGGCGAGCGGTTCTGGAGTTACGTGGAGACGCAGAGAGAGAGAGAGAGAGAGAGAGAGAGAGACATGGTGCATTTGTTGTAAGATATGGCATGACATCCTGGTGTGTTATGTGGTAACATGTCTGTGTGAATGTTGAAATGACAGATTGCTCTCTGGAGCAGACAGACTGCTATTAGAAATTAATTACAAAACACCAGTGATGGAAGAAGTACTAAGGTTTTACTTAAGTTGTAAAAGTACCAAGAATATCACAATGTAAAAGTACTCTGTTACAAGTAAAAGTCTGGTATTAAAAAGATATACTTGAGTAGAAGTACAAACGTATATTGTCATCAAAATGTACTTAAAGTATGCCTACCATAAGTAAAAGTACTTGCAGAATATCCCATTTCACAAGTTATATGTCTAAAATGTATTAAACATGTTATTTTAAACATGGCAACTCTACAAGTTCACAACAAAGTGACATGTTGTGAGTTTGAAGTTGTAGATCAACTATTTTCAAATAGCCAAAGTTTAAATAGCGCCGAACTGGTTAATGTATGTTCGGTGATGATAATCAAAATCTACAAAGTAACTAAAGTTGGCATATAATTCACTCCATGGAGTTTAATGTAGGCCTAGGCCTACACTATTTGCCTCTGAGATGTAGTGATTGGTAGAAGTAAAAGTAATGGAATTTGGACACACTACCTCATAATTGTAGCCTACTCAAGTACAGTGTAACGGCCAAATGAGTGTAATTGTCAAAATGAAGTTGTGACCATGGGGTGGCGCTGTTGGCTTTATAAGCGTCTGCTTCACTGGCATGGGTAGGGAGGCTTGACCCGGAAGGGCAATGGTTTTTGCCCGCGTCACCGCAGGTACGTTATGCTGTTGAAACACTGTGGCGCAAAACACTTGTCTGTCTGAAATATTATTCATTGTTTGTGTCTAACTATGGGAGCTTGTATGAAGAAACATGTAAAATTGTAAATGTTTGGACACATTACCTCATAATTGTACTCAAGTACAGTAGCCTAAATGTTCAATTACCATAAAGAAAAAATAAAAGTGCTCATACACACTAGTTCAGATGGCCTGAACTCCAAGCACAACCCCATGGATATAACACTTCCCAGGATCTATCCTAATGGAGTGTTCCAACTAAGTTGATATGATATGATATGATGTAGTACTTTATTGTCAGTTCACACTGAAATGTGTCTTGCGACCCAGCAGCCAAGTATGCAGAACACATACACACATTTGACATAACACAAGAACAAGACAATTTACATACATAAAGACAAGAGAAATATCCACCGCTTAGATTGCCCTGTGGCTACTACAACTCCTGATTAAGCCTCAAGGTCGACTGGTTACTTAAGTTCCAACCCATTCATTAAATATGTTGATATCAGTGCTATTTTATTTCAGTTGGTACTTGGTAGGCCTACTGAGTAAGACGGCTGACCAAAAGCGGTGTTGCCTATATACTTCCTGCCTGTGTCCACTATGATTCTATAATTTGGTTGTATAATAATATATATACCGGTATATGTTTTTGGTATATATATATGGTAAATAACTCATTTTGTATGAGAAGCATTGGTATATACTCATAAACACATGCTTTGCAATAATACATTGTCTAATGTAGGAACATCTAGAACCTTTTTATATTGAACCTCTTTTGTCAGATGTATTTGCATGTGGTTTTGATGAGAATACATGCTCAACAGTGGCCCAATGGTACAGCTGTTGGTTTCACATCTTTTTATCTCTCTCTCTCTCTCTCTCTCTCTCTTTCACTTGGTTTCAGTTTCCACTGACAGTTTGCTACTGTATTACTTCACTGCCAGAGGATTCAGTCAGGCACTTGCAGTTTCTGTGAGTACAGGGATTATTACATCTATCCCTCATTTCTGTTTTTCTTTAATTGAACTTTGACAGGCTAAAATGGCTTAGGGCTGACGACAGAGTACAGCAGCTTGCAATGGGTCTGGTCCATACCCAACACCAGAGGGAGTTCAACACACCATGTGCAACCCAGATTCGGCACAAATAGAAATACGGGACTAAATTAATTTCGCTCCTATGCCACCAAAATGTGGAACGCCATACCAACATATTAAGACATGCGAATCCCTTGACTTCTTCAAAACCGCTCTCAAAGGTCACCTACGAACGGCTGCAATTCGAAACTGGCCCCTGTAAAATCTGAATCCCCCCCACAGCCTTTCCCCCTCACTGTATATGTTTTTTTTCTCCCCTTTTTACCTCTATGATGATTTCCTGTTTTTTTGCTATCAAGTATGAATTGAACATGGTGGACCCTATTGTAAAGTGTAATGCTTTATGATGCCGTCCACAGTTAACAGTTTGTGTACAATCAATCAAGCAAACATGAACATAAACAAAAGTCCTGCACACTGCTCTTGCTCATCAGCCTCAGTTTGCTTCAGTTGTCACTGTCCTAGCACCTGCATCTGAACAAAGTGGATGTGAGAAAATATCCTTTGCATAGATATTTGAGGGGCGCTAGCCCCACCTATGCCCAGCGTTGTGTAGGCTATGTATGCGCTAGGGCATTCACTTCTAGTCATTTTTACTAGATGACTAGTTTGACTAGTTGCCTAGTTTACTAGTCGACTAGTTGTTTAACTACCTATTTTGGAAATAAATATTTGTACATTTAAAAACTGTGTACATTGGTGACTATAACTATAATCTACCTGATCTTGAGGCCTACAAAATCGGCCCCATGATCCCCATCGCAATGATTTGATTGGCCGAGGGCTTAAAAAGTGAGGATATAAAGTGAGGACAGACAAGTGAGGATGCCAAAAGTGATTGGCCGGAATGTGATGATGTATGATGATGATGTACTGTATAAGAGTGCACCTCACTTCACACGAATGTCATTTTTTGTTGAATTAAAATGTATCATAGTTGTATCATTGCATATATATATTTCTATTGTTTTAATAATTGTGTTGTGATGTGTGGCCTAATGTGAGTGCAACATCAGTCTTCCAGTTCAGTCATAAGATCAAGTGCTTTTACCGAGTTCTGAGGAAACGGCACATTAAATACAATATGTTGTCAGAGGCAAGTCAGTAGTTTCTTTTTCTTAAAGATTTTCTTTTTTGGGGTGCTTTTTCTGCCTGAGTACAGTAGACTGAGATGAGGGGGTGCCACGCAGCAATTGATCGTTGGGATCGGGACTCGAACCTGCGACGTGCTGTCAGGCTAGGTGCCAGGACGACTACGCCGGCCGTCCAGGCCTGAGGTCAGTACAGTTTCACTCTCCAACTCTTACAAGCTTGTCTCTTCAAAGCCTAAAACAGAATTGAACTTATGTACGAAGCCACGTGAAGCACACTGACTTCCTCTGACCACACAGTGTCACTATTTACTATTTTGTGTACAATGTACACATTATTCTATAGGTATGTGCATAGTTATGGTGAACTTCACATGAGGAAACACAGCATATTCACATCTTCTGTTACACGAGCAACAACCCAGTTTAATATTATGTGGGTTCAATTAAGGCACATAACTATATTTGTTATATTGGTTGGTTATTAGTTCTACACCAATCCAGTGTTATTTTCGTCGACTAAAACTAAGACGAAAAATGTTCGTCGAATACCTTTTTTCACTGGCGAAAACGAAATGGAAACTAAATGAAAACTAAGCTACGATGACTAAAACTGAGACTAAATATATTGACAATTTCGTCAACAAATAAAAACTAGACTAAAATGTTAAAAGTAAGTCTCTGGGCTCTAGAAACTAGTGTGCGGACTAAAATCTCATGACATTAGTCGACTAAAACTAAACTAACACGAACACATTCCAGGTGACTAAAATGTGAAAACTATATTTTCACCAAGTGAAAACTATTCAAGAGACTATGACTAAAACTAAAATAGAAATTTGCTGCCAAAAACAACACTGGTGTACAGACTGCTCCCCATATACGCTCACCTGAGCAGCACGTACTGCTGGGTCAAATGCAGTACAGTAATTTCCCCTCTGCGATCAGTAAATACAGTGCATACTAAGCAGTGTTGTTTTTGGCAGCACATTTTGATTTTAGTTTTAGTCATAGTCACTTGAATAGTTTTAATTTAGTTTTTGTCACATTTTAGTCACCTGGAATGTTTTAGTGTTAGTCTTGTTTTAGTCAACTAAATATCATAAGATTTTAGTCGACTAAATCTACAGGTGATTTAGTCGACTAAAATGTGTTTTGGCGGGCCTTGATGGCGTCGTAATGACTGTTTTTTACATTTGCTGAAAATAGCCGATGCGCTTGTAGATCTGCTATTTTCAGCATGCAACCAAGTGTAAAATGACTTGTACTGGATCTCTTGTCCACTAGTCCCTTCCTAACATTTTAGTCTAGTTTTTAATCGTTGACGAAATCGTCAGTATATTTAGTCTTAGTTTTAGTCATCATAGCTTAGTTTTCATGTAGTTTTCGTCAGTAGAAAAAGATAGTCGACGGACATTTTTCGTCTTAAGTTTTAGTCGACGAAAACAACTGATTCAATCTCCTCCCTATATAGACAGACAGCAGCTGAGTATGAGGTTAGGGCTTTTATTAGAAAGGAATAAAATAATAATAAACAATAATTCATACATGTCAATTTACAGGCTATAGGCTACATATTATGAGTAGGAAAAAAAAGAAAAAAATCTCAAATACCTGTTATGTACAAGAAGTGTTTGCCTAAATGGTGTGCTTAGTTATAAATACAAAGGTTTTCACACTATAGTCAAGAGTTCAGTGATCAGTAAATGCTTAAAAAAAAGAGTTGTTGGGGGGGGGGGGGGGGGGGGAAGGAAAAACCAACAACACAACTACAACAACACACAGACTAATAACAGACCTAAAATAATAATAAAACACTGGATGAATAATGAAATGAAGTGTCAGTGTCCAGCACTGGCAAACGTTCATCTGACTATCATATCTGTCTCTGTGCTGAGAGGATTCAAACACCCTCTGTATTCTTTTCTTTTTAAGTGCTGAGATCACCACATAGTATGGTATTCTTGTTAAGGTATATATTTCATGAATGTGATATATAGGCAATGATATATGGTGATATAGACCCTCCAGAAACATGTGTTTATTTATGCGACCGCGCAGATTATGAAGGCGTCAATTTATTCCAAAAAGGGGCACAGCGATAGTCACGCAAACGTCCCGCATATTTCACAGCATAGAATTACAGAAAATCCCACGTACGTGTTTACACATATTTCACAACTTTCCGCATATTCCGCTTCTTTTCGCATATTTTGCATTTGTCATTTTTACACAAATTCCCGCTAATTTCACAGGATATAATCGCATAAAAACCATGCATATTTCATCGTAAATTCAATGATTTAAAGCCGCATAATCATGTTTTTTTTGGTTTTCTTTCTGGAGGGTCTAGTAGTAATCGATACAGTAGTTGCTCTTCCTGAAGAATCCTTAATAATAATGAGAGACCTGAACAGAGCACCATGTAATCGGTTTTTGAAAGACCTTCATCACTGGGATGAGAACAAAACAATGTCAACACATCATGTCAGCTCTCCTGCAGTTAAACGTTGACATGCTGTAGATGGCGCCCTAGAGCTTTGTCAGCAGCAGCACACATACAGCGCTCCTTTCCCTGCATCTAGCACAGTGGTTCCCAAACGTTTTCATGTCAAGGACCCCCAAGTTGACACAAATGATCCCGCGGACCCCCATTTAAAAAAAGATATGCCAGGGACCCCCCCCCCCATGAGAAGATTTATACGGCTCTAGCTGTGATTCTCAACCCGTTTAATTTCAAAGACCTCCATGCATTAGGTTACGGACCCTACCCCCTGGAACTCCCTCAAGGACCCCTGGGGGTCACGGGACCCCACTTTGGGAACCCCACTGCCCTAGATCAGTGGCTCTAAAATGTCTCGGGGCACCCCTGAAAATAACTTTCCCAAACCCACGGGGGTGCCGGATTTTGGATTACATCGTTACTTTTATAGCACCTGTTGTCATATTAACGGTACGTAAATCTCTCCCCCAAAACTATACAGTATACAGTATGTCACAAGGAAAACTGGAGAGAATATTTGTTTCCATTTAGGACCGATAAATGTTAATACTTGGCCCCCGTTAAATTTCTATTTTAAAATACTCCCGCACACTGTAGATCCGCTCGGTACAAGAGGATAATTTAATAATACTTAATACCAAAGGCTTATAGTAAATTACTAAATGATCCTCTTGTACCGAGCAGGTCCACACACACAGTGTTTTCTATTTTATTGAACATGCTTGGAGTTTAACCATGTAAACCGCACCATTCTTATTCTAGGGGGGGGGGGCATTCACCAAAAATACCCGATCTACAAGCTCACAACGCGTCACGTTGCGACGCATTGCAAGCTTGTAGATCGGCTATCTTTTGGCGAGGAGGTCTTGCCAAGTCTAGTGGGTCTAAATGGTCAAACTGAAGTGATACTGATGAATTCCCAAATGTTTTTTCTGAGGCACCCCCTGACTTGACTTGCGTCACGTCACCCTGGCCTAGGGTGCCGCGGCACCCACTTTGAGAACCACTGTCCTATAGATACAATACATCCACAATGATGACACAGTAAACTAACAGATAAAACTACACATAAGGATGACACGTTCTATTGCGCTTCAGTCTGTGAATTACTACATCAATCTTCCAACCGACTCAACCGACCCCAATCAACCGAAAGGAGGTAGGAAGGACGCGTGCGGTTCACGACATCAGGACAAGGGGCGCCAGAAACAACAATGTGCAAAAATAAATATGAATATAGCTGCACATGAAGTGCCAACTCTGAGGAAACATCGTCAATTAAGTTTTCCTGAGAAAGAAGGTGTAATTGATTTGATCAGTATTTCAGTTCAGTATCCCCCCCCCTGCCTCCACAGGATGTAGTACATTATTATGAAAGGTTCTGTGTGTCACAAAGCACAGAAACCGTTTCGTTTCAAATTCACCGCGGCGGCTGTGCTGCCGCTATTATTATTCACACATTTCTGCAGCCGAAGAAGTCCATTCCGACGTAGCGGGGGTAGCCTTCTAGTGAGTTCATGTTGACGGGATCAAACTTCCAGTATTGCCTTCCGCGGATGAAGTGAGCGTAGCCTTATATGAGAGAGAGAGAGAGAGAGAGAGAGAGAGAGAGAGAGAGAGAGAGAGAGACACGGTTAAGTGTTACATTCCTGGCCGCTAATATGGGGTAGCATTCGGATATGCCTGGAATGAGTTTTTTTGGTTATGTCACAGAGTGCGAAACTGGTCATTTTAACCAGTTAAAACATGGGCCAAGGTAAATGAGTGGTCCTAGAGGGAGTTCCATGATGGAAAAGTTGGTAAACAAATGGATTGTAGATCTTTAACTCTTGAGAGAGCGGGTTCCATTTGGTTTCATCTCACGCTCTTTCCTTCTTGTTTATTAGAAGCATAATATTAAGTTATTGAGTTAAGAGAACTTACCATATATGTCTTTGAAGGCAGCGTCGACGTCGTCGGGAATGCCGGCCCAGTCCTGCATCCTGCGAGGGTAGACTGAGTCCACGCGGTTCTCCCGCGGACTGAACTTCCAGTAGCTTCCCGACTTGAAGAAGTAGGTGTTGTAGTTGCTGTCCTGACCCCAGCGGAGGGACGCCTGGATGTGGCTGACCGAGAGGCCCAGGCTCCGGATGGACTCCGGACCCCTGATCTGTCTCTCGGCGTCAAACACCCAGTAGTTCTCACCTAGCAACGAGGAGGAGAATCAACACTGGATATACCTCAGATTAACATAGAGGACATTTGCGAGCAGTGGCGTAATGGTGATTTTCCTTCCCCGCAGTAGCCTACGGCATGTTAATGACGCCCCAGACATGCACGCGCACGCCTACATGTGTGCAATGCGCAACAGAACAGCTGACAGCCCAGTAGTCATAGAGTTATATATGACAGTTTTAGAGTTAGACACACAAACACAAAAGTAGACTTAAAATAATCAGACACATTTACTAGTAGCGAAACTAAAACGTTTCCTTTGGACTAATCTCTTCTTCTTCGGTGGAGGAGGAGGCATATATTCTTGTTGCGTGCAAACAGAACAGGACAGAAGCAGTAGGCTAACTGGAGCCATACTTTAGCCATATTTATAAAGCTCTCAATAGTCTTGCACCTTCCTACCTACATTAATTACTGCCTGCCTACTGCCTAGAGATATGTCTCAAACCGTCCGTCCCCTCACTGCTGGCCTGCTCAAAGTGCCTGAAAAAATGGCAACAAAAAACATGGCGAAGCATATCAATTCTTGATATTAAAAAAAAAGCTTCTAATATATTATTTATGCCCCAAAAACTATAAATTTCACACTATTAAGGCATGCAACCGGCCGGTTCCACACGCTGCACAAGGTGCCCTTTTTTTCACTTGAGCACCTGCCCCTCTAAATGTCTGTGCACGCCACTGGTAATTTACATACATTATCTGATCTAAGCGCGATTGAAATATTTACATGAAAGACTTACATGTCACGAATCCAAAGCCTGGTATTTAGTTTAAAGCCTGGTAATTAACATTCTTTAAAAAATAGTTATCCTGGGCTACAAGGATTATAAGATGTTTGACTGGTTATGTTTATCCTGCTGTGTTAAACATCCCGAGGCGCTCCTGTGATCCATCCGTCCCTAACGTTCAACCAGTAAACCACATAACAAGCAAGAGAGGGTTATATAGCATCATCTCCCGCCGTCGTCCCGCCGCACCTTGAAAGAACCAGATATTCCCTGACTGATCTTCAAAGGCGGCGTCGATGTTGTCTGGAATGCCCCTCCAGTGGCGGCTGGCCAGCGCCGGGTACCCCCGCTCAAGGTGCCCGTCCCGGATGCGCCACACGTAGCCCGCCTTGAAGAAGAACAGCTCCCCTCGGATCATAGACACGGCATCGAAGTCCGTCTGGCAGGCGTCGGGCTATAGGAAAACAAGACGAGAGCACTTTGTTCACTTCCCGAACACACCGGTGAATGTTGGGGTGGTTTGCCGCCCTGGCGTTTGCTTTCATTTCAGCAGTGGTGGAAAGAGTACTCAGTTGTTTTACTTAAGTAAAAGTACCAATACTGCAATTTACAACTACTTCGTTACAAGTAAAAGTATGGAATTTAAAATGTACTTGAGTAAAAGTACAAAAGTATCGGCATCAGAAGTACTCGTTGCAGAATGTCCCATTTCACAAGTGTACAGAATCTATTGAAAATAGCAGATCTACAAGCTCACAGTGTGTCGCGGTGCGACACGTTGTGAGCTTGTATATCTGCTATTCAAAGGGCCGAAATGTATAGGGTTGAAGTCTATGGGTTGAAGTAGTTAATGTATGTTTTCTAATCAAAATTTAAATCGCCAAAGTAACTATAGTAACTAAAGTTTTCAAATGATTGTAGTGAAGTAAAAGTACAAATTTTGGCTCTGAGATGTAGTGGAGTAGAAGTAAAAGTACTGTAAATTGGAAATACTCAAGTAAAGTACAAATACCTCCCCCACCCTCTGGTTAGTATACATAGTCGTTTTACAGTTTGCTACTGTAAATCTGAACTTGGACGATACCTTACCGAAGATGTGGGCTCCTAATTAACCCATTCTGAACGGGAACCCATATTGGTGTTGGCATCATGTTATGCTTTAGCTATTGAAAAATAGCAGATCTACAAGCTCATAGCGCGCCACCGAGTGGCGCGCTACGAGCTTGTAGGTCTGCTATTTTTGAAAAATCGAAGAACGACTGACATTTTTTTAATCTGATCTCAGGTCAGAATGGGATAATCAGACAAGTGTGTGTCCAGTGGAAAACCTCGTATGAATCTGATCTCAGGTCAGAATGGGTTAACTATACAGTAACTTCAGTCTGCCCCCCCTTCAGCGTGAACAAGGTCACAGATGCACTTCTTGCTATTGATGCCTTGCAAACGGGAAGCGATGAAATGCGCCTATAGTTCATTTTCAATGAGACCTGTGTTTTTGCTCTGACCTGTGTTTTCCTTGCGTTGTTGCGCCCCCTCTTCAACAGACCGGGAGGAGACCTAGTGTGTTGATCCATCCAGGCAACAACGCCTGCGTTCCTCGCTTCACGTTTGCAAGGCCCTTAAATTGCATACTGTCTTAAACTCTTTGCTGCTAATTCCAGAATGCATTCCACACATTTTTTTGAGTGGTGCGCACACCGCTGTGTCTATTGTACCTCCGTAATATTACGGTCAATGCTTGTGGGAAAGGTTGGAGCGATTGGTGCAGGCAGTGATGAGCTACGGCAGTGTTTCAGACAGACATGTTTTTCTTAACCCATTCTGACCTGAGATCAGATTCATACGAGGTTTCCACTGGACACACACTGGTCTGATTAACCCATTCTGACCTGAGATCAGATTCTAAAAATGTCAGTCGTTCTTCGATTTTTCAAAAATAGCAGACCTACAAGCTCGTAGCGCGCCACTCGGTGGCGCGCTATGAGCTTGTAGATCTGCTATTTTTCAATAGCTAAAGCATAACATGATGCCAACACCAAAACGGGTTCCCGTTCAGAATGGGTTAATTTCCTGAAAAATGTCCCCCCCCCCCCCCCGTCAGCACAGCAGAGAATAGAGCCTTCTGACCTTTTTTTTAACCCGCTTCCTGAAGAGTCTCTCTCTCTCTCTCTCTCTCTCTTTCTCAGCGTGGGCACACTTGAACTTCCACGCGGCAGAATGCCACTGCGGGGCAAGCTTTTCCAGGGAATCTGGCCGCCGCGGCAATCTGCCACGTGGGTTTAGAGCCTCAATTCCATCCACCAGCTGTCTAAAAAACCCGGAAATGACGCAAAAGACAGCTTCTTTTGTCCGCGCATGGAATCTTAGGTGTAGTCTCACCCAGTGTTGTTTTTGTCATAGTCTTTTGAATAATTTTATTCACCTGGAATGTTTTGATGTTAGTCTAGTTTTAGTCGACTAAATCTACAGTTGATTTAGTCGACTAAAATGTGTTTTGACAGGCCTTGATGCCGTTGTAATGGCAGATTTTACACTTTGTTTGCATGCTGAAAAGCTGCGACGCGTTGTGAACTTGTAGATCTGCTACTGGATCTCTTGTCCACTAGTTCCTCCCTAACATTTAGTCTAGTTTTTATTTGTTGACGAAATTGACAATATATTTAGTCTTATATAGTTTAAGTCATCATAGATTCGTTTATTTTTTGTTTTTATTTTGTTTTAGTGGAAAAAAAGGTAGTCGACGAACATTTTTCGTATTCATTTTATAGTCGACGAAAAGAACACTGCAGGTCTCACCGTTGTGATGGTGATCTCGTTGGTCTCGGGGTTGACGGGCGGGGGCGGCGGCGGGGGCAGGACCTGCGGACGCTTGCCGTACAGGTGTTGGATGCCCTGCTTGTCGTCGTCGCTCAGCTCCAGCGGGTAGGAGAAGCTGTAGTAGGCGGACATGACGGCTCCGGGCTCGTTGGAGTGCTGGAGGCCCAGGACGTGACCAAACTCATGGGCGGCCACCTGCAGAAGGTCTGTGCCTGTATGTATTATCAGCAGGGTTATACATACAGTATGTAATGTATCTGCGCTGCACACGGGTGCAGTCTGTTTGTTTACAAGTGAGAGACGAGCGCTCTAAGCACTTCTGAACTTGAACCCTAGCATCCCTAGTTCTGGGGGGTGGCGGGGGGGAGGGGGGGGGGCAGGGCGAGGGGGGGGTTGGGGGTTGGGGGTTGAACGATCTGCAACAACAACAGAACTGTCACGACATGTCCCGACGCGCTGTCGTGTGGTGACTGACTGGTGGTGAGGTTGTACGTCGGCTGTTTTGGGGCCGAAAACAATTTGTGTTGTAGAGGGAAATAAATTCACTAGCACTATTCACTTGGTGAATAGTTTAATTTGTTTAGGTTTAGTGCCCTAAACCGAAACAAACATTAAAAGTCCATAGACTTGGCTGCCATATGATGTCACGTTTAGTGCCCTAAACCTAAACAAACATCAAAAGTCCATAGACTTGGCTGCAGCCATATGACATACTTTCAAAAGCCAAGCATTGGAGCCCCTCCTACATCGAGCCGTGTGGTTACCGTCCACAAACTTCGTCTTAAACAAACATGAAATTCCCATTGACAATGAATGGAGAACTTTACGTCATAGTGTCTGAGGCAAATAGACACAGTGTCTATTTTTCGTTGTGATGATGTACATGTATACGATGATAAGAGTGCCCCTCACTTCACACGGGTGTGTGATTTAAAAACAAACAAACCAACACATATTTGGTGTTCTGAGGAGATTATATCAAATACCAGAAAATACCTTTAATATTTGCCTCATGTCACTATAACAATGAGACTTGGCAGCCAGATCCTCTACTTTATACTTACTGTACCTACTTATTATAGCCTCTAAAAAAGACAAAGGCTTACCCATGTTGTTGCCGACGGTCCATGACTCATCGTAGTCGAAATGGATGTCGCCCTGCCGGTGTGTGTTGGGGAAGAAGGCGTGGGCGAGGATACCTCCGGGCCCGTCGAACGGAAGGCTGTCCCCGTGCCAGTACCTATGTGTTCCAAAAGATATCTTAAAGGAATACTTCACCCCCGGAATGAAGATGTTTGTATCAAGTGATTCACCCCGTGTGTTGCCGTATTGACTTGGTGCCGCATGATTCTTGCGCAAATGTGAATCTCGATTTTCTTTTTTTCACGATTTTCACACGATTCTCATTGGTGGGAGAATCGTGGTAATATTTGGTAATATTTATTGTCTTCTATAGTCTGTAGTTGCTGAACATTAACTACATTCAAAATGTGGCACCTGGAGCCATAACTACTGTGGCTTTAAACAGACAGACAGACAGACAGACATCAAAGTGCTTGACTTAAACCTCTCTTAAAGTCTCTCTCTTGTAGCAAAAAATAAGAGTAACTAAAATGAATTGGACAGCCAAATCGTGCTGCACCATTCTTGCTCAAAATTTAGAAATGAGATCACATACAAGGTGTCTGAATCTAGAATCGCGATTTCTTTTCGATTCAGCTTTAGATTGGATTTTTTGGGGGCCTTTAGTTTTTCCCCCTTTGGCACTGCTTTCCCGGCGGGCGAGAATGTGCGTGTTCTCAACATGCACACTACTCGTTTGTAGTGCGAGACTTAATTGTTTACACGGAAATGCATTAAACAGTTCACGAGTGGCACGATAGATGGCATGTTGTTTTGGAAGTACAGAGCATTGCAGCTGGATAAATGGACTGTACTGTTACTCTAAGTTATGTGACGGTTTACAAAACGGATGTTTTGATCATCATTTGATGTGTTGTTTTTGTCGTTAGACGCGGCCGCCGAATTCATCAAGCCTCCTCTCGGTTCTTTGTTCATCGGGGAGGCATGCGAGGAGGAGGGCGAAAAAAAAACCAATGTCTCCAGGCGTTCGAGGCAACATGGGGTGAGTAACTGATATAAATATTTTCATTTCGGGGGTGAAGTATGTGGGTATTATTGCATACTACTAAGTCTGGGCTAAACGCAAACTCTTGCTGCACTCCCTTTGATCTTCAAATGAACAAATAGGGGAAGAAAGAAACGACGGCAGGACTTTGTCATGTCGTTGCAGCTGTTTGTTGTTATTTTTGTTATTTCTTGATTGATTTAAGAAGATGACACCATCCATTATGTTCATTATGGTCTCCGCTGTTTGTCATTATGTTTGTCATTTCACACACACACACGCACACACACACACACACACACACACACACAACCATACTGGCAAGATTTCTCTCCCTCTCTCGTTGGTACTGTCTCTCTCTCTCTCTCTCTACCTCAGTCTGAACCCACAAATACTGTAAGCTCTATCAACATATTTTTGGATTCATGATGTACTTGTTCCCTCTTGTTTTCAACTCTTGTTGTTACTCTGTCTTTCTGCCCTTTGTTCCTTGCGATACGCTTTGTTGGCGAGGCTCTTTGTCAGAGAGGCAAACCTCGTAAATATGTTTGACTTGATTCTGCTTCGACTTGATTCTGCTAGCCTAACACATTCTGGACGGGAACGCCTTTTGGTGTTTTAACCCATTCTGACCTGAGATCAGATTCATACGAGGTTTCCACCGGACACACACTGGTCTGATTAACCCATTCTGACCTGAGATCAGATTCTAAAAAAATGTCAGTCGTTCTTCGATTTTTCAAAAATAGCAGACCTACAAGCTCGTAGCGCGCCACTCGGTGGCGCGCTATGAGCTTGTAGATCTGCTATTTTTAAATAGCTAAAGCATAACATGATGCTGAACACCATAATGGGTTCCCGGTCTGAATGGGTTAAGCATTATGTTATAATTTAGCTATTGAAAAATAGCTGACCTACAAGCTCATGAACTTGAAAATGTGCCACAAATCTTTGAATATAGGCTACTGTATATTCTTTCAGAGAGAACGTTTGTAACTCAAATCTTTGCTTCTGGGGGGGTGGGGTGGGGTGGTCCCTGGAACAGCAGGCAATTACATATAATCTTTGCGGTCCTTGACATGAAATAGTGAGCACCACTGACATAGAAACATGAGGATTTTCCAGAAAAAAATACATTTTAAAATTAAAAGACATTTTTTTGTAATTTCGACGTCGGGGCCTAAATGGGCTAAGCTTCGCTAAAAGCTTTGCTCGCACACGGGGGGGGGAGGGAAGAAAAAGAAAAACATCTCCTTCACCTCGTGAAGTCGATGACGATGTCGGCCTTGCCGCTGCGGACCTCGGTGAAGGTGAGCGGCGTGACGTCGCTCCACACGCGCAGAGCCTCCTGCAAAACACGGCGCACCTTGTCCTCCGTCATCTGCCAGGGAAAACGCACCACCCTGGGTTGGGGACAACCACACACACACACACACACACACACACACAATATAACATCATCTGCCAGGGAAAACGCCCCACCCTGGGGTGGGGGACATGTTGCCTGATCAGCTCTCGGCTTGGGTATTCCTACAATCTGCAGGCCCCTCACGACTGATTTATGGACATCCAAATATGAACACAAGTGGTTTACATTTGTAGCCAAGCTGTATAATGGCATCCTTAAGACGCTGGTACTTAAGCACCTTGGTAAGGAATGCCTCTTCACACACACACACACACACACACACACACACACACACACACAACCCAGCTGGCACTCGCTCACGCTCACGCACCAACACGCCTCTCTTCACTGGCTCCCTGTTCGTTTTTAGAGTACTGTAGATTTTAAGATTCTATTGTTTGTTTTTAAACAACTGAACGGTCTGGCACCTCAGTATCTCTCTGATCTCATGGTTTAAACTCCCTTCAAGTGGTCTGCAGGCCACTTGAATCTCGAGGTCACAAAGAAGACATGTTTAAAGACCAGAGGTCTGTCGACTCGTAGCCCCCAAATTGTGTAACGAGCTCCCCTCATATCATGTCAAACTGGCCCCCACGCACCATCGAGACTTTTAAATCTCGCATTTAAGACCCACCTTCACACCTTTAATTCCGTTTCAGAGTCCCTGTGGTTTTTGTTTGGCTTTGTTGTCATGTGTTATTTTTTTGACGGTGTGGTCTTGCTTGTTGTTTCTAAGTGATATATTTCTGTAGAGCACACGCGGAGGCAAAGACACATGCATGTCGTCCAACCACACACATACACACACACACACACACACGCACGCGCATGCACGCGCGTCGCACACACGCACATACACACACGTCAGGAACTGTAGATGGCTGCACACAACAGGGACCACCAGCCTTGCAGGTGTCGCTGCTCATCTCATCTGATATGAGGTGTGCTGCTGCCAGCCAGCGCCCCTAGGGCTCTGATACCAGATAATACTATATCATATCATGGTCTTCCTTTTTCCCTTTTCTTGGGGGTGAAACCACCCAGTGTGATGTATGAGAAACACCTCCCCCCTCCCTCATGTGTCATAAACAGACACCATCACTCATATGCGCTACATTTACAGGGCCTTAATGCCTTCTTAATAATGATGATTCCATGCCAAAAAATGTAAACAGCTGTAACAATGCATATACGACCGATGTGTGGGGTTCCTTGCGTTATGCGGCTTATTATAGTAAATTGTGTAATGTCATGGGGATGATATTGATATTCCTATAGACTGAAATTGGCCCAACAAACAGAACGGCCTCTATGCACACGTATACACGCCATTTTGGAAAGAACTCGGGCCACTTCCCTACTTCCTTCACAGGTGTTACCAATGACACTAATGAAGGCTCTGTTCCATTCTGGTCAAACAGAGTTAGGGTGCTGCTATAGAGCGTCACAGTCCCGCCCCCTTTCATGACGACGGCAGGCCCAGGAAATAATTCCAAATGCATTCCAAATTATGGTTAGAAAGTGTTAAAAATAAAATGAAATACGACACAGACGCTTTCCTGGGTTCGTTCGTTGTAACGGTTGAAAAGAGTATCAGATATCGGTACAGATATGCGGTTCTCAACTGAGGTTCCCTCTAACAAATTATTATTAAAAAAAGAAAAAACGTTTCTACTTCAACCAGATCCCTTTCAGGTGTAGTGGAATAATGGCTCTCAGATGTATACGGTATTCATATCCGGCTCCCTGGATCACATAATTCCGCTGAGCGCCGAAGGCTTGTGGTTCACGTTCAAGTGCCTTCCAGTAGTAGCGGTGTGTGATGTGAGCGGCTTTGGTTACACCTGCGTTAATCCATTAAGACCTGGACCGCAGCTGTGTCACCTTTAGCTTTTACAGTAACCACTTTAACCTGCACCCTTTTGGTGTTTTAAGCGTATAATGTTATCATTTAGCTATTGAAAAATAGCAGATCTACAAGCTCATAGTGCGGCACCGAGTGCCGAGCTTGTAGGTCTGCTATTTTCGTGAAAATGTGGCGCAAATCTTTGAATATATATTCTTTCACAGCGAACGTTTTTAACTAAAATCTTTGCACCTGGGGGGGGTCCCTGGTTCCTGGCTGGTACAAAACATTTTCAGATGGGGGTTGGTGGCCGAATACATATAATTTTGGGGGTCCTAGACATGAAATAGTTTGAAGAACCACATGGATAGATGTTGTTTTTCAGAAAACTGTCAGGATTTAGAAGAAGTTAATAGCCGTGTTTCCTGTCTTTCAGCAGTTTCGGTAGCCGATACATTAACCCATTTAGACCTGATGCCGATAAAATAAAATGAAAGGCTTCTAAATCCAAACGGTTTTCTTAAAAACCTGTTTCTATGTCAGTGGTGCTCAACCATGTTCATGTCAAGCACCCCCAGAATCATCTGAATTTGTCCGCCGACCCCCCGTCTGAAAATATGTTGTTCCAAGGACCCCCTCCCAGAAGCAAAGTTTTGAGTTAAAAAGAATATATATTCAAAGATTTGCGCCACATTTTCAAGATGTTAAAAAAAATAGCAGATCTACAAGCTCATAGCGCGGCACCGAGTGCTGCGCTATGAGCTTGTAGATCTGCTATTTTTTCCAATAACTAAAGTATAACATAATGCTTAAAACACCAGAAAGGGGTTCTCCGACCCTGAGTGGGTTAAGTAGAAGCTAAACACGCCTAGCAGGGTGTGATGAATTAAATCATATTAATGACAGAAAGATTTGCTGAGCATAATACTGTATCTATCATGGCGTGTTGAGGTTTATTTGAGCGCTGCTCGTGAAGCTTTCTAGAGTACCACAATCTTTCTTGTATGCTATGAAGTGGACCGGCTTCCTCCGTGTCCATACATAGACTAGTACTATGCCATTTTGGCGTGTTAGCATTTCAACTTCCCATTCTCTTTTTTTTTTATCCCACGATTTTGCAACCCATTTTTTCACCCAGTGTCACTGTCAATTATATAATGTAATCCTGGGTGCTACACTTCCTCTGCCAACCTGGGGGGCGGGTGGCGGCAGCGGACTGACCTCATGCCCCCTTCTATGCATGAGGAGTCCAAGCTGCTTCTTTACACCCGACAGGAGGGAGTTTCCCCAGCCGGACGTAGCGCCTGGAAGGAACACGTTATTCCGACCAGTTCCTTTCCCCTCCATCAGGCACCCCGGCTGGCCAGGGGGAGGTAGTTTAGAGACAAGGATTACTGCATATGTTTTGTGAGGGTAGGACCCTAGGGGACCCAGGGAGAACATGCAACTCCACACAGAAAGGCCCTTTCGCCAACCCCACCTCGGGTATGGGCACTGATGACGTGGAGGAGAGAACACGCCCCCCAGTGCCCACATCGTCCCGAGTGGGAATCAAACCTAGGACCTTCGCCTCACCTACCGACTGTGCCACCGTGCCCCCCACGTCCCCACAGACAGTGGCCTAGTGGTTAGAGTGTCCGCCCTGAAACTGGGAGGTCGGTTGGGGTTCGATCCCCGGCCGGGTCATACCAAAGACTGTAAAGAATGGGACCCAATGCCTCCCTGCTTGGCACTCCGCATCAGTGGATTGGATTGGGGGGTCAAATCAACTAATCAAATGATTCCCAAGCACGACACGGCTGCAGCTCACCGCTCCAAGAAACGGGTCAAATGTGGAGAACAAATCTCACTGCGGTAACGTTTGTGACAAATTGTGCAACTTTGACTTTGTTTCTCATAATTTCTCACCATTCTAAGACATGTGCTCTGTCTCAACGGAACACACACACACACACACATGGATGGAATGGAAGGAAGCTCATTGTTTTTGACGGGACTTGTTTTTTTGCAGTCCGTTCCCAAGGTCTGGATTGAAATGGGCCATGTTTGTCTCCTAGCCTTGGAATACTCTGCGCACAAAGTTAAGAGCTGCATGGTCTCTCTTTTCTGTGCGCGTGCATGCGTGCGTGTGTCTGGGGGGGCGGGGGGGGGGAGCTCCATAACTGAATCTTATCTTTATCTTACCCTTTCTTATCTTAATTTAAACATTTCTGACGGTTTCAGATAGGACTGAATTGCAGTCGTGACATAATGCCAAATACATCCTTTTTTCTCTCCCGGTTATCATTGTGACTGATAACAAAAGCCCTTTGTTCTGTCTCTCGTTCTTTATATTGTATAAAATAAACAATGGCTGCTACAAGGAAAGTATTCATGACAGGCAGGCAGACAGACAGACAGGCAGACAGGCAGACAGACAGACAGACAGACAGACAGACAGACAGGCAGGCAGGCAGGCAGACAGACAGACAGGCAGGCAGGCAGGCAGACAGACAGACAGACAGACAGACAGACAGACAGACAGACAGACAACAGCCTATATATAGCATGCTGTGCTGTACTCTGTTGTGGTGGGACTCGGATGAAAGAAAAACAATCGCATTCTTCAGATGCAGTGTTTTCAGAAACACAAACTCTTGTTTTTCAAGAATGCCATTTAACTTTTCAGAAGAAATGTGTTGACACAATGAGGCAAGGGGCAAGCCACTGATTGCAGTTGGCAAAGAATTTGAATTATGTTTTGTGTGCATTTTCTTTGTATGCCTGTACCTGTGCCTTTCATCCAAAAATGAAAAAAGAAATGTGTTGACAGAGACGGCAAGCAACACAAGTTCATTGTTCAGTAGGCTATCTTTAAAACACATTATTCAGCAAGTGCTATATCACTTTAGGGATACACGTTTTAGGATACAAGTTACCTGCTTTTTCTTTTGGTATTTTGAGCGATCCGTCATTTTATCAGAGTATCTGTCACTTTTTACAGCTGGTGGATGTCTTATCTTTGCAGCTTAAAGCCTTGTATGTCTTCTTGGCAGTACAGTATATCATGACAACACACGGCTCAATTATGGCTCCAGGGCAATGATGACAAGTAGCCAAATAAATCATAAAGTATGGAATTTTCATGAGTGGAAACTCCTTTTATAAAAATAATACTGCCAATCAATTATATGAGCAAATATAACTCATCTCGCCATCTTTGGCTCAGCTTCAACCATATTGTACCCCAATGTTGTTAAATGCACACACTGTTGAGTGCAAGTTCAAATAGACTGTTTAGGTCTATGATTTATTGCACCATATTTGACAACCCCATGAACCCTATAAAACGATGTGGATATTGTGTACACTATAGACATGTGCCCGTCGGCCACCGGCCTACTTGGGAACGATGCAAGTTGGGAACCTGTTGTCATAACACCCATTTTAACAGTCTTGAGCCCTTTTGTGCCCATAATGGAGATCCCCGTATCTGTCTGTCTGCCTGTGTCTGAAGAGTGCAAACTGACTGTGAAACGTGGACTGGTTAAGTAATCAAAATGGTATAGGTGTGGGTCAATTGGCTGAGGCAGAGGTCTAATGGTTTGAGGTCAGATGAGTTGCTGGCCATGACATCAGGGTGCTTAACTGCGACAGCAGGTCGCATTTACTACAGTATATACTATATATCCATCCCTGATGATGTCATGTGATGTCACAATAACCTGGGCACCTGGGGTGACCAGGGGGCTGATGTCACGTGATGTCACGATAACCTGGGTGGCTTGCCTGGGGTGACCAACCAACACACACACACACACACACACTGACAGGAAATGTTAAATTCCATAGTTAACTGCGACCTGCAGTCGCAATTTCACACTCCATGAAGGCTTGAATTCATGTTTTTTCTTAATTTTTTTCTCTCTCGTTGCATTCCTGAGTAATGAATGTGATGCCCCGCGGAGTAGACTCAAACCGTCTCCTACTAGAAGTCTCCTATAGAGCGTCGCAGTCCCGCCCCCTTTCATGACGACGCCTGGCCCAGGAAATGAATCGCAATGCATTTTTCCCATAGACATTTCAAAAAGTATTTATTATTTATTTAAGACCTTTTAAGCGCCGTACGAAGCCAACTCGAGTCGTGACAAATCATGACAACACACACAAAAAAATTGGACAAAACAAATAATTACATAGAAGAAAAACAACAACAAAAGTGTTGTAACATGCCGTTTTTTTCTACTTTCTAATTCTTTGTTTGGCCCGAAAGTTTTGTTCGTTGTCATGATTTGTCACGACAAGAGTTGGCTTTGTCCGCAGCGTAAACGTCTTTAAATAAATACTTTCTGAAATGTCTATGAGGAAAATGAACGGAGAATCATTTCCTGGGCCATGGTAGGGGGCGGGACTGCGACGCTCTATAGATCAAATCATTGGCTCCGAGCTATGAGCTTGTAGGTCTGCTATTTTTGAAAAATCTCGAAAATGTGGCGCACATCTTTGAATATATATTTTACTTTCAGAGCGAACGCTTTTAACTCAAATCTTTGCTTCTGGGGGGGTCCCTGGAACAACATATTTTCAGATGGGGGTCGGCGGCCTATATTACATATAGTTTTTGAGGTCCTTGACATGAAATATTGAGCACCACCGACATAGAAACATACAGTAGCTATTTCAGAAAACTGTCATGATTTAGAAGAATTTTTTTACATTCCGACTACGGTAGTACATTGAATAGAATAGTGTAGTGCAGAGTTGAGTACTATATATATATATATATGTGGTGAGTGACACGTACTTGTAGGTGAGGTCTGTCTTGTCCCAGCGGCCTCCATAGAGGACGAAGCGCCGCTGCCTGTGTTTCCCTCTGTAGTGGAGCTCCTTCTGCGTGGGGAAGTCCGGGACGCCGCAGCGCGGGCGGTTCCACAGCTCGCTGGCGTTGGCGGTCGTCGGCGGCGGCAGCAGGCTCGCCTCCTTCACCAGGTCCTGGGCGTGATGCGCGATCCTTCCTCGCTTCTTCAGGTCGTGGAACTTCTCGGACATGTGGAGCAAGCCCTTCAAAACAAACAGCCCATCGGCGTTCATCATCAACTTTCTTACTTTCATATATCAGAGACAGTATATAGCTAGATGATTTTTTTCACAATAGAGCTGCCTTTGACGGAAACCCAAACCATTGTCTGCCTTTGTCGGAATTCTCCGTCAGTTAATGTACTGTACTTCATCGATATATGAAAGATAATAATTTACTATTCTGTCCATATCGGGTCGCAACTCGAATGGGGCTGAGTCGGCTGTAGCGAACTTCACGACGTTCGACACGACAACTCGCGAGCTTTAGCATGCTGACTCGGTGGTGTCTCTCGGGGCTTAAGTTCGCTAGAGACGGCGCCCCTCCGTCATGGTCTAAAGCTATACTTTAGTGGCCAAAAATAAAAAATAAAACGTTTTTAGGCTGTTTTATAATGTGAAAATGCCACGCGCCGCTGGCGCCCTACTACTTCCTACTAGACATTCATGGACAACACTGTTTAAGATGACTCAATGTCATTCTCGATAAACGTTATTTCCTCAAACCAGGGGATGAGCGAGTGACGTCAGGACTTTATCAGTCGGCATCTTTTCCACTCTTGTCTCTCTGGGTCATTCACACCTGCATAATGATAATGTGAGACTGGCATTTGGGGCAAGCGAAGGAGAAAAAAAACCACGTTGTCCTTTCTTTCTGAACTGAGGCAAACACTTAAGTAAATTATGAGGTGGCAGAAGCATAGTTTTTTTTCTCCCCATTCTACTCATTCATTGTGATATTTACATGCTGGTCATATATATATATATATATATATATATAGCAACACAGAGACTTGTAATCTGGTCATGTTGTTTTTTCCTCTGTCGTAAAGTGGGTCCCAGAAGACTATCACTGTCCCTTATCCCTCTACCTATTAGAGTAAATACCCCCCCTGCCAAAAAGAGAGGAAATGGCTTTGCTTATTGCATCAGGGGGAAATTACAGAGAGTGCAGGCTCTCCTCTCCATGACCACAGTAGTGTTTCACTAGCTTCTCGCGTGGCGCCAACCAAAGCTTCCGAATTACGTTTTTTTTTTTTTTTACAGTTCTGGTGGTGCGCTTTGGGCCGTTCCTTAAATTACCAAACTTACACACTCTTCTACAACTTATCCTCTTCTACTGCTGAAGAGAACAGGCCCTGTGGGATGTTCAGCCCTGACGGTGCACGTTGAGGAGGTGGAGGCATCGTCCCACATTAACCTCATGCAGACCGCGGCCATCTTGCCATTAAGTTAACCCATTCTGACCGGAGATCAGATTCTAAAAATGTCTTCTACATCCTGACAGTTTTCCATTCTGACCTGAGATCAGATTCTAAAAATGTCTTCTATGTCAGTCGCTCTTCGATTTTTCAAAAATAGCAGACCTTCAAGCTCATAGCGCGCCACTCGGTGGCGCGCTATGAGCTTGTAGATCTGCTATTTTTCAATAGCTAAAGCATAGTGCATAGTGTGCTAACACCAAAATGGATTCCCGCCCAGAATGGGTTAATGGCAGGGTGGCAACTATACTGTAGCTGCAATTTGCCATTGACAGCCCAAACATCCAAACAGAAAAGTCCTATATCTGATTGTATTAATTAAACGACGTCAAACTCGGCAACATTGCAGCTGTACGGAAAGCTTGAATTGAATTATCCTCTTTCAATCATCTGCAAAGTGTTTGTTTCATAAAGAAAGATCCACCGCAGACATGTTATGAGCTACTTTCTGTCAAGAAATTCCTCGCAGGTGATCACCTGCAAGTTTTGGGAGTTTGGAAGCACTCGTTATCAGTAAAGCAACGTCCGGTCCTGCTGCATGCATTCTGTGACAATTCAAAACAGGTGGTGGTTACACTGCAGGCCCGTTGAGTGATATCCAACGAGCACTCCCAAACTGCAACACTTAGAAGAAGAATAATCACCTGCGAGGAATGACTTGACAGAAAGGAGCTCATACATAACATGTCTACGTTGGATTTTTATGAAACAAACACTTTGCAGATAGAAAGAAGACAATTCAAGCTTTTTTCGTACAGCTGCAATGTTAGTGAGAACATCGTTTAACACAATCAGATATGACTTTGTGCCAGGGGTTTGGATGTTTGGGCTGTCTACTTACCACCCATTAGCTTAATGGCAAGATAGCCGCGGTCTGCATTGTGGTCTATGGACAATGTGTTTGGACTCATTCCCGGGTGTGTTTTTATTATGTTCTGAATCAAGTGACCCACCACCGTCCGTCCCACTGTGCTGTGCAGGGCTGTAACACTGCTGTGTGGTTACAGAGCCACAGAGAACAATACCCAGCAGGATTCATGGAATGTGCTCCAACAGTCAGTCCCCGAGTCCTACAACTCCTCCTGACCACAGAAAGTAAAGGGGCTTTAGTTCACAGTGAGTGATGGACCTTGATCGAGGGAGAGACGCACACACCCCCCCCCCCCCTCTAGCCGCCATCTCTCCATTAGACTGGCTCCACTGTTCTTATTGCCTTTTACATTTCACTTAGTTTGAAAGATACCCTTTGACGTTTTGGAATTTCTGCCCTTTTTTTGTCTTTTCCGGCGACGGCGGGTCACATTAACGAAATAAAAGGTTTTTCATATTTTTGTCTGCCAGTTTCCCCCTGAAATGAATAGTTCTAGCTCGTCCTTTCACACTGAAATCCAGGCTTTGCACTGACCATGCATTCAGGAGTCAGGACGCAATATGGCCGACTAAAGTGGCATTACTCCTAAAGCTGTTCCTTGTATGACTTTGTTGGCTGGCAACCACTCCTATGTGTGTCTCTGTGTCCGAGCACGAAAATAGCAAATTAGTTGGTTTTCATCACCAAGTGTCACTGTTGTGCAGCCTAACACACACACACACACACACATTAACTGTATATATGATGATTTTGGGTGTGACAGTTCAGTGACAGTGCAGTACAGTAGAGGGACCCCCAGGGGACCCCCACACAGTTCGGGCCACCACCCTGGGCTCGTTCCTGTGGGTGTGGGAATTCCGGGGACCCCCTGGGGTCCCCCACACCGAGTTGCACCACTCACTTCACACGGGTGTAATTTTAAGTATAAAACAGGGAATAAGTGGTTACATAAAGGGCTAATTGAGTCCTGGTTTTGATGTTTGAAGAAAAACAACTGGCTAAAATTGGCATATGTCAACATATCCCTTTCAGAGAGGGGTTTTGACTGTTATTTCTAAACAGACTGATCCCAATCAGTAAGTTGAGAGGAGTATTGGGCTGCCAGGGTTGTAAAACATGGCTAATTCTAAGCAGTAGGTGCATGTGGTCTCCCCTGTCGTTTCAAAGGCATGAGAGATGAAACGCTTGCACGGTTAGACGAAATAGCCCCGACTCAAGTGTCAAATGGACCTATAGTTGACCCTGTCTGACCCTGCCTGCAGGGTGAGCGAAAACACAGCCAATACGTCTCCAAAGAGAGACCCACCAACAGGTCTGGATCAAAGTTCAAGGTTACACCCATATGCCAAGTTCATTAACTGAGAAGGTTTGGTCAGTGCAAAGATAACAACGTGTTGCACTATCGATGTCAGGGTTGTCGTTGTGTGTGCCACCAAGACCGCCGTATAGGGTGATGGTAACGATCCCCAGGATAGCTCAATGATTCAAGCATGGTGATGTAGGATAGACACAATTTTTCGGGCCAAACAAAGAATTAGAAAATAGAAAGAAACGGCAGGTTACAACACTTTTTTGTTGTTTTTCTTCTTTGTAATTATTTGTCCAAAATATTGTGTGTGTTGTCATGATTTGTTGGCTGGCTTTGTACGACGCTTAAAAGGTCTTTAAATAAATACGTTTTGAAATGCCTATGGGAAAAATGCATTTCCTGGGCCACTCGTCGTTCTGAAAGGGGGAGGGACTGCGATGCTCTAGTACTGGTTCTATAGTACTTCAATGAGCAGAGCAGACTGTATCATATGTTTTAGGACAAGAGTTATTTTAATGTTCAATACCTTTTGTAAAAAGCACAGTTGAAAAAATGATTATTCCACTAATGGAATAAAGGATTTTCTACTTGAACTGTGAGCAGAGTCGCCTTAATTGGACCTTCTTTAAGTTTGCCACCACTTTAAAAGAACTCTTGTCCTGAAACAAAAAAAAAACCCTCTCCAAAGAGCACCTGTTTACAGTTTTCTATATTTAACCCATTCTGAACGGGAACCCATTTTGGTGTAAGCAGCATGTTATGCTTTAGCTATTGAAAAATAGCAGATCTACAAGCTCATAGCGTGCCACCGAGTGGCGCGCTACGAGCTTGTAGGTCTGCTATTTTTGAAAAATCGAATCTGCGACTGACATAGAAGACTTTTTTTTAAATCTCTTTAAAAGAACTCTTGTCCTGAAACAAAAAAAAAACCCTCTCCAAAGAGCACCTGTTTACAGTTTTCTATATTTAAGGACCCACGGAGCGCTTTATCATCTTCTTTTTTCATATCGTATGTTTTAGTGTAGAAGATGGAAAATGTAGATGGAAAATGTAAAGTTTTTAGTAGTTCAATCAAGTTCAGTGGTTCACAGGAGGTTTAGTTTTGGCAGTCGCATGCAGTCACGCAGATGTGGAAGGCTTTGTGGCCCAACATCGCTTGATGTAATGCTCATGTAATTTCAGCACAGACAATGGAAATCCTGTTAGGACGGAGACTGTATAGCACAATGTTTCAGAAAAAGTCCCCGGGAGAATAAAGCCCCATCACAATCTGCTGAGTGAGCAAAGAAGTGACGAGAGTCAGTGATGAGACACTAACCTCAACAGCCAGACTCAGCCCCGAAGGCCTTTTGTCGGATGCTTTATCATTATGTGCACATGAGGATAGAGGAAGGGGGGGTGGGGGGGGGGGTCTCTTACATGTATGGACACATCTAGCTTCTGGTTATGTTGATGACAAGATCTGTGAGCTATAGTGGAGGGGATCTGACTGTGGTATTCACAAAGCGCACGTTAACATGCCTGTACACGGCATGCGTCTGAAGAGTGTCTCTGTTTTAACAACACTAGCTTTGCGTTTGCATTTGAGCATTATTTCAGCGACGTATCTCTGTAAAAGGTACAGTGCAACAAGAATGACTCTCAGTCATAACTGCCAGGTGCAACAAGCTCTTGTAGCGCCTGTTTTCGTTCGTTTTCCGACGTTCTTTTCACTTGCTTTTGTTACGGTTGTCCTCTAGCTCCAGTTTGCTCATAGCTTTAGCTTCTGTTGCCACTCGCTCTGCGTTGCGGTGGCTTCAGAGTATGGGTTTTTAACTTTTTTTTAGGAGGCATCATGACTAGGTCGCTAGTAAGGTCTCTAGTACAGTCGTCTTTACGGTCGCCAGTAGTGGTGGGTGCAAATGTAGTCCAGGCGCTTTTCAAGCACCTGGCAAAAAAAAGCATACGACTTTGAGCAAAAAGAGGCGCCGTGCTGACAGAATACAGATCATGTTTTCAGCATGTTGTCATTATAGCAACAGCAGCAGAACTGCTGACTCGTGGTGCATCCTAAGAGGATCTGCTTAATTTAACGCAGCTTGCCGGGAAAAAGGGGTAACCGAGGGCCACTGGGCCACTCGAAAAGTAGATTCTCCATTAAGATTAGCTCTGAATGTCTAAATAACATTAATCTAACATCCACTCAGTTCAGGACAGTAGGCAATAAGTCTTAAGTGACTGTTTACTCGAGGAGAGAGATGCCGTCTTGATTTGAAGGGCGTGTTTATGCCGATAAAACAAGGACAAAGGGGGCTGCTTCCTCGCTAGAGGATTTACTGTAGCAGATATGGGGAGATTATATGCTTTTTCTATCGGCCTCCTTATCCCCCAAAATCCAATACATCGGCTGGAAAATCAGAAACACAAGAGAAGGCAGTGCATGGTTAGATGATACAAACCCCTGGGTGTGACTGCATGTCTTATCGTTCCATGACACCAAAATATCCTCTGCTGAGTCCTTGAGGTTTCTTTTCTACTGCAATCTCTTATTGCATGCACAGCATATAGTTGTTGTTAAACCTGTCCCAAACTGAACTCACACACGGAGTCCTGGTTAATAATCTTTACTTCCTATCTGTGGAGCTGGGAATAGTGACAGTCAGTCAGTGATGATATGCTCTGCGCTCCCCTTGCATGACCTAGCTGGCCACCACATCAATGGGCGATTCACATCAAGGCAGAAAGGCCCCTCCTCCTCCTCTCCTCCAACTAACGAACTAAAAGCTTCTGATTAATTTCTAGAGGGAGGCGCACATGTGCCTCGTAACTACACACACACACACACACGCACACGCAAACGCACACACACACACACACTCTACAAGTGTCTTTCATTGGGTAGCTATAGTCAGCGCGATTGCAGCTGTGACCTAGTTCTGCTCATGGAAGCAAGCCGATGGGAAGCCAGAGTGCTCTCTGATGTCACCTGGGGTCTCACGCTCTATGTTTTGCCCAATAGTTTTTGCCCCAAAAAGACACGGACGAAGATATATGGGACAAAACAGGAAGAAGAGCCGAGGCCGGCACTCGGGTTTTGTTGACAGTGGGGATATCTAAACATTTAGACATGGAGTTCACTGCCGTTTTTTTTTTTCTTCCCCGGAGAGAGAAAGCAGCGTGTTTGTGTTGTATCCCTGCTGCCCCAAATGCCACAGACGGGGAGACTTGTCCGAGCTTGTATAATCACTGGCGCTTTTGTCAACAATGGGGGAACAAATTGACGAAACTAAAGATTAGAGTTTCCACCAGGCTAAATGAGCGAGAGACATAACAAAGTTGTCACCACACCACACAGGTGCAAAAGCGCTTTCTTTCTGATAATGTGTGGGTGGATACGCGCAGCTTTTCATGCGTTCCACTTAATTTCGTTACAATCCTTTGAGCTAAATCACGCTGTTGACAAAAAGTGAGGCTGCACGTCACAATAACCCTAATCCACTCCGTCAACAGCTTAGCCTGCAAGTAAACCTATGGAGTTATGCGCAGGGATACCACATTAGTGCTTACAGAAACTTGTTATAGTATACATACAGACACACTTTGTGACTCTTCCATATAGGCTACATATATAAGCCAAAATACTGCAATGAAGCAAATTCAAAGGTTTATACTCCCTCAGGGCCATTTGTGGTCTGCAGGCCAGTTGAAACTTGAGGTCACAAAGAAGACACGTTTAAAGACAAGAGGTGACCGAGCCTTTTCTGTCGACTTTTGTAGCCCCCAAATTGTGTAAGGAGCTCTCCTCCCCATCATGTCAAACTGGCCCCTGTGCACCATCGAGACTTTTAAAACTCACCTTAAGACCCACCTTTACACCTTGACCTTTACTTCTGTTTGAGTGTTTCTGTGATGCCACGATTCTGTGTGGCTTTGTTATTACCGCTATGTGTTTTTAGCTTTTTCACTTTCTGTAGGCTACAGCACTTAATTTGTAAACCTTGAGTTGAGTGGATTGGATTGGAATGATGATGTTGGAAAAAAAGCAAAAGCTTGAATGTGTTAATGTGTTGATGTCTGCAACTGATGCCAATGCCAACATAACATTAACAACATACATATGCTGGCTTCCACCCACCGCCACATAGTCTATGGAGGTCCCCCCCCCTCTCTCTCTCCCTCTCTCTATTTTATGGTGTTGTTGACAAAATGCCTAGAAGACCTGTTATTACGGCTTCCTGCCCTGCAGTCAAACATGGGAGCCCATGAACAACCATGTCTTATTTCCTCAGAGAAGCTCTTCTCTTCCCATACGGTGGTATTAAGGTAATCATCACCCCAACGGTTGACTGGCTGGCTGACTGACTGGCTGCGCAATAAGCCAGAAAGATCATAGTAGTATAGGCATCATCAGACATGAAGTTTTCTCTTTTTTTCCCGCTGTCAGGACATGACTGTACGAATTGTGCTGCCATCAGTGCTGAGCATGCAAAAGGCTTGATGACAGTAATTTATTCAGAGGAAACACTAGGCTACATGTAGGCTACTGTATGCATGCAGCAGGTATAGCCATAATGCACGTCCATGCAGTTAAAAGTGTAATTACAGTGACCGGTCATAGGCTACAGCTCATCGTTTTGTGTAAAAAGTACCCATTTTCTTAATTAATGGTGCAATTGCAGCAGGGACAGAATGCGTGAAGGTGCAAACTGCAAAATAGTGCTGAAGCAGCAGAACCATGTGGGCTATGACCAACCATCCCGGCACAATCATTCACAATTCTTTATAAATGCAATGTAAAAATAAATAAATAAGAAAACAAAGTTAATGCGTGGCTCGCGGCTTTTATAATCCACGCAAACGTGTTTTGTTTTGGACCAACAGAAAGTGCACGCACGCACGCCATAATAATAACAACAACATAACGGTCATTTGCTTTTATAGTGATATACTCGCGAAAGTTTGTAGCCTATTATTTTCCTTTTTCTGCTCTTTGTTGGTCCGGACGACAACAACAACACAGCAACAACAACACAAAGTAGCCTATAGCCCAAATAATAATAATAATAATAATAATAATAGAAACATTTTTTTCCACTACTCACCGGTGCAACTTTGTACCTGCCGCCGCCGCCGGATGATCCACGGTGGACGGGCGAACAATGCATGCTTCGGAAGCAATGCAGCGTGAAGAGCAGAGAAAGCGTCCGCATCATCAACATCATCATCACCGCTGCAGGAAGGGACAAACCATGCACAGCCAGACGTTACAAGAACAGCGTTCTCTTTCCGACATGCAGGGAGAGTTGGAGAATGACTCTGCCTCCTCTGGGGGGGGCTCTTATATAGATTCGGATTTCTTTGTTCTGCTCTTTTTTTTTCTTTTTTAAACTTCACATACACTTTTTTTTTTATAGCCTGGGGTGATAATACCACCCGCGCCCCACGTGACACTTAACCCCTTCACTTCAATGCTGCAGTTCTGTGTGTGTGTGTGTGTGTGTGTGTGTGTGTGTGTGTGTGTGTGTGTGTGTGTGTGTGTGTGTGTGTGTGTGTGTGTGTGCGCGCGCGCCGCGGCGAACTTGGATTCAAAACAGATGACCCACCTGTGGTGTGGTTCAAGTCCTTTTTTTTAGAGGGGTTTCGGTTTATTTGCACGGATGATGCAAATGTTAGGGGGGGGGGGGGGGGGGCGTACAAGCCAAACCGTGCACGTGCATGATGATGAGACAAAAGGAATTTACTCCACTTGGTTATATTTATCCAAACAGAGAGAAAGTGGGGGTTCTCTCTCTGTGTGTGTGTGTGTGTGTGTGTGTGTGTGTGTGTGTGTGTGTGTGTGCGCGTGTGCGTAAGAGACAGCTAGAAGACAGAACAAAGACAATGAAAAGATATCAATAATGAAGTTGAACAATGGACTTCCATTAAGCCAACATAAATCATACACATGATTTGGAAACCGAATGGAAAAAAACAAAAAAAACAATTGATGCAGACAAGGATAATATTTAAACAGGACGTTTAGCCTATATTGGAGCCAAGCAGCCATACTGTATGCAGGATGACATTTATAAAGGAGAGAATGTCTAGTAGGCCTAAACCGAGGAACTGAGGATGTAAGTGTGTGCGTGTGCGTCAGTCAGACAGACAGACAAATTCAGCGTCTTGGAGAGAAACAAATCGAGAAACAAGCCTGGGTCAAAATTATAGGCTATAACCTACATGGATTATCTCAAATATTCTGTATAGTGGTCCCATTAATGGTTGTTGTTAAAGTGTACTAGTAGCATATCTTAGGTTGATAAAAAAACAAAGCTTAAATATATATATATATCAGTCATGCATGTCTTGGGATGTTTGTTTTGAAAGATAGCCTATTGACTATAATGAATAGATTGTAGGCTACTTATCTCTTGACTCTCCCTTTCATTTGTTTGACATGTGTTGTTTTTTCTAAGAAGTATTGAGTGTTAATGTTAATGTTAATGTGATTATTATTTGGGGAAGCTCTCCCTCATGCCTTTGACACACTGAGAGCTATTTTCTCATCTTTGTTTGAAATGAGAATGACAACAAATCAAAATGACGTAGTTAATATAAACTAGAAGCGCGACCCGCCTCTCAAGTCTTAACGCCACGAATCTGTGTCGCAGTGTGATCCGATTGAGAGACACACACACACACGCACACACAGGCGCAATAAGGCGGTGCTTCCGCATGATGCTCGGCCTTGCGTCACGGTCTATGACTTGCCGAACTGCACGAACTGTGCGCTCACAACTTGTTACCGGCTCAAATGTATATAGATGAGTTGCTGGGCCGAATGTTCGGTCAGTCAGTTAGTTGGTCAGTCAGGTCAGGTCAGGTCAAGACATGCAAGTCTATAGGCAGATTCACACTAATATCCCTGGATTCTCACTTCATGCGGGACCACTTGGCAGATGTTGTGGTTAGTGTAAATGCTGCGTACCGTTCCCCGGAGAAGATCACCCAACCGTTCCCGGGACTGTCCGGGGAATGGGGATGTAGTTTTGCGACCGATTGAACTGTGCCCGGATTACGGATCGCTGCAATGTGAAAGCCATCCGTATTAAAAGGCCAATGTGAATCATGGCCAGTGGGGATCAGCCAGGCAATCGTATTTGGGAACAGTTCGAATCAATCTGACTCCGTGTGAGTCTTCCCTAAGTGTAGGCCTACTTGGATGTGGTAGAATCAATCTGACTCAGTGTACTGTGAATCTTCCCTAAGTGTACTTGAATGTGGTAGAATCAATCTGACTCAGTGTACTGTGAATCTTCCCTAAGTGTAGGCCTACTTGGATGTGGTAGAATCAATCTGACTCAGTGTACTGTGAATCTTCCCTAAGTGTACTTGGATGTGGTAGAATCAATCTGACTCAGTGTACTGTGAATCTTCCCTAAGTGTACTTGAATGTGGTAGAATCAATCTGACTCAGTGTACTGTGAATCTTCCCTAAGTGTACTTGAATGTGGTAGAATCAATCTGACTCAGTGTACTGTGAATCTTCCCTAAGTGTACTTGGATGTGGTAGAATCAATCTGACTCAGTGTACTGTGAATCTTCCCTAAGTGTACTTGGATGTGGTAGAATCAATCTGACTCAGTGTACTGTGAATCTTCCCTAAGTGTACTTGAATGTGGTAGAATCAATCTGACTCAGTGTACTGTGAATCTTCCCTAAGTGTACTTGAATGTGGTAGAATCAATCTGACTCAGTGTACTGTGAATCTTCCCTAAGTGTACTTGGATGTGGTAGAATCAATCTGACTCAGTGTACTGTGAATCTTCCCTAAGTGTACTTGAATGTGGTAGAATCAATCTGACTCAGTGTACTGTGAATCTTCCCTAAGTGTACTTGAATGTGGTAGAATCAATCTGACTCAGTGTACTGTGAATCTTCCCTAAGTGTACTTGAATGTGGTAGAATCAATCTGACTCAGTGTACTGTGAATCTTCCCTAAGTGTACTTGAATGTGGTAGAATCAATCTGACTCAGTGTACTGTGAATCTTCCCTAAGTGTACTTGAATGTGGTAGAATCAATCTGACTCAGTGTACTGTGAATCTTCCCTAAGTGTACTTGAATGTGGTAGAATCAATCTGACTCAGTGTACTGTGAATCTTCCCTAAGTGTACTTGAATGTGGTAGAATCAATCTGACTCAGTGTACTGTGAATCTTCCCTAAGTGTACTTGAATGTGGTAGAATCAATCTGACTCAGTGTACTGTGAATCTTCCCTAAGTGTACTTGGATGTGGTAGAATCAATCTGACTCAGTGTACTGTGAATCTTCCCTAAGTGTACTTGAATGTGGTAGAATCAAGGCCAATGTGAATCATGCAGGGACCAGGTATTCGGTACCAGTTCGATTCAATCCGACACGATGTGAATCTGCCCTATTATAGGCTGGCCAGCTGGTCCAGCCAAAAAATACAAAGTATGGGAATGAGAAGATGTGGATGCAATTTATTATGTTTTCAGAAAACTTGGAGCAGTCTTTGAAAGTCAAATTATTTGACTGGCCCCTCGCCAGAACATTATTCCATGGGTCAGCTGAGTTCATTTCTGTAATTATGGGCACTAATAGCAGTGAAGAATTTAGCCTGTACTATTCTCAGCATTAATGGCTGTCAGGTTTTAAAAGTTGTTTGGACAGGAAAGGGGCTCTAATAAAATCCAATTTGCCTGACAGGGAATTGCAAAGCTCCAAGCCACAGCAAGCCTGTTATCAGAACATCAGAACGAACAGTGAAAGAGAGAAGGAAAGGGAGAGGCTTCGAGACTTCTGAGCTATGGCGCAAGAGTGTCACTTCTAATTAAGACAGCTGGGTACTGTAATTAACCGTATATTGCCTGTAGATGTATTACACGCAGTAGCCAATTATACCGTACATTGGCTTGGTCAGTTATCTGATGTACTGTACGACACAGTGGTGGAAAGTAACTATAAGTATACATTTATTCAAGTAATGTACATAAGTAGTAAGTACAATGTTTAGGTATTTGTAGTTTACTCGAGTATTTCCAAATACTTTTACTTCGATCTACTCCACTACATCTCGGATCCAAATATTGTACTTTTACTCCACTGCATTTATTTCAAAATGTTTGTTATAGTATAACGTTGTAGTTTTGGATTGTTATTACAAAACGTGCATTAACCCATTCTGACCTGAGATCAGATTCATACGAGGTTTCCACTGGACACACACTGGTCTGATTAACCCATTCTGACCCGAGATCAGATTCTAAAAATGTCAGTCGGTGGCGCGCTATGAGCTTGTAGATCTGCTATTTTTCAATAGCTAAAGCATAACATGATGCCAACACCAAAATGGGTGCCCGCCCAGAATGGGTTAACCACTTCAACCCTACATATATTGAGCATTTGAAAATGTAGCTGATCTACAAAGTCACAAAGGACCTATGTGACCTTTACTTCATAAAGGACCTACTGTATGAAGTAAAGATGCAAGAACGTCAAATCAACTGACATGCCTTCATGCCTTTCCCGCAAATTCCATAAGTCATATAGGTTAATATAGTTTCTATAGAGCCTGGAGTAGAACATAATCCCAGCTTTAGTTTTTTTAGGTTCATGTCGGGTCTCCTGTCAAGATGTGAAATGACAGGCTGTCAGGCAGCTACAGGCCCAATTACATGGGTGTTGCATTTTAGGTTGTATAATGTATATAAAACTCATCCAGTGCCACCAGGTGGATACCAGTTTTGGCCCTCGTTGCCACCGCAGCCCATTATAAATAAAAGAAGGAATTTGTAATTATATTGTGCATGTAATGTGCATATCATCACCTGAACACCAGATTAGAGGAATTTTCGAAATCTGGATGAAAAATAGAAAATAAATAGAAAAAATATATATATATTTTTTTTAAAGGCGTCCAAAGGCGCCAATGGCAACGAGGGCGTCACGGGAAAGGCGTCCAAGGGCGTCATGTGGCACTGAAGGAGTTTTTAAGGCCCCATTTACACTGGCAGCCGAATCCAGCCTGAATCAGATCTGTGCCACATCCAGATTGGAATCCGATTTGTTTGAAATAAGTCTAAACTCAAACAAGTCACATGGAATCCGATTTTTACAAATCTAAATCTGACCTGAGCTGACATTTCAGAGGTGGTTTCAAATCTGATTTCAGCAGATCTGTCTCAGTCTGAACGCAGTAACCTGATCTAAAATCGGATTCCATGTGACTTGTTTGTGTTTAGACTTAGTAAGTAAGTAAGTACATTTTATTTGTAAAAGCACCTTTCAAGACAAAGTCACAAGGTGCTGAACAGAACACGGAAAGCAATCAACAAGTTAAAAAACAAACAGGAAAAACATAGCACAAAAAAGTAAAAAGACAATCAAAAATGTAACGAAGAATAAACAAGGCAGAACTGGAAATGTAGGCATGTGAAATGGTACACTATAGAGGCAGAATAACAAAAACATAGGTATGTAAAATAAATCGGGTAAGAGCTACATGGGAAAATAAATACGGAATAAATGTGTCTTTAACTGTCTTTTAAAAGAGTCTACTGTCTCAGCGTTTTTTAGCATGAGGGGCAGGGCGTTCCAAAGAGTGGGGGCAACCACTGCGAAAGCCCGGTCGCCCTTTGTTCTTCGGTTAGTCCCCGGTATCTTATATAAAAGTCACTTTTATACTGGCGTCCTCTAGTCGCCACCTGATTCAATGCCTGCAATCAGTGTCCCCATTCGTTTACCACACCCGCCTGTGTGGCCGTCATCAATGAGTCCATGTTCGCATGAACATCACACTTCTCGGTACAGGAGGTTCCAGACACCTCAGTGGCTAGTGAGATGGATGAGCTTTATACAGATGGCAGACAGTGAGTTGCAGTGAATAATTCACTGTAAAGATCTGTCTGCTGACGGCTTAATTCCAGACGATCCTGATTTACAGAAATATGCTAAAATTTGGGCTCAGCGTAAGGTACAGAGAGGCAGGTTAGTGAGGATTCCGCCTGCCAATTCTGATGCGGCATCCAAAGTACAGGTGGTTTTACCTCGGTCAATGGTGCCTGAGGTTTTAGCACAGCTTCATAGTGTTTCCACTGGGGGCCATTTGGGGGTGCAAAAACTGCAGGGAAAGGTTAAAGACCGCTTTTACTGGCTGGGGTGGTTTGTAGATGTAAAGACATGGGTTAAAGACTGTGTAGATTGTGCTTCTCGTAAGACGCAAGGGAAAGCACTGTGTGCCCCTTTACAGCCATCCGTGTCATCGAGGCCGTTCGAGCGAGTAGCCCTTGACATTCTTGGTCCCCTTCCAGAGACCCCGGGGAAGAATAAGTATGTATTGGTTGTCGGCGACTATTTCTCAAAGTGGACAGAGGCGTTCCCACTGCCTAATCAAGAAGCCTGTACTGTCGCTAAAGTTTTGACGGAACAATGGGTGTGCCGGTTTGGCGCCCCCTCGGAGTCTGCATTCAGATCAGGGACGCAATTTTGAATCAAACTTGTTCAAAGAACTGTGTAGGCTTTTGCATATGCATAAAACTCGCACTACACCTTATCACCCAGAGTCAGATGGGTTGATTGAGCGATTCAACCGTACCCTTTTAGATATGCTATCCCTCTTCGTGGAAGACAATCAGTCTAATTGGGACACACTTTTACCATATGTTATGTTGGCATATCGTAGCAGTGTGCATGCTAGCACCCTGTTTACTCCTTACAGGGTATTGTTTGGACAAGAAATGGGCTTGCCAGTAGATGTATGCTAAACATAGACAACCAGGAGTCCTTTACCTCAGTAGACAATTATGTGGCTAGGCTGAGGGACCCATTGTCTACTGTGGTAGAAGCCGTTAAGAAACATCAAGCAAAGGCGAAATTCCAATACTATTCTGAGGGAGAACTAGTTTGGATGAGTCCCAAACTACAGAGACGATATAAAGGACCCTATAGAGTAGTGGACAGGGTGGCGGATGTCCTCTACAGGCTGGTGCCAGTGGCGGGAGGCTCAGAAACCATTTCAACCGCCTCAAACCCTGTACTTCTTCCTTGCCAATGACATCTGAGTCAACAGAGAATGAGACATCCATGGGAGATAGGGTCTTCCCTACTCCGCCAGAACAGCGCCAGCAGTCGGAGGTTCCAGGTTGTGCCAGTTGGGTCCAGCTTCGTCCGGCCCGCCGTGATGTCCCCGCGGAGGTGAGGACAGCGCCGGCAGGGGCGACCGAGGGTGGTCAGCGGCAACAGGGGACCCCGTCAGCAGGAGTGATGACACCAGTATTGCAGCGGGACATGGAGACTGTCCCAGAGGTCACCGGAGAACAAGGAGGCCCACCAGTAGATTCAGCAGCCTCTGAAGTAACCCTTCCATCGGACAGGCCTGTGGCTGGCCTTGGACAATCGGGCCATCAAGCTGCAACGACGTCGGAGGAATGTTCCACATGCCAGCAGAGCTCACCAGCTGGGTTACAGAAGGGCAACGGGCCAGAAGGCCCCGCAGCAGCGGAATCGACCCAGCCCTTGGATCTGTCAGTGTCACGTCCTGAGCGGTGGCAACAAGACTCCATAGGGGTGCCAACGCTAAGGGGAGGACGTCCACCTCGTCAGTGGAGACCAGCCGTCTGGTCACGAGACTACGATATGTCCTTATAGACTCGGAGACGAGTCCCTTTCTTCAAGAAGGGGAGAAGTGTGATGTGCATGCGAACATGGACTCATTGATGACGCCACACAGACGGGTGTGGTAAACGAATGGGGACACTGATTGCAGGCATTGAATCAGGTGGCGACTAGAGGACGCCAGTATAAAAGTGACACTTTGACGTTTGTGTGTCGTTGGAGCCCACGTCTTGTGAAGCGGCACTCTGGGTACGGGAGGGTGCCGACGGTGAAGACGGGTAGTGAGGGGGAGCTAGCTGTCATATCGTAGCAGGAGGGGAGACTACACCTGCGGTCTCCTGTAGTTAGACAGAGGGACTTTTAGAGAGTGTGCGCTCACTTTGCTCCTCCATACTATCTGCAACGGACTGAACGTTAACTTGTCCAAGTCACGACGTCCGACACGCATCTCCCCGGGGAGTTGGACGGCGTCACAAGCAAAGACCCCGGGGGAGGGTCCGCCACCACGGCGAGTTAAGTACCCAGATAAAAGCATTGTATCGTGTATTGTAGGCTATGTGCACTGATTATGTCGGAGACATTGTATTGTGTACACTGATTATTTAAGCGACATTGTATTGTGTACACTGATTATTTAAGAGACATTGTATTTATACAGACCAGCTGCCTCATTATTATCTGCGGGGGTCCGCTATAACTGCCTCTGTGTCAGTTTCAGCACAGTAGTTTAGGTAGGAACCAAAAGTCTCTGTTATTGTGTTGTGTTTTGAGTCGTTCCTTAACGCCGGGAAATCTTTGCAGTGCGCACATCCATCAGCCAATGAGAAAACCAGCTGGACTACAGGACTAGAGGAATACTGGACTAGCTTATTGCACATCGAATATATAGACTCAGCTTGCTATTGCATAGCAGCTGCTAAAAACACTCCATGATTCACAGCAACAAACACCCTGCACATATTTACTGTCAACAGCATACTGTACACAGCATTTCAAGCATAGTTTCCATCGCATAATAATGGAGCTATGGACTTCTGTTTGCACATACAGCATGTTGACTGTCTACTCTACTGTATCGTTTCCCCCCATACTCGCCTCTAACTGTCTGTATTTATCTGTGTTTTGATGCTGTAAGTTACCTCAGGTGCCCAGCCAGCCACAGGTGGTGTTGATAAAATGTCCTCCTCCTTCTCTGCTGTTTTTACAAGATGTGGCATCGCGCCAGAATTCTGTAAAGGTGAATTTATACAGTGCTCTGTCGCACGACGAAGCATGCTGTATGTCAACTGACACCGTGTGACGCGTAACGAAAGGACCGCTCAACGAAACATAAATGGAACTGTTAAAAGAGTTGGATATTTTACAATCCAAGCTTTGGAGCAACACGCTGACATACAAGGATAAGGGGGAGCTCTGCCTAGACGTGTGTATACAGGGTTTGAATGACAATCTTTGCAACCAAAACAAATAATTAAAGCATGAATAATAATAATAATAATAATAATAATCAATCCCCAAAAACGATCATTGGAATCTTTGATTATTATTATGACTCATCCATAATTACAATTAATTGTATCTATTTCATAAAAGAATCTACTTATTATTTAAAAAAAAGAAATACCTTGATAACTGGTAATTTTAGGTTAAATATATTTAATATTCTAATCTAATCTAATCTAATCTTTCTCAGTATCCAGTCTTACAGGTCAGTAATGGTTAAACAGGACACACTCCCAGTGTTGTAACATCAGTAATGCGTCAGTAATGAGTAATGAGTAATGAGTTATGATGAATTATGTATTATTTTGTATTGCTTGAGATGACATGATCAGACATTGTGGTACACAGGTACATTTGTTCACGTATGTTCAAAGTGTTGTCATTTGAATTAAACTATTACATGTATTGTTGCTCACGTATCTTTCTGCTGCTTGTCTCAGGGCTAAGGTGGACTTACATTTACCACAGTATCCAACTGTGGTAATTCTGAAGAACATCAGCTACAGGCCAAACCAGCTTTTGGATAGAGAAAGAATGAGTTTATATGGCAACTATTTTATTAACAAATATGAAATTATCTCTTTCAGGTGCAACATCCCTCGACCTTCTGCTGCAGCCTTTGGTGCCAGTGAAGGACCTGAATGGAGAGGGTAAGTTGTAATACACTGCATGTATGTGTCCACAATATGGTGGGAAAAAAAACAGTATGTGTCCACAAGTTAATATTCTGCGGACATTAACATATATGTTAATGTCCGCAGAATATTAACTAAGCCGCGAATTAGGAATGTTTGCCGCAGACATTTTTTCCGCGGATTCCTGTGGGGACTATAGTGGTGGTATTCACTTGTTTTACTTAAGTCAAACTCAAAGTATCAATACTGAAATGTAGAACTACTTTGTTACAAGTAAAAGTCCGGAATTTAAAATGTACTTGAGTTTGTACATTATGTATACATTGTACATATGTACAATGTACATAGTTTTCATATATGATGATCCACTGTATTTGTTGTATAGTTAATTGAAGAATGTGTATTAATTGTTATAGACATGTGATCACTCAATCAAATGAGCTCACCACCGCTACCGTGGTTTTATCCTCAGCTTCGGGTTCTTGGAAACGCCCCCCAGCCACTGCGTTAGTTTTACTGAGGTTAGGTTTAGGTATAGTTTACTGAGGTTAGGTTTAGGTATTGTTTTACTGAGGTTAGGGTTAGGGTTAGGTTTAGGTATAGTTTTACTGAGGTTAAGGTTAGGGTTAGGTTTAGGTATAGTTTTACTGAGGTTAAGGTTAGGGTTAGGTTTAGGTGTAGGCTGTCAATCACAGCGACTGGCCAGTCACAGCACACCCTCTACGCCACTCTGTACTCAACCCGAGGATAAAACCATGGTAGCCTCACCACCTGCTATGGGTCCCATCCCTATTAATGAGGGCGACTGTGATTGGTCATTGTGGATCTATGTGTGTGTGTATATAGCCATGTTGCTACCTATTATCAGCAGATGCCTGAAGAAGGTCTTTGACCGAAACGTTGCCAATAACGTTCGTATTGCAAGTGCAGACGGTGTCTTTGTGCACTTTATGTGCATTTTTCAAAATGTACTTGAGCAAAAGTACAAAAGTATTGGCATCAAAATGTACTTAAAGAACCAACAGTATAAAGTACTCACTTATGCAGAACGTCCCGTTTCAAGTTTTCAAACTGTGGCACGCGTCGCGAATGGGAAGAAGAAAATTGCAGGATTTCACAGCTTCCACTTCATGTTTCAGCTTTGTTCCCTTTATTCTGCCCTTCACATGCGGCCGCACATCGTAGACACACGCACACCCATGGTAAATAGTATGTGTACTGTACTGTAGTTTATGTAACGGGGTATCTGTATGTTTAGGCAAGTTAGGAAAGACCTTATATTTTAATAGTGTGAGCTTGTATATCTGTGGAAGCTGCAGGTAGTGTTGGCAAGTGTGGTCATTCTAAAGTGTTTGTCAACCACTGCTGCGAAACGACATTGGACAATACATTTTGTGGCAGGTTCTAGGCCAGTGTACTGGGCGCATCTAGTGAAAGCAAGTACTGCATGAAATTACCAGGTGTGGTGAATAAAAAGAGGATTTTTTTTTTATATAAAAAAAGAAAAACACACTTTTCATATGAGGGATCAAGGATGTTGGGTTGAGAGGACCCCTTTTGACCCCCCGTGGCACCGGGCCTGGCTTATAACTTCCACTGTCAAAGAAGTGAATATAGTGTTTGGTCTGAGGGCAAGTATTTAGAAAACGTTACCTGGGTGTTGTTGTTGGCTGTCGACACCTCTGGTGGCGGCGCACTGTGTAATGATGATCCAACTACTGTCACCCGCATGTGTAGTGTGTGTGTAGTGTGTGTGTAGTGTTTGTAGTGTGTGTGTGTGTGTGTGTGTGTGTGTGTGCGTGTGTGTAACATAGCTCTGAATGTAGTGTGTGTGTGTGTGTGCGTGTGTGTGTGTGTGTGTGTGTGTGTGTGTGTGTGTGTGTGTGTGTGTGTGTGTGTGTGTGTGTGTGTGTGTGTGTGTGTGTGCGCGCGCGCGTAATTTCCGGGAGGCACGTAGGAAGTGTTATGTGTGTGTGTGTGTGTGTGTGTGTGTGTGTGTGTGCGCGTAATTTCTGGGAGGCACGTAGGAAGCACAAAATCCATATACAATATACAATATATTCATAATTGTCCCAAAGCATTTACAGTTCCTAACATTTTTGTCTAGTTTTTATTTGTTGACGAAATCGTCAGTATATTTAGTCTTAGTTTTAGTCGTCATAGCTTAGTTTTCATGTAGTTTCGTCAGTGGAAAAAGGTAGTCGACGAACATTTTTCGTCTTAGTTTTAGTCGACGAAAAAAACACACGTACACACACAGCCACACACACAGCCACACACACACACACACACACACACACACACACACACACACACACACACAGCCACTGCCTGCCAAGGTGCCTCTGCTGCCGGCCGCTTGCCGCTGCTGCTGTCACACATCATGGTGAATGGAGCCTCCAGCATAATGTCTGCTTATCAGATGCACACATTATTGTGCTGCAGTGCTGCTGCTGCTGCTGCTGCTGCTGTGGCTGAATGCTTTCCTTTGTTGTTTGCTGTGTTTATGGTTTCAGCATTTTCCTCTAAACTGAAGAACTGGCGTTGTTATCCAGTGAGCTAATGCCATGTGGGGGGGCTTGGTGGGTGTGTGGGGGGGAGGAGGGGAAAATGTGTTCAAGTGGAAATCACCCTCATAAACTTTGACTGGATTGACCCACGCTTATACCTCTCTGTCTGTCTGTCTGTCTGTCTGTCTGTCTGTCTGTCTGTCTGTCTGTCTGTCTGTCTGTCTGTCTGTCTGTCTGTCCGTCTACACCAGGGGTATTCCCAACTCCCTGACTTTGAGGGGGGTCCTCCAGTCCAGATGACAGTGACAATGTAAGTGACTTTTTATCAACTATAGCTATAGCCTACTATAAAAACTGGTCAAACATTGGCCAAATTGTCAAATAATAAGAAAGATGCAAACATTGCGAAAATAGTCGATCTACAACTTGTAGATCGGCTTGTAGCTTGTAAACTACAAGCTCACAACGCCTCGCAAACGTGAGGCGTTGTGATCAAATGTGATTATTTTGGGGGGTCCCCAGTTCAAATATGATTATTTTGGGGGGTCCCCAGTTCAAATATGATTATTTTGGGAGGTCCCCAGATGAAATATGATTATGTTGGGGGGTCCCCAGTTCAAATATGATTATTTTGGGAGGTCCCCAGATGAAATATGATTATGTTGGGGGGTACCCAGTTCAAATATGATTATTTTGGGGGGTCCCACTCCCCAGTTCAAATATGATTATTTGGGGGGGGGTCCCCAGTTCAATTATGATTATGATGGGGGTCCCCAGTTCAATTATGATTATGATGGCGGGTCCCCAGTTCAAATATGATTATTTTGGGGGGTCCCCAGTTCAAATATGACTGAATGCTTTCAGAAAGCTGTCCCTTTCTATAAGGTACTGTTTAGAGTGCCTTTGTGGGTTATGTGAGAGTCCAATAAATTACAGTTTTGCTACAACTCATTTTATTTCTGCCGAATAGCCATTGTTGAATTGGTCTGGTAAGGAAGTCCAGAAGATGAGTCACATGCAGCAATAAATCCTGCTGTGTCAAGTTCGATCAGATAATAATACCAGAAAGACATTTAAAAGTCTGTATTGTTGCAAGAGCTGAAAGACATCACTCGGATTATTTGGAGGATAAGAATCTGTTTCCACTGACCCAGCCACATACATACATACTTTCATAGATCAAGCCTATCCATTATCTATATACAACCGCTCTTAGTCCTGTCACAGGCTTCCTGTCTTAGGCTAAAAAAAGAACGAAACATTAATTATAACAAAAGCATCTTCTATCCATTCCCGAATGGATACAGAATCCATTTTTCATATGCTTTGGTTATTGGCTCATGTCAGGCCCACTTCGCAAAACAAAGGCCACATGTGTGTCCATTTAATGCAAGCCAGACCTGTGGATGTATAAGCAACCATTCCACGGCCGCCTGCTCTCATTGGCTGGCAGACTTAAAGTAGAGGGCTGTGAAGAAGCCGGCCCTAGGGAGAACCATTAGCCCTCTTTCTCTGCCTCGCTGTGACCCAGGCTGACCCCCAGTGGGACTCACCACCACAACAAAGAGCTGAAGTGAGCAACACGGCCCTATATGTAGCCCTACTGAGATCAACTCAGCGGATGGTGGAGATCAAGCGGAGTGGTGGTGAAAATAAGATGTTTTCACAATGATCAAGATGCACAGCCTTTGTGGCCAATTTAATAGCGAAAATAATGTCCTCGGTTTTACGGCATCCGTCAGCTTGCTCCAGTTCCTGTGATGATGACGACATTATTAAGGAAATCATATGAAACTCATTGCTCTTTTAGCCCTAAAATTCTATCTGAGAATAAATACAGGCTTGACCAAAACGGAATTCTTATTTTTTAACTGTTATTCCTGCCTGGGTCCTACAACTCAGCACCGTATTCCAAAGAAAAGCCTGCAGTTGTTTAGGGCAGGCCAACATTTTTGTCGACTAAAACTAAGACGAAAAATGTTTGTCGACTACCTTTTTTCACAGACGAAAACTAAATGGAAACTAAATGAAAACTAAAGCTATGATGACTAAAACTAAGCTAAATGTATCGACAATTTCGTCAACAGATAGAAAGTAAACAAAAATGTGGACGAGAGATCCAGTCATTTTACACTTGGTTGCATGCTGAAAATAGCAGATCTACAAGCTCACAACGCGTCGCAGCGTGATCGCGTTGTGAGCTTGTAGATCGGCTATTTTCAACAAGTGTAAAATGAGCCATTACGACGGCATCAAGGCCCGCCAAAACACATTTCAGTCGACTAAATTAACTGCAGGTTTAGTCGACTAAAATCTTATGATGACATTTAGTCGACTAAAACTAGACTAACACTAAAACATTCCAGGTGCCTAAAATATTACTAAAACTACAAATTAAGTTTCATTCCAAAGACTATATTGACTAAACTAAAATAGACATTTTATGCCAAAAACAACACTGGGGCTATCTAGACAAGCATGCCTATAGTTTACACTTGACACAAATCAGGCTTCAGACAGACCTCTCTCCCTGTATAGCCTCCAGGAAGGTCAGAGTCCCTTTCTCTCTTAGACTTTACCCCTAACAGATAATCTGTCTCAGAGGCATCTCAGCCAGCTACCGCTTTAATAGTAAACACATACGTTTCAACACAAGGGATGAAGTCCAAAGGAAAAGATCAATTTATCAGCATTGCCATGGTCGAGCTCCCTTTTTGTTGGATGTCAACATTCGAGGGACTCACCATATTTAGCTATAGGGCTATACACATTGTAAATATGTTTGTCTGTCAGTGTATCGACTTCACAAGTTCTAGGCTGTAGCCTATATATGTGTGCAGACATGTTCTTTGTGATAAGATAAGAACCTTGGAAGTGAATGCAGATCAGTAGCCTATCAGCAGTAGAATTTGAACTTAATAAACTTCTTATATGGGGGTCCAATGCAAGCTTCTTTTATATAAGGTTCATTGTGGCGTCTGATGATGATGACAAGTTGGCAACTAGCCAAGTCTCTAAAACATATAGATATCAGAAAAAAAATACGTTCACATTCACACCGTGTATATGGTGTTGTGTGTGGCGGTTAAGGAATTTCCAATGTTTACAAAACATTGAGCCATTGATCTCAGCCCCGGCCGTTGTCTGTACCACTAGTGTGTGTTCAGTGACCTTTGAACTGTCACTGTCACTTAAAATCACTGTATTGCTCTTAAAGAGCGAGGGAGGCGGGGCTTCTTTTGGCACGTGAAGTAGGTTAGTGGGGCTGCGGTTTAATAAGTAAAAAGTAGTGGAAGACTGGAAGTTTCCGAACCCTCCACAGCAAACATCCCACCACCACCACCACCACCACCACGCTCGATCCGTGCCTTGCAGCGACAAGACAGACAAGATCACCCTAAAATGCCGTTGGAACTCTACTTAGATCTCCACTCTCAGCCATGTCGCTCAGTCTATCTGTTTGCCAAAATAGCAGACATTCCGTTTGAGTACAAGGCTGTCGACCTTGCCGCAGGTAAGAGGCGACGACTGACTGCAGCGCCAAACAAAAACTCCAACTTGAACTTAAGTGATATGAATTAAAAGTATTCATTTTAGGGCTATTGCAGATTGTGCTGCAGCTGTTTTGCAGAGCTCTAAAAAAATGGTTTGCATCTTTGTTCATCAGGTGTTTATATAGTCGCAGTTCATTCAGATGTTTTACTTTAGGAGTTGTTGACCGCGCGCCGTAAAACTTTGAACGCAGAAAATGTATTAGCCTACAATATAATTAAATTAATCCTGCTACCAATTGTAGCGATTAAACTGCATATAGCCTACTGTAGGCTTGGATTTGGGATTAATTGATGTTCTTCCCCAGATCTATTTCTGCCTGCAACAATATAGAATGAGTTTATAGATCACCAACAACTCATTATTAAATCAATGCCATGGCCAGACAAAGCAGGCCCACCGTACAAAACAGAATGAAATAACCTAGCTATAGTTTGAATATGCCTGTAGTATGGTAGGCCTAAAAATTAACCTTTGGTAAATGACTAACGACTCGATTCAGTTATAACATGCGTGAATGAAAGGATGGTTCAATGAAATGTGTTTTTAGTGTTCATTCCTTAATTGGGACAATTAAACCAATATAACATACTAACTTATGAGGAAAAGCTACGCTCTCATATAATATCAGAGCTGGTTATACATTACAAGACTCATTGCAGAGTCCAGATACTTCATTTACAACACTAAAGAAATGTTCAGATTTGCTTATAATAAGCGGAGTGTGTCCATCCATCAATCCCAGGTCAAAATCACTCGGAGGAGTTTGGCAAGATCAACATTGTGAGAAAGGTTCCAGTGATGAAAGATGGGGACTTCATTCTTACAGAAAGGTATAGCACGCTACAAATTTCACTAAGGCACCTTTTATCTTTTATTGGCAGTTAAACTGCCACTTTTCTTTGAAGAGGACTTGTAGCTATACTGTGCACATAGAAGCACTATAGAGCCTGCAAATCCTTCTGTGCAGTTGACTTTGTATTATGCTTACAGTCACACACCACACATAGCGGACCTACAGTATAAGGCTAAGCTCACAACCCATCCCATTGTGCCACATTGTGAGCCTGTAGTAGATCTTACATTTACGGCGCGCAATTCTGTGTGATGAATTATAATTCAGGCTTTAGACAGTTTTCTGAAAAACCCATATTTCAGTGATGCACAATCGCTTTACATAGATTGTGCATTACGTTCACCCATCCATTCCACACACACACACACACACACACACACACACACACACACACATTCACACACACAGATGGCGGAGGAAACCATGCAAGGCACCAACCTGCTCATTGGGAGTATAGGGGTGCACGTATAGAGGCGTATGTTTTCTGTTCACTTTTCAAAATATATTACCTTCAAAAGCTGTGAGCACAAATATTCTGACGCACGTAGTATCAGTTGTAACGCTTTACTTGATGTAAAGGCAAAAAATACAGGTGGTACAAAAGGTCTTAGTATGGTTACATGGTGTGATTGCGAACGCAGTGATTGCGAATGCAGTGAGCACTTATTGCGAACGCAATGAGCACTTACTATGAGACCTAGTAGATCATGTCTGTCTGTCTGTGTGTCTGTGTGTCTGTCTGTCCCGCTTTTGTGCCCATATATGGAGCTGAGTGATTACGTCACCATGACTCAGCCATAACCATATAAGGAGTCCCAAAAGCAGCTATACGTTCAAAACCCAAATATGTACGAGCTGCGTTCGCTTCCTGCGTTTGCGCGTCTTACTGGTTATGAGACCTAGCAGATCATGTCTGTCTGTGTGTCTGTGTGTCTGTCTGTCCCGCTATACAGTACGTCCAAATATGGAGTGTACGTCCAAATATGGAGTGTGTTGCATCAATCACAAACAAATCACTCAGCTCCATATATGGGCACAAAAGGGGCCAGGTCCACATATACAGTAACAGCGGGACAGACACACAGACAGACAGACAGACATGATCTGCAGGGTCTCAGCTGCGTTCGCTTCCCGCGTTTGCGCGTCTTACTGGTAACATGTGTGGTAGAAAAAATATGTGCTCTTCAACTTCGAATAAGCGATCTGAAAATGCGAAATATTGCATGTTGCAGTTCGCCTGCGAATCTCTGCAAAATACGACACCAGAGCGAACAAATAAAGACCGAAAACTGCCTCATTTTCGCACATTCGCCACTGATGTGGAAGCTTGCATGGACTTCAATTGTTTTTTTTTAAATGCGAATTATTCGCACGAATATATCGCGTCACCAATTCGCCAGTGTGTAATGACCTTTACTTGTGATCACCAATCACAAACATTCAATCAAGAACTGACCGATCTAAGCAAGGCAGTAAAAAGAGTACTCTGCTGCACTAATTATCATGAGATCAAACACTGCTGCATGGAATAGGCACAATCAAGCAATTAAGGTCATCATGATATGATCTCATAAAGTGGCTCTTACACACTTTATGAAATTATGACCGTCATGATCCGATCTCTAGCCCGGGTTCCGAACTGGGAATGTCGTGGTTCCCCTCCGGCTGCTCTACCCGGCATGTGTTCCCAAAGTGGAGTCCGGGGGCCCCTGGGGGTACTTGAAGGAGTTCCAGGGGGTCCCCAGATCAATTCGAGATAGTTACAAATGGACCCTTATGTGTCTGTAACTCAGATTTACAGTGTACAAATGGAACACAAATGGACCCCAACAGGTCCATTTGGTTCCATTTGTACACTCTCAGAGTTAAATTAACAGTGGTTTTACAACATAAATTGGGGTACCAGAGATAGAAATGCCATTAAAATCGGGGGTCCGTAGCATAATGCGTATGAAACTGGGGGGTCCATGAAATTTATATGTTTCGGAATCACTGCCAGAGCCGTAAAAATCCTCCATTATCGGGGTCACTGGCATATGTTTTCAAATGGGGGGTCCGTGGCCTAATACATGTTGATTTGGGGGTCCTTGACACGAAAAGTTTGGGAACCACTCTACCGGACACTCTACCCCTGAGCCACTGCTCAAGCAGTAGGCTATGGGCGACCATGGTTGAGGGGCTAGGAATTGGAAGGTCGCCGGTTTGACTCGGCTCACCCAGCCTATACGTGTTGAAGTCTCCCTGTGAGCACGGGTCCGCAAAACTAGTTAACCCATTTAGGGCTGACACCAGATTCTACAAATGTGACCAGATTTGACTGAGAGCCTGCCATCTCGCAAATTCCAGCTTTTCCCTTTTAAAATAAATTAGTTAATAGCACAGGCACTCTTCACATACTAGACAACTAGAGCATGTCTGAAATAGGTGTCGGAGCTGAAATCGACGAGAGACCACAGAAGTGAACCTTTCAAGCCTTTCAAGTCTTTCTTTGCAAGACATTACTACTCTATAAGCCATACTGAACATATCATATATCTATAGGTCAAACTGAACAACCAATATGTCAATTTGAAGCTATGGTTCCCTGCTTTCATATGACAAAAAAAACGAAAATTCAAAAACATCCAATGGCAGTCCCTCAGTCAAATTTGGTCACAAATGTCTTCTAAATCATGACAGTTTGCTGAAAACCCTCATGTTTCTTTCTATATCAGTGGTTTTCAAAATATTTCATGTCAAGGACCCCAAAAATTATATATATTTGGCCACCGACCCCCATCTGAAAATATGTTGTTCTTGTTCTTTTGAAAAATCGCTAAAAATGTGGCGCAAATCTTTGAATATATATTCTTTCAGAGGGAACGTTTTTAACTCAAATCTTTGCTCCCCTGCATGGGGCGTCCCTGGAACTACATATTTTCAGATGGGGGTCCGCGGCCAAATTAATACAGATAATTCCCGGGGGGGTCTTTGAACAAGCCTTTTCTTTTTTATTTTTTTCCCCTCTGGTCTAAATGGGTTAAACTGATGAAATAACATTGTTACATTCCAAATATTATCAAAGTATTCCGAGGCAACCCCTGAATTTGTGTTCCAAAGGAACCCTATTATAGGGTTTCAACAACAGCACCCACTTTGAGAATCCTCCTCCGCCACAGTATATACACTGATAATATTTAAAAAAAAATGCCTTATGTTTGTGTTGCAGCGTTGCCATCCTGAAATACATGGCAGAGAAATACAAAGCCTCGGTGCCCGACCACTGGTACCCGGCGGAGCTGCAGGCACGTGCCCGCGTTGATGAATACCTGGCCTGGCAGCACGGCGCCATCAGAGCACACGGCTCCAAGGTGTTCTGGTTCAGGGTACGACTCACTCCACTCGCACGGACTCCCCTAAAACACGGTCATTCATATCAGCAGTGTTGATTTCGTAGACTAAAAAAAAACTACCTTTTTTCACTGACGGAAACGAAATGGAAACTAAGCTGTGATGACAAAAAACTAAGACTAAATATACTGACAATTTCGTCAACAAATTTGAAAACTAGACTAAAATGTTAGGAAGGTTCAAGGGACTAGTGGACAAGAGATCCAGTATGCAAACGTGAAGCGAGGAACGCAGGCGTTGTTGCCTGGATCAACACAGGTCTCCTCCAGGTTGAAGAGGGGCGCGTTGAAGAGGGGCGCAACAACGAAAGCTCACAAGCTCACAACGCGTCGCACTGCGACGCGTTGTGAGCTTGTAGATGCCATCGTAATAAAACATTACGATGGCATCACGGCTCACCAAAATACATTTTAGTCGACTAAACCAACTGTAGATTTTGTCGACTAAAATCTTATGATATTTAATTCGACTAAAATTAGACTAACACTAAAACATTCCAGGTGACTAAAATGTGACTGAAACTAAATGAAAACTGTCGAAGAGACTATGACTAAAACTAAAATCTAAATTTGCTGCCAAAAACAACACTTCTGGACTGGTACAGGCCAGGGTATGACTCCACTCGCCCGCCCCCAAAACACGTTCATTTCATTCATAGAAAGGAACCTTATATAGTGTTGTGGTTCCCAAACGTTTTAGCCTGTAACCCCAAAAGATTATATGATGTCTCCTCGGGACCTAGTCTCTTCGGGAACTAGTGATAATTGCTGATCTTGTAGATCGGCTGCTTAAACATTTGTATTCAAATTTCTCTTTCAGTTATTGTTTTTTAAAATATTAAACTTCTTCATGAAATGACTTAAAAAAGTAATTGAATTTGTTTTAACCGGTAATTCATGTTTTGTTTAGCTTTTCGGGGGAATGTAAAGTTGTATTTTTGAAAATGTTGTGAACTTTGGCCACTTTCCCTGCCGTTTGTCTTTGTTACATAATGTTACATAATGGTGACCATATCAGTACAGGCTGTACTCCAGTCATACTGTACTACAGTGTGCCCTGATGCTCACGTTTCCTCCTGCTCACACAGGGGTGCATATCTTTGTTACGACAATACACGCAATAGTCCAACACCCTATTCACTATATGTGACCAGATTTGACTGAGGGACTGCCATTGGATTATTTTTTAAATTTTCGTTTTTTCATGTCATGTGAAGGCATAGCTTCAAATTGACATATTGGTTGTTCAGTTTGACCCACCCGTTTTGAAGATATGGCTTATAGAGTAATATGTCTTGCAGAAAACAGCGAGTTGAGAAAACAGGCTTGAAAGGTTCACTTCACACCTAGCTACATGTTTAAGCATTTATCTATCTAACCAATGACTAGTCTAAACTAAGTATGCACCGCGTGGGAAGTACTTGGAGCTGATGGTAGGTGTGGCGCTCCACCTCAGCCATCCATCTCCCAGGGGTCTATAGCGCATTGTAACAGGGATAGACTCCCACGTGTTACTGGCTGATACCGAAACTAAGATGAAAATTCGTCGACTACCTTTTTTTCCACTGACGAAAACTAAATGGAAACTAAATAAAAACTAAGCTATGATGACTAAAACTAATATGCTGACAATTTCGTCAACACATAAAAACTAGACTAAAATGTTAGGAAGGTACTAGTGGATAAGAGATCCAGTATAAGTCATTTTACAATTGGTTGCATTGTAATTGTAGCCGATCTACAAGCTCAAGCTTGTAGATCTGCTATTTTCAGCAAGTGTGAAAACAGTCATTACGACAGTATCAAGGCCCACCAAAAAACGACTAAAATCTTATGATATTTAGTCGACTAAAACTAGACTAACACTAAAACATTCCAGGTGACTAAAATGTGACTAAAACTAAATTAAAACTATTCAAGAGACTATGACTAAAACTAAAATAAAAACATTCGGCCAAAAACAACACTAACCGACAAAAAGCCACTTCCACTCTACTTCGTCTACCCCAGAGCCATCTAATAGAAGAGTTACGATATAGAGGGGGCAGAAACCGAGCGCTCGAGCGCTGTTCATGCAGCCTGAACTGAGCCATGCTGGAGTTGGAAATACATTGTTTTCAACGAGGGTAGCGCAAATAAGAGCTATTGTAAGTGAAGGAGCCATTTCTGCCTGTGTGTGCCTTTAACCCGTTTGATGGGCGGGTTCACCATGGGGGGTGTGTGTCACACAGGATTGACATATAGAACACAGGTGCAACAAGCCAGGTTGAATGGTTTGGAAGGTATGGGCACAACACGGCTAGAGATCACACGGTTTTTACTTGTGTAGAGGCAAGCTCAAACTATACTTTGCCTCTCGGCTGGGCACATGCATTATACAGAAATCGTTTTTGACGTATCATAATATATTTGCATTACGAAAACTGCTGTATGACAAACTGTACAATAAATGGGAACATCACCCTACAGCAGTCAATGCCTGGACAATATTTTACTACGCGTCAAAAACGATTTCTGTATAATGCATGTGCCCAGCCGAGAGGCAAAGTATAGTTTGAGCTTGCCTCTACAGTAAGCCTGTGTGCAGTGCAGCATGAACTGTTTTGAAGTATTGTACAGTAACAACTAAAGTCTCTTTTAATGTTTATGTTGTCTATTACTACAAAACAATTTAAAATAAAGGGATTTAAGATCATTAAAGCTGGGCCGTTGCCTGAGTCCAATGCATTTCTGCCTATATCCGGTCCAGGACTTGGCCCAGTTGGTTGTCCCCACGCTCAATGCGTAGTCTATGTAGGAGAGCCGCCATTGGACTGGCCCCATGCGTAACTCTGTCTATATCTAAGGCTCTGGTCTACCCCAAACCCTAAGCCATGGGTGAGTCTTAACTGGCCACGCATGTCGGACTGTTAGTATATGTCGGACCAACGTATGCGCCCCTCGCGCAGAGCTAACGCAAGGCAGCATTCTCTGTCCGTGCTCCATCTGCTTGCAATGAGCTCCAGAAGTCCTTCAGCTCGCTTCCTCCTCTGGGTCAATTCGGGGCAATGGTATGGTTTCCAACGCTTTTGTTCAAGGTTGTGTAACTGGTTCATGTCAGGTTTATATCTGGTTTAGTTTTTCCAGTATTGTTATTTTTTATTATTGCTGTATACTGTATATGCACTCTGTAGTGTATACTCACAGCGTCACTGTACAGATATTCTACCGTTGTGGACGGATGTTAGGTTCTTAGCTTGCTTATGATTCTTCATGACTATTTCTATTTATGTTATGTATTACCATGTGTTGTTTTGATTGATTGATTGAAATATTTATTAACAGTTTGTAGAATTACAGTACATTTCAAGCACAAACTCAATACAGAGACTGTTAACTGTGAGTGGACGACCCAATTAAGCATTACACTTGTTTACAACAGGGTCCACATTGTTCAATTCATCAAAATTCATCTTGCTTACTGTAAAACCTAAATTGTAAATTGAATGAGTCTTACCTGTTGAGTATTGTGTCATTTAACCCGTTGAGGTGAAACACATTGGGGTGAACAATCAATCAGTCCAGGACAGCAGTATACACGTAATAAGTTGCGGGGACAAAATATCTCAAAATAACGTGAAATCTTTCCATGATGCCAGGCTGTACTTCCTCTTGCGACCGGTTCAGAGGTACCAAAAGAGAAGATGGACGCCGCTGTGGAAGAGCTCACGCTGTCCCTGACCATGTTGGAGCAGAAGTTCCTTCTGGACAGGCCATTCATCGTTGGGGAGAAAGCGTCTCTTGCTGATCTGGTGGCAATAGTCGAGGTCATGCAGGTAATGTTGACACTACACTACACAGCAGGGACGTGCACACATAGACATCAAAGGGGGGCTTCAGGGGGTCCTTTTACCCGTCTGTAAAACAACTGCCCTTTCCAGACCACGAATGCAGCATATTTACTACAAGTAAGACGCACGGACACACAGACACCGTGACACACAGACAGACAGACAGACAGACATGCGTTCGCAATAATATGGTGAAAGAAATGCAAAATGCCACTCCTTTCCATGCCATTATACCAAAAGCCTTTTGAATCTGAAGGCAGTATTTTGCATTGAACACATTTGTTTAGAAATCGATGTCGTACACACCGCGTCTCCACTAGCTAAAGAGTGCTGGGTTGCGCCCCGAAAATAGCTGATGTACAAGCTCTAAACATGTCCAAGAGATGGGTCAAATGTGGAGAACAAATTTCACTGCGGTAACGTGTGTGACTAATCATACGACTTTGACTTTGACTTTGAAAGATCGGTTTCTCCAGATCGGGTAAATTGCAGATATGTTCTTTGTTTGTTTGTAGCCTGTTGCGACCGGTCTAGATATCTTTCAAGACAGGCCCACTCTGGTTGCCTGGAGAGACCGTGTGAAGAAGGAGATCGGCGAGGAGCTGTTCGACGAAGCCCACAAGACCATCATGCACGTGGACAGCCTCAGCCAAACCTTCAAGGACAACGGCATGTTGGAGCTTCTCAAGCCTCGGCTTCAGAAGATGTTCAACTGAGGATTTCGGTCTCGTATGCGAGGATGTTTTTGCCATCACCACCCAGATAGACTATTAGGTTTGTTAAGGGTGCCCATACCAATCTGGAAACGATCTTTGAAAGGCAAGGGAAATTTTATGTTATTTCTAGATTTTTGTCTGCTAGACGGATAAGATATAATGTTTGTATTAATAAACCTAGCCCCACTTAGTGTGATTGTAGTGATATTCCTGTCATTTTTCTGAGCATCAACCAAATATTCAAATCCAGAAATTAAAGTCTCGGCCGGGAGAAGGGATCTGTCCTGACTCCTATCACACTGGACTATAGAGCGTCACAGTGCCGCCCCCTTTCAGAATGACGAGGCACCAGGAACTAATTCCCCATTAATTTTTCCCATATGTGTTTCAAAAAGTATTTATTTAAAGATCTGTAAGCCTCGGGTTGACAAATCATGACAATAAACACATTTCTTTGGGGTCGAACAAATAATTACAAAGAAGAAAAACGTTGTACCCTGTCCTTTTGTTCTTCTAATTATTTATTCAGTGTTTATGGTCATGATTTGTTTGCTTTGTCCGAGGCTTACAGATCTTTAAATAAATACATTTTTGAAATGCCTATGGGAATTATGAATGGGGAATTCGTTCCGAAAGCGGGCGGGACTGCGACGCTCTATAAGGCCTCCTCACAGTGTAAGCACACATTAGATTCGATGCACGGAAAAGAAGCTGTCTGCCGGCATCTCTTCCGGGTTTTTAGACAGCTGGTGGATGGAAATGAAGCTCCACCCACACGGCAGATTGCCGCGTCGGCCAGATTCCCGGAAAAGCTTGCCCCAGGGGCATTCTGCCACGTGGCAGAACGCACATGGAAACTTAGTGCCCAGAGTGTCAGAGAGTCTCTGATGGAATACAGATTCCTGTTAAATCTGTTAAGATCAGACAACATGGTAGGGTCATTTCTGTCACACATTTATAGAAATTATCAAATTATGGATGCACTAACTTGTACAGCGCCATGCTATGAAAAGTATGAATAGTTCATTAAAGATCATTTTCATTTTGTAAATTACTTGTATGTATGTATGTATGACGATTTCGTCGACTAAAACTAAGACGAAAAATGTTCGTCGACTACCTTTTTCCACAGATGAAAACTAAATGGAAACTAAATTAAAACTAAGCTATGATGACTAAAACTAAGACAAAATATAGTGACAATTTCGTCAACAAATAAAAACTAGACTAAAATTTTAGGAAGGGACTAGTGGACAAGAAATCCAGTATAAGTCATTTTACACTTGGTTGCATGCTAAAAATAGCAGATCTACAAGCTCACAACGCGTCACAGCGCGACGCGTTGTGGGCTTGTAGATCGGCTATTTTCAGCAAGTGTAAAATCAGCCATTACGACGGCATCAAGGCCCGCCAAAACACATGTTAGTCGACTAAATCACCTGTAGATTTAGTCGACTGAAATCTTATGACATTTAGTCGACTAAAACTAGACTAAAAAAACATTCCGGGTGACTAGAATGTGACTAAGACAAAATGAAAACTATTCAAGAGACTACGACTAAAACTAAAATCAAAATTTGCTGCCAAAAACAACACTATGTGCAGCCACACAATGCTCTTATGTAAATGTGTGCGTTATGCGGTAATAATCATATTTCGTTACACAGGTCCCAAAACAACACGGCCCCCATAAGGCAGACCACCCCCCTCCCCCCTATAGGAATACCTGGTGGCGACTGTCACTGTTCAGAGGTCGGTGGATTTGACCCGGGGCGAGCGTGCTTTTTTCTTGAATTAAAATGGAGAACTGTGCACTTGAGAGAGCTGGTTGTGTGTGTTCTGTGGGAGAACTGTGCCGATCCCACCTTTTAGACGCATTTCTAATCACTTATCGCAGTGGTTTTCAACCATTTTCATATCGAGGACCATTGTTTATATGCCATTTGATCCACGGACCACCGTCTGATAACCTCTCAGACGCAAAACTAAAGAATACTTTGTTATCGTTGACACACAATTCCATGCTGTTGTGGCAAACATGGAATGGAAATAACATTCTCTAATCGTGTAGACTTCTTGTAAATTAAGTAATGCAGATGATTAACAATTATTGAACTGTTGACAGTGTAAAGGTTTCATTTATTTTACACTGTCAAGAGTTAAAGATCTAATAAGGGTCCATTTGGTTACCAACTCTCTATCATTTTGCGGTGGGGGTGTTGCCTTTATTAGGGGAAAGTGGAGACAGACAGGTAATGAGGGGAGAGAGAGACGCGGGGAGTAAGTGACATACAGCAAAGTTCGTCATGAACGAGACTCGAACCAGAGCTGCGTCGTCAGTCTGCATTAGGAGCCTATATAGTGCCCGGACCGCTAGGCCAGGCCCAGGCCGATGAGGTCCATTGTTAACATTTCACCCTCCATAATGGTTCCTCCTATAGCCTACAGATGCCGTATGGTGTCAACAAAGAATATTGTAGGCAAACTAAATAAAAATAAATGTTCAGCAGCACTCACCCGCCTGTACAGATTATATTAATAAAAGGCTATCTAATAGAATAATGATTAAACGTTTAGGTTTAAGGCAATTTTATGTAGGCCTCTTCACTTTAGGCTGGCCCTACACATACTTTTTGGGCTGGGACATATAGGCAATAACAATGCCTCCATCTAGTGTACAAAGCATTGCATTGCAACTTGAGAACCCTGCATTTCCCTCGTCACTGCTACAACCTTATTGCAATGTTCTTGAATTAGTTGACTCAACAAAAGGCAAAAACATTTGTGCATTTGTCAAGCTGCCTGCAAGTTTCTTCACCTATACGTTCAATTCTGTATTGACTATTTTAAATCGGATCGACATTGATTTGTTTAATGCTAAAGTGGCGTAGGGTTTCTGGGTTTGTTTCAACTGCGGCTTGATTGTAGGAAACGTTAGTGAGTAGATTGATTGAAATATCAATGTGTGTGTGTGTGTGTGTGTGTGTGTGTGTGTGTGTGCGTGCGCGTGCGCGCACTGCACTGACTGAATGAATCTGGCTGAAGAGAGTCACTGACTGTGTTGGAGCACAGCAGTGCACAGACAAGGGGGAGAAGTTAACTGATGGACTCTTTGTTATTGGCAAGGAGGGAAAGAAGAGAAAAACCACACAGCTGTGCACATGTGACCCACCCGGCCGCGCATAACATTACATCCCCACGAGAGGGCCGAGGAGGGATCCGGTGGAATGAGTCAGAGATTCCTTCACACTCACAAACAAAATGCCAAGCAGGCTACTTAGCTGTTGTCAGTACGAAACAAACAAACTGGTCAGGATAGAAAGCATCAGGCTCGGCTCTCTGAAATGGACACTGAACGGAGTCATTTTGATGTTTATTTGGTGAGTATATACGGCCATGATCCAGGCAATAATATAAATGACTTCTCATGCTGCATAGCAGGATAAGGCACGCCTACACATCTTCATAGCGAGTGTGTAGCCTTCTAGCCTACTGCTACTGAAAGCTTAGAAAAACGAAAGAAAACTATCGTACATTTTATTTTGTAGCCCCATTCCCACATATTTTAGTAATGCCAATAAAACAATTTGGGAAATTGCCTTTTTTCATTTAGTCAAGTGGTACTATTACTATAGTACTGATTGATTGATTGGAAATTGTGTTTAGTTTGCAGAAAGTATACAGGTCAATTACAAAATCTGCTAAAATGAGGGAAAGCACTAAGACTTGTTTACATAAGGGTTTTGTTTAATTAAAAAGTACTATAACTATGCATCTTCTACACTACATTTATAGAGACAAGAGACAACATTTAGAGGAATTAAATAGTAACTAAAGTTTTCAAATAATTGTATTGAAGTAAAAGTACAAATTTTGGGTAGTATAAGTAAAAGTATTGGAAATTGGAAATACTCAAGTAAAGTACAAATACCTCAAAATTGTACAGTACAGTACTTAAGTTAAAGTACTTAGTTACTTTCCACCACTGCATAGCAGTGATGCAATACAGTGAGGACAAGAATAACTAACGATTTTAAAAGCTCAACTAAAAGCAAGAGTGTAGAAGTAGGTCTTGAGCTGTGTTTTAAAAATGTCTACAGATGCTGCCTGTCGAAGGTATAGTGGGAGTTTGTTCCACGCCGTCGGCCCCGTAGAAGCAGAAAGCTGCTTCACTGTGTTTTTAAATGTTATATGTGTTAGGAAATCTACAATTTATTTTACAGCATGATGCTGCTGTGGAATAAAAGCTACCAGGAATTTGACTTGGTGGTGAGTTCTGTCACCACCAAGGTGAAGGGAGTGGCCATGATCAGCCTGCCAGGTGTTCTCGATGACGTGGTCTGGGACGTCGTAGACTACAGTGGTCCTGTGCACGTGAGTGTCTGAAGGGAATTGATTGATTGGTTGGTTTAAGTATTTGTTAACAGTTTGTATTACAGTACATTTCAAGCACAACTCAATACAAAGACTGTTAACTGTGGACGACACCATAAAGCCTTACACTTGTTTACAATAGGATCCACCATTTTCAATTCATCATAAGATTTAGAGACGTACAAATATAATACTTCTATCTAGCCAAAATCAGGAAATCATCAAAGAGGAGGTAAAAAGGGAAAAAGAAAACATACAGTGAGGGGAAAAAGGGGTGGGTGGGGGATTCCGATTTTACGGGGGCCAGTTTCGAATTGCAGCCGTCCGTAGGTGCCCTTTGAGAGTGGTTTTGAAGTAGTCAAGGGATTCACATGTCTTTTTTATTTTATTTTTTTTAATTGTTTTTATTGATTTTTCAGCACACACCAACATATATGCATACACACACAACTAGACTATACATGAGCATACACTACATAAAGAAAATTAAGTAAATAATAAAAATAAAGATAAAAGACTGAAATACAGGACCAAAACAGACACAATAAAATAAGGCAAAAATAAAATAAAAAGGTAACAAGGTCATGTCATATTGCATTACACTACAATGTTCTCAAATAGATCGTCACTTGCCAAACAAGAATAATTGAACCTTTCGAAAGCAGTCCTACACCTGAACATCCTCAGCCGGGAATTTTTGTTTGAAGTAGTCCAAAAATGGCTGCCAGACCTTATAGAATTTCTGGGCGGAGCCCCTGGTAGAATATTTAAGCTTTTCAAGTTTTAGGTGTGCCATCACATCTCCGACCCAGCGTCGATGCGTAGCTGATTTCCAATTGAACAGAATAAGGCGTCGGGCCAATAGGGAGGAGAAGGCTATGGCGTCGGATTGGGCAACTGATGCAGTCATTTCACCAGGGACCACCCCAAACACAGCACTGAACGGGTTAGGACTGATCTCTCGGTCACATATGTAAGAGAAGGTCTCAAAGGGATTCACATGTCTTAATGACTGTTGGTAGGGCGTTCCACATTTTGGTGGCATAGGAGCGAAATTAATTTAGTCCCTTATTTGTGCAGAATCTGGGTTACAGATTTATTTATTTGTTTATTTAGGCGGGACACATGATTTTTGTTGAGCTCCCTCTGGTGTTGTGTGTGTGGACTTCGTTGACATTAAGGAAGTATTTAGACAGGTACATGGTGGTGTGTCGAATCTTGTGGACCAGACCCATTGCAAGATGCTGTACTCTGTCGTGTAAAAGCCTTTACCTCTAGACCAGAGCCATAGAGTAAAGATGTTCCTAGAAGCTTTGTCATTTTTGAATTGCAATCCTGAAAAGTTAAAAATGTTATTACATTTCAAATGCATTTCGTTTTTAGTTATAGTTATGTTAACTTATATGAACTAAATACAGTGCACATAAAAAATAGAATAACATTTTAATACTAGTCATTAGCTACATAGACTAAAGTAATTCCAGCGGGTCATGTTTCCATGTTTGGAATTGTAGCAGCTGAAATCAATAATCTAGTATTCTGATATTAACCTGTGGGCCACATTAAGGGATGGTGGGGGTCGCATGTGGCCCCCGGGCCGCCAGTTGCCCATATACAGGTATGGTTTCATCATCGGATATAATCAATTTGTGTCTTTCTTTTGTTCGTTTTTACGTTTTAGGAGAAGAATTCATTTTTCGTGGTGACCAACGTCATTGTTACAAAGAACCAAAAGCAAGGGAAATGCCCAGAGGTACCGTACTTTCATATTATTATTATTATTATTATTATTATTATTATTACTGTCGTCATCATCGTCATCATCACTACAAGTAATAACTTAGTTGGCTAAAGTTTACAGAATGGGTACAGTTCAAGGAAAGGAAATCTGCTACGAGGATAAAACCAAGACTTGTTTACATAAGGGTTCTCCATTTTCAATTCATCAGAACATTTGAAAGACATACAAATATACACTTTTATGGAAAAATAAGAAGAACTTATCATATACACGGTTTGAAACCTTTACATTTTGAAACATCCTATTGGTATTAGTTATCGTTATCGATCATGACATCAATATGTCAATCCGTGTTGATTTTGGTAGCCCCTTTTGATTTTAGTCATAGTTTTCATTTAGTTTTCATCACATTTTAGTCACCTGGAATGTTTTTAGTGTTAGTCTAGTTTTATTCGACTAAAATGTATTTGGCCTTGCCTGTATTATCCCTTGATGCCGTCGTAATGGCTGATTTTACGGGTGCAATACTTAGTTCAGACAAGTCATTGGTCCGACAAACGACAACCTATACCTCAAACCCTAACCTAACCATAACCGCAAGCACAGGAGCAGCGCATGTTCGAGCAGTTCCCGCACGTCGGACTAATGCTCTGTCGGAATTACCCTGAATTTACACTTACAACTTTTATTTGTTGACGAAATTGTCAACATTTTTAGTCTTAGTTTTAGTCATCATAGCTTAGTTCATTTTGTTTCCATTTAGTTTTCGTCAGTGAAAAAAGGTAGTCGACCAACTATTAGTCATTTAGTCAACAACTATGACCAACATTAGTCATAGTTTTAGTCGACAAATTCAACACTGGCCTCAGCCACTGATCTCAACGCCTGCTAATCTTTCAGTGGTGCTGCTTACATTACAGCAGTACTGGAAAGTAACAAAGTACATTTACTCAAATACTGTGCAATTTTGAAGTATTTGAGTAGTATTAGAACTACTCAAGTATTACTTGATTTCCAATACTTTTACTTCTACTCCACTATACAACTCTGATCCAAAATACATTTATTTGAAATCTTTAGTTACTAGTTACTTTAGTTACTAGACTTTGATTATTATTACAAAACATACAGTAACCACTTCAGCCCTACTATATACATTTTGGCCATTTGAAAGCGACATATTGTGAGCTTTTGTATATCAAAAGACTTTTAATATACATTTGGAAACTAATGAAATGAGTAAACATTCTGCATGATAAGTACTTTAATTTGGGTACTTTTAAGTACATTTTGATGCCAATACTTTTGAACCTTTTCCCCATCACTGCTTACTGTACTTACATTACAGGTTCCCCCTGGTGGCAAACCATGTCGTACTGATACAGACTGTGAGAAAGGAGCCTGGGACCAACACAGCCACGGTACAGTACTGTTTTTGATTGCTTATACTTATAGTATTATACTGTACTTTGTTGCTTTGTTGAATTAGCTCTGTTGAATTAGCCGTTTGTACGAGATGAAGAGGATATCTGTCAGACATCAGACATGATGTTGCAACAACTTTCACTTCTCCGTGTTGAGAAAGGTCACCGTCACAGCCAGTCACTTCCCTTCTCAAATCTTTTACGGCTCTAGTGATTATCAACCACTATCATTTCAACAACCCCCAGTTTGACCTGCATTAGGCTACGGACCCCCATTTAATGGCATTTCTACCTCTGGGACAGAAATGTATATTGTAAAATCAATGATAATTTAACTCTGAGAGAGTGTACAAATGGAACCATACTCTGAGTTACAGACCCATAAGGGTCCATTTGGTTCCTATACTATCTACCATTTAGCTGGGGACTCCCTGGAACTCCCTCAAGGAAAATTGATTAAACAAAAAATATATATATGTTTTTTTTGCAGCTTTCGCCTTTATTTTATATATTTTTATAGAGGGACAGACAGTAGGCTGACGGTAAATGGGGGAGTGACATGCAGTAAAGTCCGTCGGGATCGGGAGTCGAACCTGCGGCACACTGCCAGACTCGCGCTACCCAAGGTGCCCAGGCCGCGAATTCTCCTTATAACTGTCAGGGGTGCCCAAACCCCTTTTTGTTTTTCGTTTGGTACTTTATTTACAATTTGCTAATAAACACAGTGGTCAACAGTAAAGTAAAGAATTAATGAATGTCTATTGTATCGTAATTGTGGCGATCGCTTATAAAAACAAAAGCCACCATATTAGCATTTGAATACCTGTTCTGAGAACACCCCCACCACCCTCATAAAGGTGTGCCTATGTGACAAAACCACAGTCATGGAGGAAGGAAGCTCAGGGGTGCTATTTTGTGTTCCTATTTTCTTCAGGGGTGCTCCAGCTTTTAAGAAGAGAACATTGTGAATGGCGTGCAGGTTACCAGTAGTGAGGACCACACACAGGCTATGTTTTGAGTGGTGCACACCGCTCCAATGACTGGCTTCGTGTGTCCGTATGTCCCTATGTGTGTTTGGAGTAGGAACAGCTATGTCCACTACAGTAACTATAGCAATAAAAGTAGAGATGCACCGCTCACTTCACACAGGTGTGTTTTTTGTCCTCTTCCAGGGCTTCAGACCGGTTCGTGCGTCAAATCTGATGTGATGAGAAAGACCTGTGAGGTGTCAGCGTGGTGCCCCGTAGAAGCCCGAAGGAAACCGCCACGGTAAACCCCAATCCAATCAACAACACATCACTCAGTGTGGTGCCCAGAACAAAATTGCACACGATTAAAAACAACAACAATATTTTGTTCATAAAATGGCAGTGGTTCAGGGGTAGAGTGGCCGGTAGAGGGACCGGACGGGAACCGCAACTGTTTCTATGCAGGTCAAGATTTCGTCACCTCATAGCGGTCAATGTTATTTTGCATGGCTTTGTTGTTGAACATATACACGGCTTAACATCGTGAAAGTTACACGACTGACCCACCCAGGTGATGGCAATAATACTAATGACCACAGTCAGACCGTGCAACATGAAAACTGATGCCATGCACATTTAATGTGCATGGCATCAGTTTTCATGTTTTCATGCACTGGACACATTTTGTCCAGTGCATAGCCTACTGCAGGCCTGGTTGAATAGATATAGAAGACATTTTGATGGGCTTGCTACTGAAATGATCGATTATTTATATGGAGAAATCCCGTCATTTAATGGGGGAGAAGATCAACTTGTCCTGGCTCCTCACTGCTAACATGCCTATTGGACAAGGACGGGTTGGGGACGGACTTAGCTAATTGCTCCCGATGTGCAGGTTGGTGCCTTGCATGGTTTCCCCTGCCATGGTGTGTGGATGTGTGTGTGAGTGGGTGAATGTGCATGCAAAGGTGTATGTGTGAATGGGTGAATGGAATGCACAATCTATGTAAAGGTGTATGAATGTGTGTGTGAATGGATGACATTCTGCACAATGAGTACTTTTACTTTTGGTACTTTAAGTACATTTTGAAACCAATACTTTTGTACTTTTGCTCAAGTTCATTTTGAATATTGACACTTTTACTTAAGTAAAAAACAGAGTACTTTTTCCACCACTCGTGACGTAGGGCGCTTATGACTCATCTAATTAATGTTCCTTGTATCTGTGAGTCAAAAGTATAGTTGCTTGACATTAGTGTGACAGTTTCTGACCGAGGCTAAGTCTTTCTAAGTCATTCTTTATTTTGTTATGTTAATTTCTTCATGTCATATGAAAGCATAGCTTCAAATTGACATGTTGGTTGTTCAGTTTGACCCACCAGTTTTGGAGAAATTACATTACTCCAAGCTACTAACATACTAACATTACTCCTAGCTACATGTTTAAGCATTTATTTCATATTTACATCTTTCTGTCTCTGTATCTGTATCAAAAAGAGCCACATTTAATGATGGAATGCGACACACAAACAGCAAACAAGCAAACAAATACTCAAAGTGATTTTCCTTCCATCTAGGCCTGCTCTGCTGGCTGCAGCGGAGAATTTCACAGTCCTTATAAAAAACAACATCAGATTCCCAGCATTTAACTACATACGGTGAGTATGCTTCATGGGTGTTGGTGACATTTGAAATGAAGCTCTGAGATTAGAGTCATAATAATATTAATTGCCATTCGATGATTTCAAGTGCCATATTTCTTCCTGTAATGCCTTCACCTTAACCAAAATATTCAAATCTGAATGTGAACATAATTATGCCAAAGAATACAATACATGAAAAGCTGCAACTGTAGGCACGTCATGACGATTATTATTATCATAGTTGCAATATTCAACGCAATAATTAAAAAAACATTTGAATACTGTACCTGCCAAGTCTGGCGTACCTCTCTGTTACCCATTTAGACCTGAGGACGATTCTACAAATGTCGTTGTATGTAATTGTCCCCCATCTGAAAATATGTTGTTCCTGGGACCCCGCAGAAGCAAAGATTTGAGTGAAAAACGTTCGCTCTGAAAGAATATGCATTCAAAGATTCGCGCCACATTTTCAGGACTTTAAAAAAATAGCAGATCTACAAGCTCGTAGCACGGCACTGTCTCGGTGCCACACTATGAGCTTGTAGATCTCCTGTTTTTAAACAGCTAAAGTCTAACATAATGCTTAAAACACCAAAAGGGGTTTTCCCGTCCAGAATGGGTTTTATGGGTCTCTCTTTTGACTTAACAGAAGGAACATTCTCCCAAACATGAACGACGCGTACCTGAAGAGTTGTCAGCGGAGAAACGACCCCCTGTGTCCCATCTTCAGACTGGGGGACATCGTACGAGAGGCCGGGGAGACCTTCTCACAGATGGCCGTGGAGGTGATTCTGTTTCTAAACGCCTATTTATTCAATAAAATACTCTAAAATGTACAACAGACACTGTAAATGTGTATGAATGGGTGCCACTGTCTCCCTGATCCCACCTATTTCTAAACCAAGGTGTTGTGCTGTCTGTCTTCACAACAATGAGCACAGGGAGGCGTCATTGCCATTCAAATCAACTGGGACTGCAACCTCGACCGGTTCGTGCAGAGATGTTTGCCTAAGTACTCGTTCCGACGGCTGGACGAGAAGGAGAGCAACAGGACACTTTACCCCGGCCTCAACTTCAGGTGACGATCTTTATTATTATTATTTTTCTAATATATATTTTTTATCCCACGATTTTGTAACCCATTTTTCACCCCTGTGTCAATCATCTAATGTGATCCTGGGCTCTACACACCCTCCACCAACCTAGTCCCCATATATGGGGGACAAGGGGAGAGCAACGGACTTGAACTCATGCTTCCTTCATGCCTTAGTGTCCAAGTTGCTCCTTTGCACCTGACAGGGGGGAGTTTCCCTGGTTGGACGTAGCGCATGGAAGGAACACGTTATTCCAACCAGTTCCTTTCCCCTCCATCAGGTGCCCCGGCTGGCCAGGGGGAGGCAGTTTAGTGACCAGGATTACTGCATGTTTTCTGTGAGGGTACCTACCCTAGGGGACACGGAGAGAACATGCAAACTCCACACAGAAAGGCCCTTTCACCAACCCCGCCTTCGGGTATGGGCACTGATGACGCGGAGGAGGAAACACGCCGCCAGCATCCACAGCGTCCCAAGCGGGAATCGAACCCAGGACCTTCAAGCTGTGGGACGACAGCACTACCAACTGTGCCACGTGCCCCCACACGATCTTTATTAATGCATTTAAGGTGTAGCTTACCACCCAAAAGAAAAAAGAAAAAAAGACCATTATGGCATCAAAAGTACGGTAGTCAAGAAATTATACAATAGAAACTGGTCTCGCAAATTAACTACTACATTCTAAGTGCTCATCAGTCTGGGGGGGTCCCCAGTTCAAATATGACTATTTTGGCGGGTCCCCATCAAATATGATTATTTTGGGGGGTCCCCAGTTCAAATATGATTATTTTGGGGGGTCCCCCAGTTCAAATAAGATTATTTTGGGGGGTCCCCACTACAAATATGATTATTTTGGAGGGTACTGTCAGTGTTGCATTACTGTTACTGTCTCTCATCACCAGGTTTGCGAGGTATGCCTCTGTGAACGGAGTTGAGGAGCGCACGTTATACAAAGCATTTGGAATCAGGTTTGACGTCATGGTGTTTGGAAAGGTATCGTACTGTATGCTCTTCTTTTTTTATCCCACGATTTTGCAACCCATTTCTTTCACCCAGTCTCAATTATCTAATGTAATCCTGGGTGCTACACTTCCTTCTATGGATGAGGAGTCCAAGCTGCTTCTTTTCACCTGACGGGGGGGGGGGGGGGGGGGGGGGAGAGGCGATAGCACTACTGACTGTGCCATCGTGCCCCCAGTACTGAATGATTCTACGAATCTAAGCCTAATTTATGTCTTGTTGCATCATAGAGGTGTCATAAATAACTGATTTCCAAGCGATGGAAATCAGTTATTTATTTACCATGGGTGACGAGTGATTTACCGCAGCGTCGTGATTGAAGTACAAATTAGACTTACCTGAACTGCCTCCCCCTGGCCAGCCGGGGCGCCTGATGGAGGGGAAAGGAACTGGTCGGAATAACTTGTTCCTTCCACACGCTACGTCCGGCCGGGGGAAACTCCCCTCTGTCAGGTGAAAATAAGTGGCTTGGACTCCTCATGCATGAAGGAAGCATGAGGTCAGTCCGTTGCTCAGAAATGGGTTACAAAAATTGTGGGATATTTATTTTTCTTCTTTTTATGGGAGTGTATTTCTTTTTTTTTGGCAGAAAAGACACTCTATGCAGAACACAATGGTTTTCATTTATTTGCACATCATATCAAGGTGATTAATAAAAAATAAATACACAAATTCTGATACATGCAGGAAGATACTGTACAAAAAAAACAAAACAAACAAGGGAATAATTAAAACATGTATAACTTTAATATAGAAAAAACAAATGAAATTTATAAGAAATTGAGAATGACAATTACTTGACTGAAGTTCAGAAATTCCACCAATTCTTTGTGTATTGTTTGTATTTATTTAGGATTACATGCGGAGAGAATGACATTAAAAAAGGAAAGGTAACTAGCGATATTGAACTTTAGCCTGTCGGTGATTGATTGTACGTATGATGTATTGGTGGCGGGACAAACTAGACTTATATTAAATTGTTTATAGGATCAATACAAGTAAAATGAGGATCATGAAAACTATTCATCCCTGTACCGGTAGCCGGTAGGTATAGTTTTCCCCACTCAATTCATAATTAACGTTCCAATTTTCAAGCTCTGGCTAATGGACTAAAACCCAAAAAGAACTGAACCGGTTCCCATTGGGAACCTACCAGTGAAAAAGCGGCCTCAGAGTTACAGACCCATAAGGGTCCATTTGGTTCAAAACTATCATTTAGCTGGGGACCCCCTGGAACTCCCTCAAGGACCCCTGGGGGTCCCCGGACCCCACATTGGGAACCACTGGTCTAAGACAATGATGTGTCACTGTGTAATGTGTATTTCAATGACATGCTGGCTGGTGTAAATCATTGTGTTCTGTCCCGTTTAAGGCAGGACAGTTCAGCTTCATCCAGCTCATCATCTACGTTGGATCAACGCTGTCGTACTACGCCCTGGTGAGAGATGACATGTCAACATTGTCTGTTGACAAAACAAAAATGATCAGGGAACACAAACATGTTCAAACATTAGTCAACTAAACTAAAACCCATGTCCCGAGTACACTTTAATCGGCACAGAGACTATACCTCCATGTGGTCCGGAGAACAGTTGGGTGATCCACACGAGGACCGCTCAGCTAGCGCAGCAGCATTCACACTGACCACAACATCTGTCCCGAGTGTGCATCCGGGACCATAGTGTGAATCTGTCCTAAGAGCCACGGTGAACTAAATACCTCACACCGACATATAATGATGTGTTTCCTCCTCATACCACCAGACCACTATGCTCATCGACTGGCTCATTGGAACCAGCTGTTACACCATAGAGGCCAGACAAAACTACTCCGAGAAGAAAGTAGAGCCGGTCCATGACAAACAGCAGGTAATGAGACATTGTGGTTGGTTCCCAAACCTTTTCATGTCAAGGACCCCCAAATTGACCCTAATTAGCCCGCAGACCGCCAGCTGAGATACTGGGACCCCCATAAGAGAAGATGTTTACGGCCCTAGCAGTGATTTCCAACCATTTTAATTTCAAGGACCCCCAGTTTGATATGCAACCGACCATTTATTTGCCGCCCCTCGTTTAATGTTAATTTAATAAATGGATAAATGGAACCAAATTGACCTGTTAGTGTCCATTTGGTTCTCCATTTGGTCCTCTGTATAATATCGGAATCGGTCAGAATCGGTATCGGCAGATTATGGCCCTGCAAATATCGGTCATAATTTCATAATCGTGCACCCCTTAATTCTGGTGGAATATACGTGACGAGACAGTGGTTTTCCTTCTTCTGCTTTGTTCCAGTGCATACTCGCTGTTTCCTTCGTGGATGAGAATCACATCCGACTGGTGCGGAGATCCCATAAGAAATGCTTACAAGACGTCAAGCCCATGTCCATACAGCAGTACAAGGTCAGCACCAGTGTTGTTTTTGGCTGCAAATTTCTGTTTTAGTTTTAGTCATATAACAGTCTCTTGAATGGTTTTCATTTAGTTTTAGTCACATTTTAGACACCCGGCATGTTTTAGTGTTTAGTCTAGTTTCAGTCGACTAAATGTCATACAATTTTAGTAGTTTCTAGTTTTTCTAGTTTTTATTTGTTGACTAAATTGACAGTATATTTAGTCTTAGTTTTAGTCATTATGGCCTAGGTTTTATTTCGTTTTTATGTCGTTTTTGTCAGTGAAAAAAAGGTAGTCGACAAACATTTTTCGTCTTGGTTTTAGTCGACAAAATCAACACTGGTCAGCACACAGCACACAGATATTGAAGAGTGTTGTTCCAAAATAAAAGGAGATTTTACACTATATAAAATACCAGTGACACAACGTTTCATACAATTTAATTAACATCCTATCTTAACAGTTATGCCTATACTATGTTTACAGTTGTCTATATATCTGTAAGCACTTGCCGTAGAACTTGCACTATAAAATGGTAAATGGTGCATTTATATAGCGCCTTTATCCAAGGCGCTTTACATAGATTGTGCATTACATTCACCCATTCACACACCGATGGCAGCGGAAACCATGCAAGGCACCAACTAGCACATCGGGAGCAATTAGGGGTTCAGTGTCTTGCTCAAGGACACTTCGACAGTAACTCTGGGGGAGCCCGGGTTCGAACTGGCAACCTTGCGGTTCCCATCCAGGCATTCTACCCCTGAGCCACTGCCGCCCACTATAGCCTCGACAAACTTACAGGCGTATGCAAAGACTAAACTTATGTAATTTAGATAAGCATTGTATGTACATGGCACTCTATAGTGTACAGTATACTCATTGTACAGATATTCTACTGTTAGACAGATGTTAGGTTCTTAGCTTGCTTATATGCTTATGCTTGATGACTATTTCTATGTATTTGATGTATTACCATGTGTTGTTCTTGCCTACTGTAAATCGCTCTGGATTAAGAGCGTCTGCTAAATGTCTAAAATTTTAATTGTAATGCATTCGGATGAGGCTCTTAACCCATTCTGGGCGGGAACCCCTTTTGGTGTATTAGGCATTATGTTATTAGTTATTAGCTATTGAAAAATAGCAGATCTACAAGCTCATAGCGCGGCACCGAGTGCCGCACTACGAGCTCGTGGTTCTGCTATTTTTTTTTAAATCGTGAAAATGAGGCGCAAATCTTTTAATATATATTCTTTCAGAGTGACAGTTTTTTACTCAAATCTTTGCTTCTGGGGGGTTCCTGGAACTACATATTTTCAGATGGGGGGTCCGGCGGCCAAATACATATTTGGGGCTCCTACATAGAAACATAGTTTTTAGGTCTTTATGGGTTACATTTGGTGTATTTCTTGTGCTGTCTGTGTTACTGTGAACCGAAGGAGGATGCAGGACGCCTGGCCATGGTGGGCGCGTTACAACATGGACTCACCAACGTGGAACGCCAGCCCCGGTCCCACCCTCCCACCCCGGTTCCCAGCCCCAACCCCACCTCTAGCCCCAGCTCCAGCAGCATGCCGGGGCCCAGCAGTAGTCCGGCTCCGGCCTGGTGTAGTTGTGGTGGCTGCGGCCCCTCCTCCGTCCTGGTCCAGGAACAGCTGTGCTGCAGGAAGACCCCCGGCCCCTGCATCACCTCTTCTCCCGTTTTCGAACAGGTGGTGACCCGTCGCTCGCTGCTGGAGGCCATCGCTCTGTACCGCGACCCGCTCCGCCATCAGGTGGCGGCAGAGAGCACCGATGATCGCGCCTTGTTGCGCCGCTGTGCGTACGGCCAGTACGTCAGCTGGCGGTTCGGTGTGCCGCCCGCGGACACCTACCCCGTCGCCCCCAGCTGCTGTGTGGCGAGGATCAGGAAGGAGTATCCCAGCCCAGACGGGCAGTACAGCGGGTTCAGACCTGCCACGACCGCTGCATCGCTGGGCTTACTCTAAATTAGTGGCTCCCCAAACCTTTTCATGTCAAGGACCCCCAAAATGACACTCATTAGAACGCGGACCCCTATTTGAAATATATGCCAAGGACCCGTCCCCCATAAGAGAAGGTTTTTATGGCTCTAGCAGTGATCTTCAACCATTTTCATTTCAAGGGCCCCCGCGGTTTGACCTGAATTAGGCTACGATTCCCTATGTTATGGCATGTCTATCTCTGGGACCCCAATGTATATTGTAAAATCACTGTTAATATAACTGTGTGTACTGAGTGTACAAATAGACCCGTTAGGGTCCATTTGGTTCCATTTGTACACGCAGAGTTACAGTCCCATAAGGGTCCATTTGGTTCCTAACTATCATTTAGCTGGGGACCCCCTGGAACTCCGTCATGGACCCCACTTTGGGAACCACTGCTCCAATTAACCCAATTCAATTCAAAGGGCTTTATTGGCATGAGAAAACATACATACATACATACGTTTACATTGCCAAAGCAAAACAGAATTTATGTACCGTAACCCACTGACTGCAAATTAAGGGAATCACTTCTTACGCGACACAGTTTTCTGCACCACAAGGGGAGGGACTTTCGCTAGTGCTGCACATCGATAATCGATTAAAAAAAGAGTCGTGCAGCACTGTAGTTGGCGGTCCAATTAATTTCAGGTACTCTTATGTTTTTTCTACAAGAGAGAGATGTTTAAGTCAAGCTCTTTGATGTTGTCTGTTTAAAGCCACAAGCTGGTTGGCTCCAGGTGACACATTTTGATTGTAGTAATGTTCAGCAACTACAGACACATGTTTTCATGGAAAAGAATGAGAATCGTGTGAGAATCGTGATCTCAATTCTTGTAGAGGAAAATCGACATTCACATTTGAGCAAGAATCGTGCGGCACTACCTTTCACCCACGAAGGGAGGGACTTTCGCCCTATAGTTCTAGACCGCGACCGAGGGGCGAACTTGAGCCACGAGCGAGCTAAAGGGAGCGAGTTGCCGCGTCGAACGTTGCAAAGTTCGCTTGAGCCGACTCAGCCTCGTTGGAGTTGCGATCCGACAGGCACAGAAGAGTATTAATCCTTGCCCCATAAATGCCCCCATAGACTACAATGAACACAGCGGAGCACTCCGTCCATACCCCACTGACGGCCCCGTCTCACCCAATCACAAGCCACGGCGCTCCTTCCAGCCCCTGCCTCACCCAATCACAAGCCACGGCGCTCCTTCCAGCCCCTGCCTCACCCAATCACAAGCCACGGCGCTCCTTCCAGCCCCTGCCTCACCCAATCACAAGCCACGGCGCTCCTTCCAGCCCCTGCCTTCGTGGGGCAGAAAACCATAGAGTAATAAAGACCGAACCGGAGCGTTAGACCATTCCGCTATTCATTTCAATAGAAGTTGCTCAGTGGCGTTTTGAAGCACCCGGAATACTGCCGGAAGTACAATTATAACTCATATATAACGCGGAAGTTTAGCCTAGACTAGCATGACGCACGTTACGCACATGACGTCATGAACGTCCGTCCACCTCCATGAAAGTGCTGCAGTTCCACTTTTCGCCAGTAGGTAGTGGCAGCTTCAACGTTGGATAGCCTTAATTACCATGCCTGACTGCCATTACGGAATACACTGTATGCAATCCTGTACATTGAGTGTACTATAATGGACACTGAGGATTTAATTGTGTTGAGACTCATCAAGGAACCCAAACAACTACACTACTAACGTTCAGTACATTAGATAGGCCTGCAGTTTGACTTTGCTAACATATTAAAGATGGATTGCGTGATTTTTGTACTTTTTCTGTTTTGTATGTGTCTATGGAGTGTACTCAGGACACCTCCCCCTTTTTTGCAAAAGCATATAGAGGGTATGAGCGTGACATCATCATCATACCCGGAAGTTATGCGGGAACGCCTACTGAGTGGCAAAAAACTGGCCTTGACATACATACAAACAGAAAAGTCCTATCTGATTGTATTTTAGGTTAAACTCACTTTGCCACTCGATTTGCCATTGACTTTATGCATGCGCATACCCTCTATATGTTTAGAGGATTTAGAACACTTTCCTGGGGTCTTTATGTGTGTAATATGTGGTTTTAGATATTTTAGGCTCACTTACTTCCTGGACTACATGTTGTCTCAGTAAGACAACCCTCCCCCTATCCACAAGGAGGAGCAGTGCACCAAAGCATTATGGGAATTGTAGTCCAGGAAGGAAGTGAGCCCAATGTCCATGGACACTGAGGAAATCTAAAATATCTAAATGTTCCAAATGTTCTATTACTCAGTTTTTCAACTGCAAATACTTCAAAACGTCCCTGTTGTTTAATTTGTATTTGTCTTTTAATTCCTGAAATTTTAAGCAGTTATTATTTATAATATCTGATAACTTCTGAATCCCATGTTTCCCAGTTCAGTTGAGCATTTTTAATTGTTATTGATGGGTTGTTCCAGATTTGTATATGTTTAGGGATTCCTATATGGCCTACTATCTCTTTCATATTTTTGACATAGTTTGATGTTTTGATTATTTTCTTGGGGAAAAGGGCTAAGAGTAAACTATGTGGTATGTGGTTGTAGCTTGTGGTTTTCAATGTCTATCCATGGTTCCTCGTTTGTGTTATTAAAGCTGCTATAAGCAATATGTAAAACAATTAATTACCTTTTTTTTGTAGTCAGACAGCCAGCAATGGTTAGAACGCTCCCCCCAAAAATGTAGTCTCTGTGACACATCTAGGGGCCGCAATCTGCATTCAAAGATGTTCCTAGAAGCTTTGTCATTGGTCGAAAAAACCCGGTTGCAATGACTAACCAATCCGAAAGCAGACAGACCACTCTGGTCTGGAAACGGCACATCCTTTTACCTCTGACCCCACTGGAGGGCCCGCAACTTTGGAGTGAGTAGTGGCCCTCTGGAGTGAGTGTGTAAATAGTGGCCCTCTGGAGTGAGTGTGGAAATATAGTGGCCCTCTGGAGTGAGTGTGTAAATATAGTGGCCCTCTGGAGTGAGTGTGGAAATATAGTGGCCCTCTGGAGTGAGTGTGGAAATATAGTGGCCCTCTGGAGTGAGTGTGGAAATAGTGGCCCTCTGGAGTGAGTGTGGAAATAGTGCCCCTCTGGAGTGAGTGTGGAAATATAGTGGCCCTCTGGAGTGAGTGTGGAAATAGTGGCCTTCTGGAGTGAGTGTGGAAATATAGTGGCCCCTCCAGCTTCAAAGTTGCCCACCCCTGTTCCCTGATATGGGAACAACTGTGTTTTCTTTGAGAACCTGGAGAGTTAACATACTGACTGTTTTACCACAGTAACCACTAACCACACGATGGCGCTGTAACCTAAGGCTGTAACATCATGGTAGCGAGAGTATAGTCCCGCGAGACCTGGGGGCGGGAGTTCATTGTGTTATGGACAGTGTTTGCCATGTCTGCTGATAATAAGCTACTTTGGGCTTGTTTTTCTATGAAGTTGCGCTTATGTAAATATTGGCGTTCTTTTGGGGACTTGTTTCTAAACTAAAGTGTTGTTGATTATTTTGGACTCGTTTCAAAATGTTTTTTAAAACCAGTGATTCTCACACATTTCCATTTCAAGGACAGAAGGACCGCCAGATTATTGTATTTCTCCAACTAAAGGCCCTGCAACATCTGTACGGACCCCCATTTAATTGCATTTCTATCTCTAGGACCCACAATTTATTGTAAAATCAATGTTAATTTAATTCTCATAGAATATATGAGGAACCGGGTCCATTTGGTTCCATTTTTACACTCTCAGAGTCACCGACCCAGTATAATTTAGCTGGGGACCCGCTGGAACTCCCTAGGGGCCCCACTTTTGGAACCATGCACTGCCCTAGCCTAGTCGCTTCTTATGGGCTTGTTTCTCTTCCAAAACCTGGCAACGCTGCTGCTGGTTAGCTATGGACTATGGACGTCTGACCTCTGACTCTAAAATCCAAGATGGCGGAATAACAAACCAGCCCTGTTCCACACGGTCCTTGTATTTATTAAAATAAAGACGTTATAAAAGGTTTAAAAGTGTTTAAAGGGGCAAACATATCAACAGCAGCATGCTGAAGGTTTATTTAGACTTGTTGTCTCAGCCATGCCGCGCCGTGCACATTCTGTTAAACTACAACAAAATACCCCACACCGTCCACGCGGTGGCGCTGAGGAAAGGTGAGGAAAACTTCATATTATTAATATTACCAAACTTGTGCACAGTTTAATTAATTATACCATAAAATAACTACTATTAACGTCTAAACCAGCTGCAAGTAACAAGTTAATTACCATGCACTTATAGTAAAGCAACGGAACTACTAGATTACATTAGCCGCTCTGTTTTATGTCCTGCTTTCAACTCTAGTCCTTGTGAACTTTGACCTAGTTAAGCACAACATACGCTTCTAAACTGAACCCTTATAAGTCCGTGTAGTGTGCTGTGTGCACATGGAACCAATATACCATGGTGGGAAATTATGACGATGATGATAATAATAAACAGCTCTGACTTAAAAGGAAGTTGCACAATTGAGCATTGCTATTATACTATATTATTTTATTCATATTATATTATTTATTATATTATATTAATTATTTACTTATTGTTAAACATCAGCATTACAAGAAAAGTCTACACAATTAGAGAATGCTGAAGAATTGTCATTTTGATCAACATTATCTCTGCTAATGGTACCTTAACATAAATACAGCATGGATGATGGAATTGTGGACAAAATCTTATCCAACGATATTCAAAATACATATATGCCTTATGTGTCTGAGAGGCTAAATGTCATTGATTTATTGATGTATTTATTAACAGTTTGCAGAATAGGTACATTTCAACACAACTCAATACAAAAACTGTTAACTGTGGACAGCAGCACCATGAAGCATTTTAATTGTTTACAATAGGGTCCACCCTTTTCAATTCATCCAATGGTGGTTCAGTGGTTGGTGGCTCAAAATAATGCAGAATAAATAATGGACCTTGATATGAAATGGGTTACATGAAAACCACTGACCTATATTATACATTTGAAAAAATGCATCGATTGCACCTTTATTTATTTTAGAAAGAGCTCATGATGTTCTGTTGTGCAGTGGTAGTGGTCCGGGGACCACCAGTGGTCCTTGAGAGGGTTCCAGGTGGTCCCCAGCGAAATGATGGAGAGTTGGTAACCAAATGGACCCTTGTAGATCTTTAACTCATGTTAAATAATTGTTAATCATCTGCATTACTTAATTCACAAGACGTCTACGCAATTACAGAATGTAGAATAATTGTTATTTTGATCGACGTTTGGCAACGGCATTGAATTGTGGACAAAATCGTATCCAATGAGAGCACAAATATTCTTTAATTTTGGGTCTGAGAGGCTAAATGTCATCAAACAGTGGCTCAAATGATATGAATATGGTTGAAAACCAGTGCTGTAGTGCATTGAAATCTGACTGTAGAGTTAGCCCATAGTTAGAGTAATACTTATACCCATAGAGTACTGATTACTTACCATAGAGCAGGGGTTCCCAAACTTTTTTGGACCAGGTACCCCTTTTGGGGTAGATATTTTTCCAGGTACCCCCTCATCAATAAATGTATACGTCTAAATGTAGACGTTTAAATGTAGACGTCTAAATGTAGACGTCTAAATGTAGACGTCTAACTGTGTACGTCTAAATGTAGACGTCTAAATGTAGACGTCTAAATGTGTACGTCTTCTCTTATGGGGGTCCCTGGCATATATTTTCAAATGGGGGTCCACGGGCTAAGTAGTGTCAATTTGGGGGTCCTTGACATGAAAAAGTTTGGGAACCACTGCTTTAAACACTTTAGCACTTTATGAACATGAACAAAATAGATGGGTCCCCCCTGGAACTCCCTCAGGTACCCCTGGGGGTCCCCGGACCCCACTTTGGGAACCACTGCCATAGAGTATTATTGCATCATGATTTTGTGAATGTAACTTAAATAACTTTTACATTTTTGTGTGTGTGTGTGTGTGTGTGTGTGTGTGTGTGTGTGTGTGTGTGTGCGCGTGTGCGTGCGCGTGCGTGTGCGTGCGCAATGCATGCGTATAGGAGAGCAGAGTACACCAGAGTTCACCAGGTTGAATCCCATGCAGAAAGTTCCTGTTTTGGTGGACGAGGGTTTTGTCCTGACAGAAAGGTCAGACAGGGGTCATTCTATTGTAAACGTCGATTAGTCCAATGTTGCCCTAATTTTATGGGTCACGTCTCGAGTAAAATATATATATTACTGTACAATCTGCTATTTTCACTAATTTGGGTCCCGGGACAAATGTCTAATCTCTCTTTTGGGCCACGGGCTAAAACGTTTGGGAACCACTGGATTAGTCGACTAATCGATGGAGGGAGTGACCGTCTTATAGTCGAGGGAAGTTAGCCAAATTTGTGACCAATCTGCAACATACATGCTTACCACTAGCTTTCCTCACAAAACGTGTTCATAAAGATGACAGCTGCTGAAAGTTGGGGTATCATTAACACTTTTATCGTTTTCAATAAACAAACATTATTTTCCCTGCCGCAGTTTTTCACTACACTTTATTTCTCATCTTGTTGCTTAAAAACTCCGCAAACACTATCTATACCTCTATATACATTTCTACCGCTTATGTGTTTTTGTAGTTGGTTAACCCATTTAGACCTGAGGACGCATCTGTGTCACATTATAGCTTTTAACCATTATTATATTTAAAACTTTAGCTGTTGAAAAGTTGCAGATCTACGAGTGCCACTATGAGCTTGTTGATCTTTGAATATGTATTCTTTCAGAGTGAAATTTTTTAATTCAAGTTTTTGCATATTTTCACATGGGGGTCCGCGGCCAATTTCATATAACTTTTGGGCGTCCTTGACATGAAACAGTTTTGAGAAACAATGATATAGAAACAATCAACTGTCAATTTAGAAGACATTTTGTAAAATCTGGTCTCTGGTCTTAATTAATTAATGTCGTTGTTGTTACCATAGCGACGCCATCCTCAAGTACCTGGTGACCAAACACAACATCCCAGAACACTGGTATCCACGGCAACCGGAGAGGAGAGCCCGAGTGGACGAATACACCGCCTGGCACCACACACACACGCGACCGCACGCCGCCAAGGTGTTCATACTGGAGGTACACACACACACACGTGACCCTTTTGGTTGTTGAAAAACAGCTTCTAACCATTATTTGACACTTTTGGTTGTTTCAAAATTTCAAAAAACATGGGCTATAACCCATCGTTTTTGTCATTTCGTCATTTTTTCAAATCTTCAAAAATGATGAAAAACGGCGCGCTATAGTATGCCGTACGATATGGGCTATAGCCCATGGTCCAAAATGATGAGAAACGAGGATAACTTTTTTTTTCAAAATTTAAAAAAACATGGGCTATAACCCATCGTTTTTGTCATTTTGTCATTTTTTTCAAATCTTCAAAAATCATGAAAAACGGCGCGCTATAGTATGCCGTACGATATGGGCTATAGCCCACGGTCCAAAATGATGAGAAACGAGGCTAACTTTTTTTTTCAAAATTTCAAAAAACATGGGCTATAACCCATCGTTTTTGTCATTTCGTCATTTTTTTCAAATCCTCAAAAAAGATGAAAAACGGCGCGCTATAGTATGCCGTACGATATGGGCTATAGCCCATGGTCCAAAATGATGAGAAACGAGGATAACTTTTTTTTTCAAAATTTCAAAAAACATGATCTATAACCCATCGTTTTTGTCATTTGGTCATTTTTTTCAAATCTTCAAAAATGATGAAAACGGCGCGCTATAGTATGCCGTACGATATGGGCTATAGCCCACGGTCCAAAATGATGAGAAACGAGGCTAACTTTTTTTCCCAAATTTTCAAAAAACATGGGCTATAACCCATCGTTTTTGTCATTTCGTCATTTTTTTCAAATCCTCAAAAATGATGAAAAACGGCGCGCTATATTATGCCGTACGATATGGGCTATAGCCCACGGTCCAAAATGATGAGAAACGAGGCTAACTTTTTTCCCAAATTTTCAAAAAACATGGGCTATAACCCATCGTTTTTGTCATTTCGTCATTTTTTTCAAATCCTCAAAAATGATGAAAAACGGCGCGCTATAGTATGCCGTACGATATGGGCTATAGCCCACGGTCCAAAATGATGAGAAACGAGGCTAACTTTTTTTTTCAAAATTTCAAAAAACATGGGCTATAACCCATCGTTTTTGTCATTTCGTCATTTTTTTCAAATCTTCAAAAATGATGAAAAACTGCGTGCTATAGTATGCCGTACGATATGGGCTATAGCCCATGGTCCAAAATGATGAGAAACGAGGCTAACTTTTTTTTTCAAAATTTCAAAAAACATGGGCTATAATCCATCGTTTTTGTCATTTCGTCATTTTTTTCAAATCCTCAAAAATGATGAAAAACGGCACGCTATAGTATGCCGTACGATATGGGCTATAGCCGACGGTCCAAAATGATGAGAAACGAGGCTAACTTTTTTTTCAAATTTTCAAAAAACATGGGCTATAACCCATCGTTTTTGTCATTTCGTCATTTTTTTCAAATCCTCAAAAATGATGAAAAACGGCGCGCTATAGTATGCCGTACGATATGGGCTATAGCCCATGGTCCAAAATGATGAGAAACGAGGATAACTTTTTTTTTCAAATTTTCAAAAAACATTGGCTATAACCCATCGTTTTTGTCATTTCGTCATTTTTTTCAAATCCTCAAAAATGATGAAAAACGGCGCGCTATAGTATGCCGTACGATATGGGCTATAGCCGACGGTCCAAAATGATGAGAAACGAGGCTTACTTTTTTTTTCAAATTTTCAAAAAACATGGGCTATAACCCATCGTTTTTGTCAAATTGCGGAAATGGTAATTGCGGAAATTGCAGAAATGGAAATTGCGGATTTTTTTTCCATTTTTTCATTTTTTTCAAATCCTCAAAAATGATGAAAAACGGCGCGCTATAGTATGCCGTATGATATGGGCTATAGCCGACGGTCCAAAATGATGAGAAACGAGGCTAACTTTTTTTTTCAAATTTTCAAAAAACATGGGCTATAACCCATCGTTTTTGTCATTTCGTCATTTTTTTCAAATCCTCAAAAATGATGAAAAACGGCGCGCTATAGTATGCCGTACGATATGGGCTATAGCCCATGGTCCAAAATGATGAGAAACGAGGATAACTTTTTTTTTCAAAATTTCAAAAAACATTGGCTATAACCCATCGTTTTTGTCATTTCGTCATTTTTTTCAAATCCTCAAAAATGATGAAAAACGGCGCGCTATAGTATGCCGTACGATATGGGCTATAGCCCACGGTCCAAAATGATGAGAAACGAGGCTAACTTTTTTTTTCAAAATTTCAAAAAACATGGGCTATAACCCATCGTTTTTGTCAAATTGCGGAAATGGTAATTGCGGAAATTGCAGAAATGGAAATTGCGGATTTTTTTCCCCATTTTTTTCAAATCCTCAAAAATGATGAAAAACGGCGCGCTATAGTATGCCGTATGATTTGGGCTATTAGACGAGCGTCTAAAAATGGGATAAAAAAAATTCTAAAAATAGACGTGTTTTAGACGTTTTTTTTTTAGACATTTAGGCATTGAATTGTGGACAAAATCTTAGCCAACGATAACAAAGTATTCTTCAGTTTTGGCTCTGTCGAGGCTAAATCTCATCAAACGGTGGTTCCGTGGCTCAAATACCCAAATAAATAATGGACCTTGTTATGAAAAAGGCTGAAAACCACTGCCGTGTAGATGTACGCAGATGGCGGGGAACGTGTTAACGAGGCTCATTGTGTCCTTGTGGATGCGTTGTCGCAGGTTCTGCTCCCGCGCATGTCGGGCGCTTCCGGTCCGGACCGCTCGCAGCTGGAGCGAGCTCTGTCGGAGCTGGACAGGACACTGGAGCTGCTGGACTCCATGTTCCTGCGACGACAGCCCTTCCTGTGTGGCGATGACATCACCCTGGCGGACCTACTGGCCGTCTGCGAGCTCATGCAGGTCAGAGGTCGGGGGGGGGGGGGGGGGTGACAATTCACTATTTACTTAGTAGTAGGCATGTAACGATTCACTCAACTCGCGATATGATTCGCATCATGAGGTTCACAATACGATTTTTCACGATATTCTAAACAAAAAATATTTTCCAGAAGAATTACCTTTAAAAAAATAATAAAAATAAAGTTATTATAGTTATAAAGCTACTGTATGTCTACATAAAATGCTATCTGGGTTAGATAAGTGGAACCACATGGGTCACATGGTCATACTTTGGTCAAAGATGGTCAAAGATTATATATTCAAAGATTTGTGCCTCATTTTCACGATTTTTCTAAAATAGCAGACCTCATTGCGCGGCACTCGGTGAAGCACTCTGAAAACATTATAGGTTAGAAAATAACGAATTACTTTTTAAAAGTTACTTGCCCAACACTGGAATTAAGCCACAAGCTTTGCTGCCGGTCTTGCTCTAGTAAGCAAACAAACTCAACGCACTCGTTGATTGAAACTGAAGCGAAAACATAAAATTCTCCAAATTGAACTCTAACCTTATTTAAAAGTGTGTGTGTGTGTGTGTGTGTGCTGTTCTCCTGTCAGCCTCTAGGTGGTGACAGAGATGTACTGCAGGAGCGGCCCAACCTGCAGCGCTGGAGGAGTCGCGTCCAATCGGCTCTCGGCGAGTCGTTCGACCACGCCCACGCAGTGCTCTACGCCCTCCGTGACCGACGCAAGGCCAAGCTCTGACATCGCCACACGTAGCGGACCAATCGGAGCAAGGCTGTGACGGAACGCACCATGTCATTGGTGTGTTTTGCTGTCTGGATGGAGTCAGTGGAGACAGAGTCGCCGATGCTAAACTAATGGAGTTGGTTTCTGGAACCTTGAGCTGAAGAGCACTGCAGTGGTTCCCAAAGTGGGGTCCGGGGACCCACAGGGGTCCTTGAGGGAGTTCCAGGGGGTCCCCAGCTAAATGGTAGGTTGAGACCAAATGGACCCTTATGGGTCTGTAACTCTGAGAGTTGTACTTAGGGTCCATTTGGTTCCATCTGTACACTCTCAGAGTTCAATTAACATTGATTTTACAAATTAAATTGGGGTCTCAGAGATAGAAATGCAATTAAATGGTGGTCCGACCGTAGACTAATGTGTGTCAAACTGAGGGTCCTTGAAATGTAATGGGTTGAGAATCAATGCTAGAGCCGTAACAATCCTTGGCGAATCTTTTCAAATGGGGGAACGAGGGCTAATTATTTTGGGGTTCCTTGACGTGAAAATGTTTGGGAACCACTGCTGTAGAATCGTCTCTTTGCAGAAGCAGAACTGATTTAATTCTGGTCTGGAAAGGAAACAACTTGTCAATCAATCAGTTACTTCAATTTGTAAAAAAAAAAAAAAAAAGTATACAGCAAATATACAGCAAAAAAATCCCTCCGTAATATAATTCAAACGGTGAAACAGCTCATGAAATAAAAAATCCATGTCTCAAAATATTACAATATTTCATAAGACCACTAAAAATGTATATTTTTATAATGCAGAAATGTGGACCATCTGAAAAACATGTATATTAATCCATGCACTCAATACTTGGTCTGGGCTACTTTTAAACAAATTATTGGAGGTGAACAGCCTTTGTCACTGTTGACAACACCCAGGTTTCAAGCCCAGCTTGACAAAACACATGCAGTGTTGGTCCACTGACAGTGAAAACGTCACATGGCCATCTACCAGGACATTTTATAAAACCATGTGAATAATTTAGCAAAGAAATTGTCTGAAGTATTGTCTTTTTTTCTTCTAAAATGTTAAGATTAAAAATAAAATAAAAATTATGTCTATACTACTCAAATTATGCAGAATAATTTAATTTGCATGTACTGTACATACTCATTTAAGAGACATTTGCGATATTGTATTAACATGAACAATTGCAAATATCAAAAGGTTCTGAATAACAAACTTTATTTTGATTGGCTTTATATTGTTTAAATCATAAATAAACAAATTATTTGCTAAAGGGAAAAGAGTTATTCAATTATGTATAAGTGAATACATTACCACTTGACTCACCTCGGGCAATTTGAGGTGTGTGCGTGTGTGTGTGTGTGAGAGAGAGATTCGGGTCATGTCTCGCATACAGTTTCTCATTTGGAGCTGTACGTGTACATCGTTTCATGTAATTTGCCGGTAAAGTGTCATCACGTCAGTTCACATCAGATATGAACACAGGCCCGGTATGTGATGTGCGTTTATGTGATTTTTTTTTATGTGATAATTTCACAGTAATTGTGGATAGCTCGTCATTCACGTCTCTGTTGTGTTCTAATGTCATCCATAGTGTTGTATGTTGTTTACTAATGTTCATATAGTGTTCTTGCTGTATTGCTGAAAAATACTGGGGCGCAAAGAATGCTGCTGCAGTCTTTCTCTCTATCTCTATTTTTTTTTTATGTATGCAATTCTTTTGAAAACACTTTACTCATGCCACAAACCTAAGGCGAACTGCTTGGGCGGAGACCAAGAAAATCTCTTATTTCTTTAATGTTCATAATGCGCTCTAAGTGCTTAAAGTGCAGCAGCAAATATCTAGTTCATAAGACTATTGTTGGTGCTACATTATCAGATCTAATTTGAGTAAAGCTTCATTACGTAAGCCCACATCAACTATGAACACAGGCCCGGTATGTGATGTGTGTTTATGTCTTGTCTCATTTCACATTTGTGAGTAAGGCTTCATCATGTCATCCTACATCACATAATGAATATAGGGTTAGGTAACGGTTAGGGTTAGGTACTGTATGTGATGTTGGTTGATGTGAATCATGTGATGTATGTCTTTTATAATGTAACATCACATTATGTGTGTATTGATGTGATTTATTTATGCTGCCATTTGCAGCTAAAACTTCATCATTCATGCCTGTCAGTAGGCGAGGCATTGACTATGGGCCTATGACCCAAATGTTTTCTGCTGCACTTTTCACTTTGCATTATGAGCATGAAAAAGAAAAACATTTTCTTAGTTTATGTCTGAGGAGTTTTCCTTTGTGGAGTGAGTCTTCTTCCGGTTTTCAATTGTATAAAGACATAATCATGGCTATCATTTCTAGTCATGATTCAAATTGAGTGTGTAGGCTATTGATTTTGATTTTTTTTTAAGTTAAAAAAGTATTTAGCAAATTTGAAACTAATGACTGATTTTGGACCTGTAAATTATAAAACAAAAATTAAGGCACTGGCATGGTACTACTGGTTTACCAGAACGGGGTTCAACTCCCTGCGGTGCCCTCAATTTGTTGTATTTACATGGTTAATTGTTCTGCTCATTGTGTTGCCTTTTCATAGTTGATAACCCCCAGGTTCGTTACTGTTTGTACTCCCAGACTGTTGGTCCCTTATTTTTCTCCTCCTTCCACCAAAAATGGCAGTTCTGGCTGAACTGTGCTGTTGGGTTTTCGACAAACTTGGCAATAATAGCCTTATTTGTTTTTTGCCTCCCGATCCGATTTCAATCCTTTGAAAATGACAATTGGCCCTGATTGGCACGTCAAAAATCACTTTCACCTAGAAAATCCATTCACACTTTTTATTATTCAGCTTACTGTGGAGACACTGTATTGCCATAGATACCAATTAATTCCCACTTCCCACTGTTTTTCGTTGATATATCAGATGTTTTAAAAATGTATAACCTCCAAAAATGTGCTTCTCGAATCTCGATTAAGCTATAGGCCTACATGACATGAGTAGCATTAAGTCGATGATTGGTTCGACGTATGTCGCCGAAAAAACATATTTTCATCATTTCTTTAATATAGCCTACATACTTATGTTGTTTTTCATGATTTTCAACGATAAAAAAATTAGAAAAATCATGAAAAACCCTGAAGCCATAGCATAGCCTACTATTATCACTCCATTCAACCACCTCATTTACTTTACTAATAGATAGATATACCAGTTGTAACCAAAACCCAACCTTTATTCATTGCAGCCAGCAACACCTTCCTGGATCTCAGCCAACTCCCAGTCCCTCCCCACCAGTGAGGCACTCTCCCACACTGTCAGGAAATCCCAGTGGGAACTAAAACTGACTTGACTAACATTCCGTTAACCACAGCAAATCCTCCCCCTCCTCCCCCCCACCTCCTCCTCCACCTCCACCACCCCCACCTCCACCCCCACCTCCACCTCCACCTCCACCTCCACCTCCACCTCCACCTCTCCTCCTCCGACCGAAAGCAATGTGAACCGATTCAACTGTCCATCAACTACAGTCTGTCTGTCTGTCTGTCAGTTAGTCGTGTATGTGCGTGCGTGTGCGCGCGCATGCGTGCGGCTTCCTTCCACACAGCTGTGATCCATACACTCTGACGGACCAATGACCGACGGTCTAGACCCGGATACAGTAGGCGGGGCTTATGATTTAAAATGGAGACGCACGCGTTCCGTAGCAGTGTGTTTGGGGCGTAGCTGCAACAAGGTAAGGTTTGTTTTAGAACCGCATGGTTGTTAGCCAACATTAACTCTGTTGTTTTTTTAATATTAGTGTTGTTAGAAGGACTGTTGGTTGTTTATTGTGACTCTAAAAGGACAACAATATGAGGAATGTGTTGGTACTTTTTGAGACACAAACAAATAAACAAACAAACAAACAGGTGGAAAGTAAATAATTACATCTACTGAAGTACTGTGGACAATATATTGTACTTTTATATTTTATTTGGACACTACTAGTTGTTTTGTAGATTTGGATTATTAAAAAAAAATATCCCTTTGGCTACATTGGCTACACAATTTACCACTGGGCTACAACCACATTTTGGCCATTTGGAAGTAGCTGATCTACAATCTCACAATGCATTGTGAGATTGTAGTTCTGCTATTTTCAGATTAATTTTTCTTTCAAACATTTGATATGGGACATTTCTGCGTAATGAGCTTGGTCATTTTTTAAGTGCATTTTGATGCCATAGCCATACCCTTTTACTTTAGTACATAATGGTAAAACAAGTTGTAACTGTGGCTCAGACACTTCACCCCTTTTGCAACCAGATCTTATTTGAATGATTTTTGAGACACACTTTCCTGGGGTTTTTATGTGTTTTTAGATATTTTAGTATTTCAAAGTGTCCATGGACTCCATGATGTCATGGACACCGGGCTCACTTCCTTCCTGAACTACAATTCCCACAATGCTTTGGGCCACTGCTCCTCCTTGTGGATAGGGGGAGGGCTGTCTTACTGAGACAACATTTAGTCCAGGAAGGAAGTGAGCCCAGTGTCCATGATGACATCATGGACTCTTTGAAATACTGAAATATCTAAACGCATAAAAACCCCAGGAAAGTGTTTTTTGTCTCAAACATCATTAAAATAAGATCTGGTTGCAAAAGAAAAATGCAAGAATTTCCTAAAGATGTGTTTTCTACAATGTATAATATCTGGATAAAGAGTAATGTTGTATGTTTGTGTCTTACAGGTTGATCATGTGACCTTGGTGTCATGCGGTGACCTTGGATGCAGTCTTCAGGAGATGGCTGGTATTGGTAATAGAGTGTCTACTCGGCTGGGCTGAAACTTATAACGGTGTCAACGAACGCTCCCTGAGATTACGAGGCGTACGGTGCTCGGGACGTATTGTGCCATACAACCTACGCGGCTCTATTAATACCGGCTATCTTCAACCGAGCGACGGAAGACCCCCCACGGTAATTACATACAGAACTTTTTAGCTTTTAGGCTTCATAAAAGAAATGGTTGCACAAGGCAGATTATAGCCCTAGAATGTGTGTAATAATGGTGACACAGCTCTGTCAGTGACTGTTATGACTTCCAAAATGTCATCCTGTATGTAGGCCGACAACTAATTTTCTTTTCCCCTGCCATTTCAGAAAGTGAAGCGGACTGGAGGTGTGAACTCTATGCTGTTGCCACTGCTGGGTGCTGTTACTGTATCAGTGAAGGTTAGTTAACCGTCTGATTCCTGCTGCTTGTTTAAGTGGGCTACATGCTACCATACCATAGGTTGTCTTTCGCGCCATGTATAATTTCACTTAATTTGTGTGTATAATGCCAGTCCACATCACAGTTATGTGATGTTTGTGGTGGCATGTGATTTATTTATCGTTTAACATAATTTACGGGTAAAGTCTGTCCACATCCACATCACATAATGTATGTTCTCTTGTGTCTCCTCTCTATTCTTTAATAAAGTTGTTTATTTTTTGTTGTCATAGTTTTTAATCGCATTTTGCTTTATTTTATTTAGGTAATTTCTTTCTTCTTGCCTATCTTTCCCTAGTTCTTCACTAGTGTTTTATGTGATGTGGAGGTGTGTGCTTTATGTCTTGTGTCATTATGGTAGCATGTAGCCCCTTAACACTGTGTTTACAGCCTACTATGCTGTAGGTCTGTGTAAACTAACAAGAGGAAGCAAATGATGGCCGCTGTGTCATTTGGTTCCTTGGTTGGTGTGTGTGTTTTGTTTAGTGCTGATATTGAAGGTAAGTGAGTAGTTTATTATCCTTGACTGTTGGGCAGAAACCTTGTATCTCCATAGTTCAACCTTTTGTAAATTAATTTCCTTACTTGGTCATGCTACAGTGTCACACACAAGTAGCAAATGGCCAATCTCATGAGGCAAAGATAATCCATTATTGAATATTTAAGTAGTATTCTGTTTTTCAAACCAGTGAAGTATCAGCAAGAGCTTGTGACTAAATAATAACATTGGAACACAGATTATTATATTAATAATATTGGATCCGTTGTTTTGGTCCATAAAAGTAACCATTTTGGACGTACAAGGTTTTTACCCAACCTTCATCTTTTCTCTTTTCTTTGCTTTAATAAAGTTATTTGTTTTTGGTCTCAGAGTTTTTAATCGCATTTTGCTTTATTGTATTGTAATTTCTTATTTCTTTCTTTCCTATCTATGACACTAGTTCTTCACTAGTGTATGTGTGAGTCGGGTCATGTCTCGCGTACAGTTTCTCATTTGGAGCTGTTTCATGTAATTTACCAGTAAAGCGTCATCACGTCAGTTCACATCAGATATGAACACAGGCCGATATGTGATGTGCATTTATGTGGTATTTTTAAAGGTGATTTTTTCACAGCAATTGCGGCTAGCTCGTCATTCACGTCTGTTGGCATTGCGCCATATGAATTGTGTTTATTGCTGTTCATGTTGTGTACTAATGTTCATAATATTGCTGACAAATACTGGGGTGCAAAGAATGCTGCTACCTCGTATAATTTATGTCAATCGTCCACAAATAAAATTAAATAAATTGTACAGTCTTGCCCCATGTTTCCTACATGGGACAACTAGATAGAAAAATACTTGCGCCACGGAAACCTAAAGGCCAACTGCTTGGGCAGAAACCAAGAAAATCTATTTTGTTCATGTTCATAAAGCGCTCAAAGTGCTTGAAGTGAAAAGTGCAGCAGCAAACATCTAGGTCATAAGACCATTGTTCGTGCTATATTATCAGATCTAATTTGTGAGTAAAGCTTCATTACGTAAGCCCACATCACCTATGAACACAGGCCCGGTATGTGATGTGTGTTTATGTCTTGTCTCATTTCACATTTTTGAGTAAGGCTTCATCATGTCATCCCAACATCACATAATTAACTTATAGTGTTAGGGTAGGGCTAGGTATGTGATGTTGGTTGATGTGATGTATGTCTTATAATGTGCAAGCTTCATCGTGTCAGTTAACATCACATTATGTGGTGTGTATTGATGTGATTTATTTATGCTGCCATTTGCAGCTAAAACTTTGGCATTGACGATGGGCCTATGACCCAAACGTTTTCTGCTGCACTTTTCACTTTTAGCACTTTGCAGCACTTTATGAGCATGACAAAATATTTTCTTAGTTTATGTCTGAGGAGTTTTCCTTAAGGTATCTGTGGAGTGAGTCTTCCGGCTTTCAATTGTATAAAGACATAAGCATGGCTATCATTATAGTCAAGATTCAAATTGAGTGTGTAGGCTCTCTCTTTTTTTTTAAATTATATTGCAAAATTGAAACTAATGACTGATTTGGACCTGTAAATTATAAACAAAAACTAAGGCACTGGTGTGGTACACCTGGTTTACCAGAACGGGGTTCAACTCCCTGCGGTGCCCTCAATTTGTTGTATTTACATGGTTCATTTTCTGCTCATTGTTTCCTTTTCATAGATGATAACCCCCAGGTTCTTTACTGTGTTTGTACTCCCTACAGTTGGGTTACAAGTCTATTTAGGGACCAAGCCCGAAGGGACTCTTGGTCCCTTATTTTTCTCTTCTCCTTCCACCAAAAATGTTAGTTCTGGCTGAACTGTGCTGTCGGGTTTTCGTCAAACTTGGCAATATGGTAGCCCTCCTTTTTTTTGGGCTCCCAATAATTTGAAAATGACGATTTGCCCTGATTTCCCATCACCCCATCTGATCAGGACAACCTAGAGGGCAATGCCAAACGGCGAGGACACAAAGCCCACAACCATTGTCCAATAGGTGGCGCTATAGCACTCAACTGAAAATTCAAACTTTAAACGGGCATAGCTCATGGACCGCTTGACCGTGAGCAATAAAACGTTGATACCCATGTGTAGCGATGGAGCTCGATACCTAAATCCTTAAACTTGAGTACCCGTTATCAATAAGCTGTGTAGGGATGGAGCGATACCAGGAAAAATCCTTAAACTTATTGAGTACCCGTTATCAATAAGCTTTGGGCTTGTTGAGCGTATTGGCCCATTCATGTTTGAATAATCAAGAGGTGAATCAATAAATGCCAACCAGCACTATCTGGGTAAACTCAATTACGCTTTTAAAGTGGCGGAACATATATTAACCTGTTAACAGTTTCTTTAATATTTTATTGGTAAAAAGGTCAATTGCCCTAGTATTTGCCCCATTGGGGCAATTGCCCCAGTAGATACTGGTTCTGTTCAGAGTTTATTGTCTCCTGTCTTTCCTCAAAATAATATAAATTGCTCTAAGCCTGATCGTTATCGATATAAATTAATGAGCTCCATCCCTACCCATGTGTCTCCTCTTGCCTCACTTTCGTATTCTGACTTTTGTATCTCTCTCCTCCTGGGATCTTTGCTCAAAATGCCTAAACATTTATATATGGAAATTAAGTAAAAGACTGAGTTTACTACAAACTGTAGTCCTGTCCGAACCTGGAAGGACCACAGACGAGGGTTTTAAATGTATAACAATCTTTATTAAAGTAAATACTCAGTGGGTTATATAGAACAACACTAGAATGAGGCAAAACGGTAAACTACGACAAGACATTTCATATAATGCAAAGCACTTAAACACAATTAAACTCCCATCACATAATAAAGCCTTTCTCTATCAAATACTAGCCTCTATTACGTGTACATAATATACTGATATATATATACAACAGTGTTTGGTTGTGCAATTAACTCGCCCTGGTGGCGTGACCATGCCGAGGGGTTGGGTGGAGGGGTTCTCTTCTCACCCTCTTTACTTTGTCGGGTGACCTTTTGTCATAGAGGTTTTTAATCTAGTCTTGACTGTGCAGAGCGTGTCACCCCCGAGGACAGATGCCGGGAGAACTTAAACGCTCTGCCTCCTATTGTAACTTTTGATATTCAGGACTAAACATTTTTGTAAACTATGAACACACTGTTCTGTTAAGATTGTAGGGATCGATGACTTCTTTTAAATATTGTGGTGCCTGACCATTGTGAGCTTTATAGGTGAGGATTTTGAACTATATGTATTTAACCGGGAGCCAGTGTAGAGGCCAGTGATGGTTCTGATCACATGGTTCTCGGACCCCTAGTATAGGGTTTCCTCGTTACTACAGAGGAGTGCCAAATCTTTGATTGCTACTTTTTTCATTTAATATCCATTCATTCGTTCATATCATTAATGTAATAAATCAAATTTGTTACATTAATTACATTAACCCTAGAATCACTATTCTGAGGGGAACATTGGCAAAAAAATCTGATGCTACAAGCTCATGATTTAAGACAGGGGTAACCAACCTGGGGTTCGCGAGCTACCGGTAGCTCGCGGGAACCTTTCACGTCGATCGCGAAGTGACGGGCAGCCAGCCATCACTGCCAATACACAGCAGAATGTCGTACGCAAAAAAGAGCAGATCTACAAGCTAACAACGTGTAGAGGCTCGATGCATTTTAGCTTGAAGATCTGTTCCCCTTGCTTCCACCGCACCGCCCTCGGCCCTCCCCCTTTTAGCACTATGTGCTCATGTGCTGCTGTGTCCTGTGTGTCTGTTGTTCCCTCGCAGTCGCAGGCAGCACATAGCGTCAGAGTGAACGCAGTTCGAACGCTAACTTTTAACCAAACGTGGGAGAAACACTGTGCACGGCTGCACGCACAAATAAAGAGTGCACTCACGCACGCACACAGATTATTATCGATCAAAACAATCCTTAGCGTCGCTTACAAAAACATGTGTTGCACAGCATGAATGATACGGCTTACTCGGCTGCCGTTGCTCGTTAAGCAGGTCACACAATGGATATGGACCACTGATATTTATCCAGCCAGGTCGGTGATTACTTATCATTCATGCTGTGCAACCGTGTGCAACACATGCTTTTGTAAGCGACGCTAAGGATTGTTTTGATCGATAATAATCCGTCATGTGCGCGCGAGTGCACTCTTTATTTGTGCGTGCAGCCGTGCAGTGTTTCTCCCACGTTTGGTTAAAAGTTGGCGTTCGAACTTTACAAATAAGTTTAGTATTCAACGTGTCTGGGTCTGGGACGCTATCATGAAGAACTCGTATGACTGACTCGCATCTTAATGACACCCTCAGACTGGCAATCACTAAATATGAACCAGATTTCAAAACGCTTGCAGATAAAGTGCAGTCACTTCATTGAAATGAGAAACAAAATATTGTGCTGTAAAAGCATTTTGTTTTATTTTAAAAAACTCAACAAAGAAGTTTATTTGTATTTTTGTCCTAATACTTTTTATTTCTAATACATTTGTCTTAATATTATTTGACATTGATAATATAACTTACTATAAGTATTTATTCTAATTTAAGCTTTAGTCTGTGTGTGGATGTGTGTATGTACATGCATTGAGCCTGTCAGAAATAGAAAAAAAACAAGTGTGTTTTCTAACATGTTTTAGTGGTAGATCTTGGCTTACAATTGGGAATAAAATGGGCTCTTGGGCTTGAAAAGGTTGGTTACCACTGCCATAGAGTCTGGCACACAAAAGTACAAAAATAACATTTTCGAATTACCTGTATTTGCTTTGATTTTTTAAACTTTCTCTAACCATTATTTGACACTTTTGGTTGTTGAAAAACAGCTTCTAACCATTATTTGACACTTTTGGTTGTTTCAAAATTTCAAAAAACATGGGCTATAACCCATCGTTTTTGTCATTTCTTCATTTTTTTCAAATCCTCAAAAATGATGAAAAACTGCGCGCTATAGTATGCCGTACAATATTGGCTATAGCCCATGGTCCAAAATGATGAGAAACGAGGCTAACTTTTTTTTCCAAAATTTCAAAAAACATGGGCTATAACCCATCGTTTTTGTCATTTCGTCATTTTTTTTCAAATCTTCAAAAATGATGAAAAACGGCGCGCTATAGTATGCCGTACGATATGGGCTATAGCCCACGGTCCAAAATGATGAGAAACGAGGCTAACTTTTTTTTTCAAAATTTCAAAAAAACATGGGCTATAACCCATCGTTTTTGTCATTTCGTCATTTTTTTCAAATCTTCAAAAATGATGAAAAACTGCGCGCTATAGTATGCCGTACGATATGGGCTATAGCCCACGGTCCAAAATGATGAGAAACGAGGCTAACTTTTTTTTTCAAAATTTCAAAAAACATGGGCTATAACCCATCGTTTTTGTCATTTCGTCATTTTTTTCAAATCTTCAAAAATGATGAAAAACGGCGCGCTATAGTATGCCGTACGATATGGGCTATAGCCCACGGTCCAAAATGATGAGAAACGAGGCTAACTTTTTTTTTCAAATTTTCAAAAAACATGGGCTATAACCCATCGTTTTTGTCATTTCGTCATTTTTTTTCAAATCTTCAAAAATGATGAAAAACTGCGCGCTATAGTATGCCGTACGATATGGGCTATAGCCCACGGTCCAAAATGATGAGAAACGAGGCTAACTTATTTTTTCAAAATTTCAAAAAACATGGGCTATAACCCATCGTTTTTGTCATTTCGTCATTTTTTTCAAATCTTCAAAAATGATGAAAAACGGCGCGCTATAGTATGCCGTACGATATGGGCTATAGCCCACGGTCCAAAATGATGAGAAACGAGGCTAACTTTTTTTTTTCAAAATTTCAAAAAACATGGGCTATAACCCATCGTTTTTGTCATTTCGTCATTTTTTTCAAATCCTCAAAAATGATGAAAAACGGCGCGCTATAGTATGCCGTACGATATGGGCTATAGCCCACGGTCCAAAATGATGAGAAACGAGGCTAACTTTTTTTTTCAAAATTTCAAAAAACATGGGCTATAACCCATCGTTTTTGTCATTTCGTCATTTTTTTCAAATCTTCAAAAATGATGAAAAACTGCGCGCTATAGTATGCCGTACGATATGGGCTATAGCCCACGGTCCAAAATGATGAGAAACGAGGCTAACTTTTTTTTTCAAAATTTCAAAAAACATGGGCTATAACCCATCGTTTTTGTCATTTCGTCATTTTTTTCAAATCCTCAAAAATGATGAAAAACGGCGCGCTATAGTATGCCGTACGATATGGGCTATAGCCCATGGTCCAAAATGATGAGAAACGAGGCTAACTTTTTTTTTCAAAATTTCAAAAAACATGGGCTATAACCTTTCGTTTTTGTCATTTCGTCATTTTTTTCAAATCTTCAAAAATGATGAAAAACGGCGCGCTATAGTATGCCGTACGATATGGGCTATAGCCCATGGTCCAAAATGATGAGAAACGAGGCTAACTTTTTTTTCCAAAATTTCAAAAAACATGGGCTATAACCTTTCGTTTTTGTCATTTCGTCATTTTTTTTCAAATCTTCAAAAATGATGAAAAACGGCGCGCTATAGTATGCCGTACGATATGGGCTATAGCCCACGGTCCAAAATGATGAGAAACGAGGCTAACTTTTTTTTTCAAAATTTCAAAAAAACATGGGCTATAACCCATCGTTTTTGTCATTTCGTCATTTTTTTCAAATCTTCAAAAATGATGAAAAACTGCGCGCTATAGTATGCCGTACGATATGGGCTATAGCCCACGGTCCAAAATGATGAGAAACGAGGCTAACTTTTTTTTTCAAAATTTCAAAAAACATGGGCTATAACCCATCGTTTTTGTCATTTCGTCATTTTTTTCAAATCTTCAAAAATGATGAAAAACGGCGCGCTATAGTATGCCGTACGATATGGGCTATAGCCCACGGTCCAAAATGATGAGAAACGAGGCTAACTTTTTTTTTCAAATTTTCAAAAAACATGGGCTATAACCCATCGTTTTTGTCATTTCGTCATTTTTTTTCAAATCTTCAAAAATGATGAAAAACTGCGCGCTATAGTATGCCGTACGATATGGGCTATAGCCCACGGTCCAAAATGATGAGAAACGAGGCTAACTTATTTTTTCAAAATTTCAAAAAACATGGGCTATAACCCATCGTTTTTGTCATTTCGTCATTTTTTTCAAATCTTCAAAAATGATGAAAAACGGCGCGCTATAGTATGCCGTACGATATGGGCTATAGCCCACGGTCCAAAATGATGAGAAACGAGGCTAACTTTTTTTTTTCAAAATTTCAAAAAACATGGGCTATAACCCATCGTTTTTGTCATTTCGTCATTTTTTTCAAATCCTCAAAAATGATGAAAAACGGCGCGCTATAGTATGCCGTACGATATGGGCTATAGCCCACGGTCCAAAATGATGAGAAACGAGGCTAACTTTTTTTTTCAAAATTTCAAAAAACATGGGCTATAACCCATCGTTTTTGTCATTTCGTCATTTTTTTCAAATCTTCAAAAATGATGAAAAACTGCGCGCTATAGTATGCCGTACGATATGGGCTATAGCCCACGGTCCAAAATGATGAGAAACGAGGCTAACTTTTTTTTTCAAAATTTCAAAAAACATGGGCTATAACCCATCGTTTTTGTCATTTCGTCATTTTTTTCAAATCCTCAAAAATGATGAAAAACGGCGCGCTATAGTATGCCGTACGATATGGGCTATAGCCCATGGTCCAAAATGATGAGAAACGAGGCTAACTTTTTTTTTCAAAATTTCAAAAAACATGGGCTATAACCTTTCGTTTTTGTCATTTCGTCATTTTTTTCAAATCTTCAAAAATGATGAAAAACGGCGCGCTATAGTATGCCGTACGATATGGGCTATAGCCCATGGTCCAAAATGATGAGAAACGAGGCTAACTTTTTTTTTCAAAATTTCAAAAAACATGGGCTATAACCTTTCGTTTTTGTCATTTCGTCATTTTTTTCAAATCTTCAAAAATGATGAAAAACGGCGCGCTATAGTATGCCGTACGATATGGGCTATAGCCCATGGTCCAAAATGATGAGAAACGAGGCTAACATTTTTTTTCAAAATTTCAAAAAACATGGGCTATAACCTTTCGTTTTTGTCATTTCGTCATTTTTTTCAAATCTTCAAAAATGATGAAAAACGGCGCGCTATAGTATGCCGTACGATATGGGCTATAGCCCATGGTCCAAAATGATGAGAAACGAGGCTAACTTTTTTTTTCAAAATTTCAAAAAACATGGGCTATAACCTTTCGTTTTTGTCATTTCGTCATTTTTTTCAAATCTTCAAAAATGATGAAAAACGGCGCGCTATAGAATGCCGTACGATATGGGCTATAGCCCATGGTCCAAAATGATGAGAAACGAGGCTAACTTTTTTGTTCAAAATTTCAAAAAACATGGGCTATAACCTTTCGTTTTTGTCATTTTGTCATTTTTTTCAAATCTTCAAAAATGATGAAAAACGGCGCGCTATAGTATGCCGTACGATATGGGCTATAGCCCATGGTCCAAAATGATGAGAAACGAGGCTAACTTTTTTTTTCAAAATTTCAAAAAACATGGGCTATAACCTTTCGTTTTTGTCATTTCGTCATTTTTTCAAATCTTCAAAAATGATGAAAAACGCCGCGCTATAGTATGCCGTACGATATGGGCTATAGCCCATGGTCCAAAATGATGAGAAACGAGGCTAACTTTTTTTTTCAAAATTTCAAAAAACATGGGCTATAACCTTTCGTTTTAGTCATTTCGTCATTTTTTTCAAATCTTCAAAAATGATGAAAAACGGCGCGCTATAGTATGTCGTACGATATGGGCTATAGCCCATGGTCCAAAATGATGAGAAACGAGGCTAACTTTTTTTTTTCAAAATTTCAAAAAACATGGGCTATAACCTTTCGTTTTTGTCATTTCGTCATTTTTTTCAAATCTTCAAAAATGATGAAAAACGGCGCGCTATAGTATGCAGTACGATATGGGCTATAGCCCATGGTCCAAAATGATGAGAAACGAGGCTAACTTTTTTTTTCAAAATTTCAAAAAACATGGGCTATAACCTTTCGTTTTTGTCATTTCGTAAATTTTTTCAAATCTTTAAAAATGATGAAAAACGGCGCGCTATAGAATGCCGTACGATATGGGCTATAGCCCATGGTCCAAAATGATGAGAAACGAGGCTAACTTTTTTTTTTCAAAATTTTAAAAAACATGGGCTATAACCTTTCGTTTTTGTCATTTTGTCATTTTTTTCAAATCTTCAAAAATTATGAAAACGGCGCGCTATAGTATGCCGTACGATATGGGCTATAGCCCATGGTCCAAAATGATGAGAAACGAGGCTAACTTTTTTTTTCAAAATTTCAAAAAACATGGGCTATAACCTTTCGTTTTTGTCATTTCGTCATTTTTTTCAAATCTTCAAAAATGATGAAAAACGGCGCGCTATAGTATGCAGTACGATATGGGCTATAGCCCATGGTCCAAAATGATGAGAAACGAGGCTAACTTTTTTTTTCAAAATTTCAAAAAACATGGGCTATAACCTTTCGTTTTTGTCATTTCGTAATTTTTTTCAAATCTTTAAAAATGATGAAAAACGGCGCGCTATAGAATGCCGTACGATATGGGCTATAGCCCATGGTCCAAAATGATGAGAAACGAGGCTAACTTTTTTTTTCAAAATTTCAAAAAACATGGGCTATAACCTTTCGTTTTTGTCATTTCGTCATTTTTTTCAAATCTTCAAAAATGATGAAAAACGGCGCGCTATAGTATGCCGTACGATATGGGCTATAGCCCATGGTCCAAAATGATGAGAAACGAGGCTAACTTTTTTTTTCAAAATTTCAAAAAACATGGGATATAACCTTTCGTTTTTGTCATTTCGTAATTTTTTTCAAATCTTTAAAAATGACGAAAAACGGCGCGCTATAGAATGCCGTACGATATGGGCTATAGCCCATGGTCCAAAATGATGAGAAACGAGGCTAACTTTTTTTTTCAAAATTTCAAAAAACATGGGCTATAACCTTTCGTTTTTGTCATTTTGTCATTTTTTTCAAATCTTCAAAAATGATGAAAAACGGCGCGCTATAGTATGCCGTACGATATGGGCTATAGCCCATGGTCCAAAATGATGAGAAACGAGGCTAACTTTTTTTTTCAAAATTTAAAAAAACATGGGCTATAACCTTTCGTTTTTGTCATTTTGTCATTTTTTTAAATCTTCAAAAATGATGAAAAACGGCGCGCTATAGTATGCCGTACGATATGGGCTATAGCCCATGGTCCAAAATAATGAGAAACGAGGCTAACTTTTTTTTTCAAAATTTCAAAAAACATGGGCTATAACCTTTCGTTTTTGTCATTTCGTCATTTTTTTCAAATCTTCAAAAATGATGAAAAACGGCGCGCTATAGTATGCCGTACGATATGGGCTATAGCCCATGGTCCAAAATGATGAGAAACGAGGCTAACTTTTTTTTTCAAAATTTCAAAAAACATGGGCTATAACCTTTCGTTTTTGTCATTTCGTCATTTTTTCAAATCTTCAAAAATGATGAAAAACGGCGCGCTGTAGTATGCCGTACGATATGGGCTATAGCCCATGGTCCAAAATGATGAGAAACGAGGCTAACTTTTTTTTTCAAAATTTCAAAAAACATGGGCTATAACCTTTCGTTTTTGTCATTTTGTCATTTTTTTCAAATCTTCAAAAATGATGAAAAACGGCGCGCTATAGTATGCCGTACGATATGGGCTATAGCCCATGGTCCAAAATGATGAGAAACGAGGCTAACTTTTTTTTTCAAAATTTCAAAAAACATGGGCTATAACCTTTCGTTTTTGTCATTTCGTCATTTTTTCAAATCTTCAAAAATGATGAAAAACGGCGCGCTATAGTATGCCGTACGATATGGGCTATAGCCCATGGTCCAAAATGATGAGAAACGAGGCTAACTTTTTTTTTCAAAATTTCAAAAAACATGGGCTATAACCTTTCGTTTTTGTCATTTCGTCATTTTTTTCAAATCTTTAAAAATGATGAAAAACGGCGCGCTATAGAATGCCGTACGATATGGGCTATAGCCCATGGTCCAAAATGATGAGAAACGAGGCTAACTTTTTTTTTCAAAATTTCAAAAAACATGGGCTATAACCTTTCGTTTTTGTCATTTTTTTCAAATCTTCAAAAATGATGAAAAACGGCGCGCTATAGTATGCCGTACGATATGGGCTATAGCCCATGGTCCAAAATGATGAGAAACGAGGCTAATTTTTTTTTTCAAAATTTCAAAAAACATGGGCTATAACCTTTCGTTTTTGTCATTTCGTCTTTTTTTCAAATCTTCAAAAATGATGAAAAACGGCGCGCTATAGTATGCCGTACGATATGGGCTATAGCCCATGGTCCAAAATGATGAGAAACGAGGCTAACTTTTTTTTTCAAAATTTCAAAAAACATGGGCTATAACCTTTCGTTTTTGTCATTTCGTCATTTTTTTCAAATCTTTAAAAATGATGAAAAACGGCGCGCTATAGAATGCCGTACGATATGGGCTATAGCCCATGGTCCAAAATGATGAGAAACGAGGCTAACTTTTTTTTTCAAAATTTCAAAAAACATGGGCTATAACCTTTCGTTTTTGTCATTTTGTCATTTTTTTCAAATCTTCAAAAATGATGAAAAACGGCGCGCTATAGTATGCCGTACGATATGGGCTATAGCCCATGGTCCAAAATGATGAGAAACGAGGCTAACTTTTTTTTTCAAAATTTCAAAAAACATGGGCTATAACCTTTCGTTTTTGTCATTTCGTCATTTTTTTCAAATCTTCAAAAATGATGAAAAACGGCGCGCTATAGTATGCCGTACGATATGGGCTATAGCCCATGGTCCAAAATGATGAGAAACGAGGCTAACTTTTTTTTTCAAAATTTCAAAAAACATGGGCTATAACCTTTCGTTTTTGTCATTTCGTAATTTTTTTCAAATCTTTAAAAATGACGAAAAACGGCGCGCTATAGAATGCCGTACGATATGGGCTATAGCCCATGGTCCAAAATGATGAGAAACGAGGCTAACTTTTTTTTTCAAAATTTCAAAAAACATGGGCTATAACCTTTCGTTTTTGTCATTTTTTCATTTTTTTCAAATCTTCAAAAATGATGAAAAACGGCGCGCTATAGTATGCCGTACGATATGGGCTATAGCCCATGGTCCAAAATGATGAGAAACGAGGCTAACTTTTTTTTTCAAAATTTAAAAAAACATGGGCTATAACCTTTCGTTTTTGTCATTTTGTCATTTTTTCAAATCTTCAAAAATGATGAAAAACGGCGCGCTATAGTATGCCGTACGATATGGGCTATAGCCCATGGTCCAAAATAATGAGAAACGAGGCTAACTTTTTTTTTCAAAATTTCAAAAAACATGGGCTATAACCTTTCGTTTTTGTCATTTCGTCATTTTTTTCAAATCTTCAAAAATGATGAAAAACGGCGCGCTATAGTATGCCGTACGATATGGGCTATAGCCCATGGTCCAAAATGATGAGAAACGAGGCTAACTTTTTTTTTCAAAATTTCAAAAAACATGGGCTATAACCTTTCGTTTTTGTCATTTCGTCATTTTTTTCAAATCTTCAAAAATGATGAAAAACGGCGCGCTGTAGTATGCCGTACGATATGGGCTATAGCCCATGGTCCAAAATGATGAGAAACGAGGCTAACTTTTTTTTTCAAAATTTCAAAAAACATGGGCTATAACCTTTCGTTTTTGTCATTTTGTCATTTTTTTCAAATCTTCAAAAATGATGAAAAACGGCGCGCTATAGTATGCCGTACGATATGGGCTATAGCCCATGGTCCAAAATGATGAGAAACGAGGCTAACTTTTTTTTTCAAAATTTCAAAAAACATGGGCTATAACCTTTCGTTTTTGTCATTTCGTCATTTTTTCAAATCTTCAAAAATGATGAAAAACGGCGTGCTATAGTATGCCGTACGATATGGGCTATAGCCCATGGTCCAAAATGATGAGAAACGAGGCTAACTTTTTTTTTCAAAATTTCAAAAAACATGGGCTATAACCTTTCGTTTTTGTCATTTCGTAATTTTTTTCAAATCTTTAAAAATGATGAAAAACGGCGCGCTATAGAATGCCGTACGATATGGGCTATAGCCCATGGTCCAAAATGATGAGAAACGAGGCTAACCTTTTTTTTCAAAATTTCAAAAAACATGGGCTATAACCTTTCGTTTTTGTCATTTTTTTCAAATCTTCAAAAATGATGAAAAACGGCGCGCTATAGTATGCCGTACGATATGGGCTATAGCCCATGGTCCAAAATGATGAGAAACGAGGCTAACTTTTTTTTTCAAAATTTCAAAAAACATGGGCTATAACCTTTCGTTTTTGTCATTTCGTCATTTTTTCAAATCTTCAAAAATGATGAAAAACGGCGCGCTGTAGTATGCCGTACGATATGGGCTATAGCCCATGGTCCAAAATGATGAGAAACGAGGCTAACTTTTTTTTTCAAAATTTCAAAAAACATGGGCTATAACCTTTCGTTTTTGTCATTTTGTCATTTTTTTCAAATCTTCAAAAATGATGAAAAACGGCGCGCTATAGTATGCCGTACGATATGGGCTATAGCCCATGGTCCAAAATGATGAGAAACGAGGCTAACTTTTTTTTTCAAAATTTCAAAAAACATGGGCTATAACCTTTCGTTTTTGTCATTTCGTCATTTTTTCAAATCTTCAAAAATGATGAAAAACGGCGCGCTATAGTATGCCGTACGATATGGGCTATAGCCCATGGTCCAAAATGATGAGAAACGAGGCTAACTTTTTTTTTCAAAATTTCAAAAAACATGGGCTATAACCTTTCGTTTTTGTCATTTCGTAATTTTTTTCAAATCTTTAAAAATGATGAAAAACGGCGCGCTATAGAATGCCGTACGATATGGGCTATAGCCCATGGTCCAAAATGATGAGAAACGAGGCTAACTTTTTTTTTCAAAATTTCAAAAAACATGGGCTATAACCTTTCGTTTTTGTCATTTTTTTCAAATCTTCAAAAATGATGAAAAACGGCGCGCTATAGTATGCCGTACGATATGGGCTATAGCCCATGGTCCAAAATGATGAGAAACGAGGCTAACTTTTTTTTTCAAAATTTCAAAAAACATGGGCTATAACCTTTCGTTTTTGTCATTTCGTCTTTTTTTCAAATCTTCAAAAATGATGAAAAACGGCGCGCTATAGTATGCCGTACGATATGGGCTATAGCCCATGGTCCAAAATGATGAGAAACGAGGCTAACTTTTTTTTTCAAAATTTCAAAAAACATGGGCTATAACCTTTCGTTTTTGTCATTTCGTCATTTTTTTCAAATCTTTAAAAATGATGAAAAACGGCGCGCTATAGAATGCCGTACGATATGGGCTATAGCCCATGGTCCAAAATGATGAGAAACGAGGCTAACTTTTTTTTTCAAAATTTCAAAAAACATGGGCTATAACCTTTCGTTTTTGTCATTTTGTCATTTTTTTCAAATCTTCAAAAATGATGAAAAACGGCGCGCTATAGTATGCCGTACGATATGGGCTATAGCCCATGGTCCAAAATGATGAGAAACGAGGCTAACTTTTTTTTTCAAAATTTCAAAAAACATGGGCTATAACCTTTCGTTTTTGTCATTTCGTCATTTTTTTCAAATCTTCAAAAATGATGAAAAACGGCGCGCTATAGTATGCCGTACGATATGGGCTATAGCCCATGGTCCAAAATGATGAGAAACGAGGCTAACTTTTTTTTTCAAAATTTCAAAAAACATGGGCTATAACCTTTCGTTTTTGTCATTTTTTCATTTTTTTCAAATCTTCAAAAATGACGAAAAACGGCGCGCTATAGAATGCCGTACGATATGGGCTATAGCCCATGGTCCAAAATGATGAGAAACGAGGCTAACTTTTTTTTTCAAAATTTCAAAAAACATGGGCTATAACCTTTCGTTTTTGTCATTTTTTCATTTTTTTCAAATCTTCAAAAATGATGAAAAACGGCGCGCTATAGTATGCCGTACGATATGGGCTATAGCCCATGGTCCAAAATGATGAGAAACGAGGCTAACTTTTTTTTTCAAAATTTAAAAAAACATGGGCTATAACCTTTCGTTTTTGTCATTTTGTCATTTTTTCAAATCTTCAAAAATGATGAAAAACGGCGCGCTATAGTATGCCGTACGATATGGGCTATAGCCCATGGTCCAAAATAATGAGAAACGAGGCTAACTTTTTTTTTCAAAATTTCAAAAAACATGGGCTATAACCTTTCGTTTTTGTCATTTCGTCATTTTTTTCAAATCTTCAAAAATGATGAAAAACGGCGCGCTATATTATGCCGTACGATATGGGCTATAGCCCATGGTCCAAAATGATGAGAAACGAGGCTAACTTTTTTTTTCAAAATTTCAAAAAACATGGGCTATAACCTTTCGTTTTTGTCATTTCGTCATTTTTTTCAAATCTTCAAAAATGATGAAAAACGGCGCGCTGTAGTATGCCGTACGATATGGGCTATAGCCCATGGTCCAAAATGATGAGAAACGAGGCTAACTTTTTTTTTCAAAATTTCAAAAAACATGGGCTATAACCTTTCGTTTTTGTCATTTTGTCATTTTTTTCAAATCTTCAAAAATGATGAAAAACGGCGCGCTATAGTATGCCGTACGATATGGGCTATAGCCCATGGTCCAAAATGATGAGAAACGAGGCTAACTTTTTTTTTCAAAATTTCAAAAAACATGGGCTATAACCTTTCGTTTTTGTCATTTCGTCATTTTTTCAAATCTTCAAAAATGATGAAAAACGGCGTGCTATAGTATGCCGTACGATATGGGCTATAGCCCATGGTCCAAAATGATGAGAAACGAGGCTAACTTTTTTTTTCAAAATTTCAAAAAACATGGGCTATAACCTTTCGTTTTTGTCATTTCGTAATTTTTTTCAAATCTTTAAAAATGATGAAAAACGGCGCGCTATAGAATGCCGTACGATATGGGCTATAGCCCATGGTCCAAAATGATGAGAAACGAGGCTAACTTTTTTTTTCAAAATTTCAAAAAACATGGGCTATAACCTTTCGTTTTTGTCATTTCGTAATTTTTTTCAAATCTTTAAAAATGACGAAAAACGGCGCGCTATAGAATGCCGTACGATATGGGCTATAGCCCATGGTCCAAAATGATGAGAAACGAGGCTAACTTTTTTTTTCAAAATTTCAAAAAACATGGGCTATAACCTTTCGTTTTTGTCATTTTTTCATTTTTTTCAAATCTTCAAAAATGATGAAAAACGGCGCGCTATAGTATGCCGTACGATATGGGCTATAGCCCATGGTCCAAAATGATGAGAAACGAGGCTAACTTTTTTTTTCAAAATTTAAAAAAACATGGGCTATAACCTTTCGTTTTTGTCATTTTGTCATTTTTTCAAATCTTCAAAAATGATGAAAAACGGCGCGCTATAGTATGCCGTACGATATGGGCTATAGCCCATGGTCCAAAATAATGAGAAACGAGGCTAACTTTTTTTTTCAAAATTTCAAAAAACATGGGCTATAACCTTTCGTTTTTGTCATTTCGTCATTTTTTTCAAATCTTCAAAAATGATGAAAAACGGCGCGCTATATTATGCCGTACGATATGGGCTATAGCCCATGGTCCAAAATGATGAGAAACGAGGCTAACTTTTTTTTTCAAAATTTCAAAAAACATGGGCTATAACCTTTCGTTTTTGTCATTTCGTCATTTTTTTCAAATCTTCAAAAATGATGAAAAACGGCGCGCTGTAGTATGCCGTACGATATGGGCTATAGCCCATGGTCCAAAATGATGAGAAACGAGGCTAACTTTTTTTTTCAAAATTTCAAAAAACATGGGCTATAACCTTTCGTTTTTGTCATTTTGTCATTTTTTTCAAATCTTCAAAAATGATGAAAAACGGCGCGCTATAGTATGCCGTACGATATGGGCTATAGCCCATGGTCCAAAATGATGAGAAACGAGGCTAACTTTTTTTTTCAAAATTTCAAAAAACATGGGCTATAACCTTTCGTTTTTGTCATTTCGTCATTTTTTCAAATCTTCAAAAATGATGAAAAACGGCGTGCTATAGTATGCCGTACGATATGGGCTATAGCCCATGGTCCAAAATGATGAGAAACGAGGCTAACTTTTTTTTTCAAAATTTCAAAAAACATGGGCTATAACCTTTCGTTTTTGTCATTTTTTTCAAATCTTCAAAAATGATGAAAAACGGCGCGCTATAGTATGCCGTACGATATGGGCTATAGCCCATGGTCCAAAATGATGAGAAACGAGGCTAACTTTTTTTTTCAAAATTTCAAAAAACATGGGCTATAACCTTTCGTTTTTGTCATTTCGTCTTTTTTTCAAATCTTCAAAAATGATGAAAAACGGCGCGCTATAGTATGCCGTACGATATGGGCTATAGCCCATGGTCCAAAATGATGAGTAACGAGGCTAACTTTTTTTTTCAAAATTTCAAAAAACATGGGCTATAACCTTTCGTTTTTGTCATTTCGTCATTTTTTTCAAATCTTTAAAAATGATGAAAAACGGCGCGCTATAGAATGCCGTACGATATGGGCTATAGCCCATGGTCCAAAATGATGAGAAACGAGGCTAACTTTTTTTTTCAAAATTTCAAAAAACATGGGCTATAACCTTTCGTTTTTGTCATTTTGTCATTTTTTTCAAATCTTCAAAAATGATGAAAAACGGCGCGCTATAGTATGCCGTACGATATGGGCTATAGCCCATGGTCCAAAATGATGAGAAACGAGGCTAACTTTTTTTTTCAAAATTTCAAAAAACATGGGCTATAACCTTTCGTTTTTGTCATTTCGTCATTTTTTTCAAATCTTCAAAAATGATGAAAAACGGCGCGCTATAGTATGCCGTACGATATGGGCTATAGCCCATGGTCCAAAATGATGAGAAACGAGGCTAACTTTTTTTTTCAAAATTTCAAAAAACATGGGCTATAACCTTTCGTTTTTGTCATTTTGTCATTTTTTTCAAATCTTCAAAAATGATGAAAAACGGCGCGCTATAGTATGCCGTACGATATGGGCTATAGCCCATGGTCCAAAATGATGAGAAACGAGGCTAACTTTTTTTTTCAAAATTTCAAAAAACATGGGCTATAACCTTTCGTTTTTGTCATTTCGTCATTTTTTTCAAATCTTCAAAAATGATGAAAAACGGCGCGCTATAGTATGCCGTACGATATGGGCTATAGCCCATGGTCCAAAATGATGAGAAACGAGGCTAACTTTTTTTTTCAAAATTTCAAAAAACATGGGCTATAACCTTTCGTTTTTGTCATTTTGTCATTTTTTTCAAATCTTCAAAAATGATGAAAAACGGCGCGCTATAGTATGCCGTACGATATGGGCTATAGCCCATGGTCCAAAATGATGAGAAACGAGGCTAACTTTTTTTTTCAAAATTTCAAAAAACATGGGCTATAACCTTTCGTTTTTGTCATTTCGTAATTTTTTTCAAATCTTTAAAAATGACGAAAAACGGCGCGCTATAGAATGCCGTACGATATGGGCTATAGCCCATGGTCCAAAATGATGAGAAACGAGGCTAACTTTTTTTTTCAAAATTTCAAAAAACATGGGCTATAACCTTTCGTTTTTGTAATTTCGTCTTTTTTTTCAAATCTTCAAAAATGATGAAAAACGGCGCGCTATAGTATGCCGTACGATATGGGCTATAGCCCATGGTCCAAAATGATGAGAAACGAGGCTAACTTTTTTTTTCAAAATTTCAAAAAACATGGGCTATAACCTTTCGTTTTTGTCATTTCGTCATTTTTTTCAAATCTTCAAAAATGATGAAAAACGGCGCGCTGTAGTATGCCGTACGATATGGGCTATAGCCCATGGTCCAAAATGATGAGAAACGAGGCTAACTTTTTTTTTCAAAATTTCAAAAAACATGGGCTATAACCTTTCGTTTTTGTCATTTTGTCATTTTTTTCAAATCTTCAAAAATGATGAAAAACGGCGCGCTATAGTATGCCGTACGATATGGGCTATAGCCCATGGTCCAAAATGATGAGAAACGAGGCTAACTTTTTTTTTCAAAATTTCAAAAAACATGGGCTATAACCTTTCGTTTTTGTCATTTCGTCATTTTTTCAAATCTTCAAAAATTATGAAAAACGGCGCGCTATAGTATGCCGTACGATATGGGCTATAGCCCATGGTCCAAAATGATGAGAAACGAGGCTAACTTTTTTTTTCAAAATTTCAAAAAACATGGGCTATAACCTTTCGTTTTTGTCATTTCGTAATTTTTTTCAAATCTTTAAAAATGACGAAAAACGGCGCGCTATAGAATGCCGTACGATATGGGCTATAGCCCATGGTCCAAAATGATGAGAAACGAGGCTAACTTTTTTTTTCAAAATTTCAAAAAACATGGGCTATAACCTTTCGTTTTTGTAATTTCGTCTTTTTTTTCAAATCTTCAAAAATGATGAAAAACGGCGCGCTATAGTATGCCGTACGATATGGGCTATAGCCCATGGTCCAAAATGATGAGAAACGAGGCTAACTTTTTTTTTCAAAATTTCAAAAAACATGGGCTATAACCTTTCGTTTTTGTCATTTCGTCTTTTTTTTCAAATCTTCAAAAATGATGAAAAACGGCGCGCTATAGTATGCCGTACGATATGGGCTATAGCCCATGGTCCAAAATGATGAGAAACGAGGCTAACTTTTTTTTTCAAAATTTCAAAAAACATGGGCTATAACCTTTCGTTTTTGTCATTTCGTCATTTTTTTCAAATCTTCAAAAATGATGAAAAACGGCGCGCTGTAGTATGCCGTACGATATGGGCTATAGCCCATGGTCCAAAATGATGAGAAACGAGGCTAACTTTTTTTTTCAAAATTTCAAAAAACATGGGCTATAACCTTTCGTTTTTGTCATTTTGTCATTTTTTTCAAATCTTCAAAAATGATGAAAAACGGCGCGCTATAGTATGCCGTACGATATGGGCTATAGCCCATGGTCCAAAATGATGAGAAACGAGGCTAACTTTTTTTTTCAAAATTTCAAAAAACATGGGCTATAACCTTTCGTTTTTGTCATTTCGTCATTTTTTCAAATCTTCAAAAATTATGAAAAACGGCGCGCTATAGTATGCCGTACGATATGGGCTATAGCCCATGGTCCAAAATGATGAGAAACGAGGCTCACTTTTTTTTTCAAAATTTCAAAAAACATGGGCTATAACCTTTCGTTTTTGTCATTTCGTAATTTTTTTCAAATCTTTAAAAATGACGAAAAACGGCGCGCTATAGAATGCCGTACGATATGGGCTATAGCCCATGGTCCAAAATGATGAGAAACGAGGCTAACTTTTTTTTTCAAAATTTCAAAAAACATGGGCTATAACCTTTCGTTTTTGTCATTTTGTCATTTTTTTCAAATCTTCAAAAATGATGAAAAACGGCGCGCTGTAGTATGCCGTACGATATGGGCTATAGCCCATGGTCCAAAATGATGAGAAACGAGGCTAACTTTCTTTTTCAAAATTTCAAAAAACATGGGCTATAACCTTTCGTTTTTGTCATTTTGTCATTTTTTTCAAATCTTCAAAAATGATGAAAAACGGCGCGCTATAGTATGCCGTACGATATGGGCTATAGCCCATGGTCCAAAATGATGAGAAACGAGGCTAACTTTTTTTTTCAAAATTTCAAAAAACATGGGCTATAACCTTTCGTTTTTGTCATTTCGTCATTTTTTCAAATCTTCAAAAATTATGAAAAACGGCGCGCTATAGTATGCCGTACGATATGGGCTATAGCCCATGGTCCAAAATGATGAGAAACGAGGCTCACTTTTTTTTTCAAAATTTCAAAAAACATGGGCTATAACCTTTCGTTTTTGTCATTTCGTAATTTTTTTCAAATCTTTAAAAATGACGAAAAACGGCGCGCTATAGAATGCCGTACGATATGGGCTATAGCCCATGGTCCAAAATGATGAGAAACGAGGCTAACTTTTTTTTTCAAAATTTCAAAAAACATGGGCTATAACCTTTCGTTTTTGTCATTTCGTCATTTTTTCAAATCTTCAAAAATTATGAAAAACGGCGCGCTATAGTATGCCGTACGATATGGGCTATAGCCCATGGTCCAAAATGATGAGAAACGAGGCTCACTTTTTTTTTCAAAATTTCAAAAAACATGGGCTATAACCTTTCGTTTTTGTCATTTCGTAATTTTTTTCAAATCTTTAAAAATGACGAAAAACGGCGCGCTATAGAATGCCGTACGATATGGGCTATAGCCCATGGTCCAAAATGATGAGAAACGAGGCTAACTTTTTTTTTCAAAATTTCAAAAAACATGGGCTATAACCTTTCGTTTTTGTCATTTTGTCATTTTTTTCAAATCTTCAAAAATGATGAAAAACGGCGCGCTGTAGTATGCCGTACGATATGGGCTATAGCCCATGGTCCAAAATGATGAGAAACGAGGCTAACTTTCTTTTTCAAAATTTCAAAAAACATGGGCTATAACCTTTCGTTTTTGTCATTTTGTCATTTTTTTCAAATCTTCAAAAATGATGAAAAACGGCGCGCTATAGTATGCCGTACGATATGGGCTATAGCCCATGGTCCAAAATGATGAGAAACGAGGCTAACTTTTTTTTTCAAAATTTCAAAAAACATGGGCTATAACCTTTCGTTTTTGTCATTTCGTCATTTTTTCAAATCTTCAAAAATTATGAAAAACGGCGCGCTATAGTATGCCGTACGATATGGGCTATAGCCCATGGTCCAAAATGATGAGAAACGAGGCTAACTTTTTTTTTCAAAATTTAAAAAAACATGGGCTATAACCTTTCGTTTTTGTCATTTCGTAATTTTTTTCAAATCTTTAAAAATGACGAAAAACGGCGCGCTATAGAATGCCGTACGATATGGGCTATAGCCCATGGTCCAAAATGATGAGAAACGAGGCTAACTTTTTTTTTCAAAATTTCAAAAAACATGGGCTATAACCTTTCGTTTTTGTCATTTTGTCATTTTTTTCAAATCTTCAAAAATGATGAAAAACGGCGCGCTATAGTATGCCGTACGATATGGGCTATAGCCCATGGTCCAAAATGATGAGAAACGAGGCTAACTTTTTTTTTCAAAATTTCAAAAAACATGGGCTATAACCTTTCGTTTTTGTCATTTCGTCATTTTTTTCAAATCTTCAAAAATGATGAAAAACGGCGCGCTGTAGTATGCCGTACGATATGGGCTATAGCCCATGGTCCAAAATGATGAGAAACGAGGCTAACTTTTTTTTTCAAAATTTCAAAAAACATGGGCTATAACCTTTCGTTTTTGTCATTTTGTCATTTTTTTCAAATCTTCAAAAATGATGAAAAACGGCGCGCTATAGTATGCCGTACGATATGGGCTATAGCCCATGGTCCAAAATGATGAGAAACGAGGCTAACTTTTTTTTTCAAAATTTCAAAAAACATGGGCTATAACCTTTCGTTTTTGTCATTTCGTCAGTTTTTCAAATCTTCAAAAATTATGAAAAACGGCGCGCTATAGTATGCCGTACGATATGGGCTATAGCCCATGGTCCAAAATGATGAGAAACGAGGCTAACTTTTTTTTTCAAAATTTCAAAAAACATGGGCTATAACCTTTCGTTTTTGTCATTTCGTAATTTTTTTCAAATCTTTAAAAATGACGAAAAACGGCGCGCTATAGAATGCCGTACGATATGGGCTATAGCCCATGGTCCAAAATGATGAGAAACGAGGCTAACTTTTTTTTTCAAAATTTCAAAAAACATGGGCTATAACCTTTCGTTTTTGTCATTTTGTCATTTTTTTCAAATCTTCAAAAATGATGAAAAACGGCGCGCTGTAGTATGCCGTACGATATGGGCTATAGCCCATGGTCCAAAATGATGAGAAACGAGGCTAACTTTTTTTTTCAAAATTTCAAAAAACATGGGCTATAACCTTTCGTTTTTGTCATTTTGTCATTTTTTTCAAATCTTCAAAAATGATGAAAAACGGCGCGCTATAGTATGCCGTACGATATGGGCTATAGCCCATGGTCCAAAATGATGAGAAACGAGGCTAACTTCTTTTTTCAAAATTTCAAAAAACATGGGCTATAACCTTTCGTTTTTGTCATTTCGTCATTTTTTCAAATCTTCAAAAATTATGAAAAACGGCGCGCTATAGTATGCCGTACGATATGGGCTATAGCCCATGGTCCAAAATGATGAGAAACGAGGCTAACTTTTTTTTTCAAAATTTCAAAAAACATGGGCTATAACCTTTCGTTTTTGTCATTTCGTAATTTTTTTTCAAATCTTTAAAAATGACGAAAAACGGCGCGCTATAGAATGCCGTACGATATGGGCTATAGCCCATGGTCCAAAATGATGAGAAACGAGGCTAACTTTTTTTTTCAAAATTTCAAAAAACATGGGCTATAACCTTTCGTTTTTGTCATTTTGTCATTTTTTTCAAATCTTCAAAAATGATGAAAAACGGCGCGCTATAGTATGCCGTACGATATGGGCTATAGCCCATGGTCCAAAATGATGAGAAACGAGGCTAACTTTTTTTTTCAAAATTTAAAAAAACATGGGCTATAACCTTTCGTTTTTGTCATTTTGTCATTTTTTCAAATCTTCAAAAATGATGAAAAACGGCGCGCTATAGTATGCCGTACGATATGGGCTATAGCCCATGGTCCAAAATAATGAGAAACGAGGCTAACTTTTTTTTTCAAAATTTCAAAAAACATGGGCTATAACCTTTCGTTTTTGTCATTTCGTCATTTTTTTCAAATCTTCAAAAATGATGAAAAACGGCGCGCTATAGTATGCCGTACGATATGGGCTATAGCCCATGGTCCAAAATGATGAGAAACGAGGCTAACTTTTTTTTTTCAAAATTTCAAAAAACATGGGCTATAACCTTTCGTTTTTGTCATTTCGTCATTTTTTTCAAATCTTCAAAAATTATGAAAAACGGCGCGCTGTAGTATGCCGTACGATATGGGCTATAGCCCATGGTCCAAAATGATGAGAAACGAGGCTAACTTTTTTTTTCAAAATTTCAAAAAACATGGGCTATAACCTTTCGTTTTTGTCATTTTGTCATTTTTTTCAAATCTTCAAAAATGATGAAAAACGGCGCGCTATAGTATGCCGTACGATATGGGCTATAGCCCATGGTCCAAAATGATGAGAAACGAGGCTAACTTTTTTTTTCAAAATTTCAAAAAACATGGGCTATAACCTTTCGTTTTTGTCATTTCGTCATTTTTTCAAATCTTCAAAAATGATGAAAAACGGCGTGCTATAGTATGCCGTACGATATGGGCTATAGCCCATGGTCCAAAATGATGAGAAACGAGGCTAACTTTTTTTTTCAAAATTTCAAAAAACATGGGCTATAACCTTTCGTTTTTGTCATTTCGTCATTTTTTTCAAATCTTCAAAAATGATGAAAAACGGCGCGCTATAGTATGCCGTACGATATGGGCTATAGCCCATGGTCCAAAATGATGAGAAACGAGGCTAACTTTTTTTTTCAAAATTAAAAAAAACATGGGCTATAACCTTTCGTTTTTGTCATTTTGTCATTTTTTCAAATCTTCAAAAATGATGAAAAACGGCGCGCTATAGTATGCCGTACGATATGGGCTATAGCCCATGGTCCAAAATAATGAGAAACGAGGCTAACTTTTTTTTTCAAAATTTCAAAAAACATGGGCTATAACCTTTCGTTTTTGTCATTTCGTCATTTTTTTCAAATCTTCAAAAATGATGAAAAACGGCGCGCTATAGTATGCCGTACGATATGGGCTATAGCCCATGGTCCAAAATGATGAGAAACGAGGCTAACTTTTTTTTTCAAAATTTCAAAAAACATGGGCTATAACCTTTCGTTTTTGTCATTTCGTCATTTTTTTCAAATCTTCAAAAATGATGAAAAACGGCACGCTGTAGTATGCCGTACGATATGGGCTATAGCCCATGGTCCAAAATGATGAGAAACGAGGCTAACTTTTTTTTTCAAAATTTCAAAAAACATGGGCTATAACCTTTCGTTTTTGTCATTTTGTCATTTTTTTTCAAATCTTCAAAAATGATGAAAAACGGCGCGCTATAGTATGCCGTACGATATGGGCTATAGCCCATGGTCCAAAATGATGAGAAACGAGGCTAACTTTTTTTTCAAAATTTCAAAAAACATGGGCTATAACCTTTCGTTTTTGTCATTTCGTCATTTTTTCAAATCTTCAAAAATGATGAAAAACGGCGTGCTATAGTATGCCGTACGATATGGGCTATAGCCCATGGTCCAAAATGATGAAAAACGAGGCTAACTTTTTTTTTCAAAATTTCAAAAAACATGGGCTATAACCTTTCGTTTTTGTCATTTCGTAATTTTTTTCAAATCTTTAAAAATGATGAAAAACGGCGCGCTATAGAATGCCGTACGATATGGGCTATAGCCCATGGTCCAAAATGATGAGAAACGAGGCTAACTTTTTTTTTCAAAATTTCAAAAAACATGGGCTATAACCTTTCGTTTTTGTCATTTTTTTCAAATCTTCAAAAATGATGAAAAACGGCGCGCTATAGTATGCCGTACGATATGGGCTATAGCCCATGGTCCAAAATGATGAGAAACGAGGCTAACTTTTTTTTTCAAAATTTCAAAAAACATGGGCTATAACCTTTCGTTTTTGTCATTTCGTCTTTTTTTCAAATCTTCAAAAATGATGAAAAACGGCGCGCTATAGTATGCCGTACGATATGGGCTATAGCCCATGGTCCAAAATGATGAGTAACGAGGCTAACTTTTTTTTTCAAAATTTCAAAAAACATGGGCTATAACCTTTCGTTTTTGTCATTTCGTCATTTTTTTCAAATCTTTAAAAATGATGAAAAACGGCGCGCTATAGAATGCCGTACGATATGGGCTATAGCCCATGGTCCAAAATGATGAGAAACGAGGCTAACTTTTTTTTTCAAAATTTCAAAAAACATGGGCTATAACCTTTCGTTTTTGTCATTTTGTCATTTTTTTCAAATCTTCAAAAATGATGAAAAACGGCGCGCTATAGTATGCCGTACGATATGGGCTATAGCCCATGGTCCAAAATGATGAGAAACGAGGCTAACTTTTTTTTTCAAAATTTCAAAAAACATGGGCTATAACCTTTCGTTTTTGTCATTTCGTCATTTTTTTCAAATCTTCAAAAATGATGAAAAACGGCGCGCTATAGTATGCCGTACGATATGGGCTATAGCCCATGGTCCAAAATGATGAGAAACGAGGCTAACTTTTTTTTAAAAAATTTCAAAAAACATGGGCTATAACCTTTCGTTTTTGTCATTTCGTCATTTTTTTCAAATCTTCAAAAATGATGAAAAACGGCGCGCTATAGTATGCCGTACGATATGGGCTATAGCCCATGGTCCAAAATGATGAGAAACGAGGCTAACTTTTTTTTTCAAAATTTCAAAAAACATGGGCTATAACCTTTCGTTTTTGTCATTTTGTCATTTTTTTCAAATCTTCAAAAATGATGAAAAACGGCGCGCTATAGTATGCCGTACGATATGGGCTATAGCCCATGGTCCAAAATGATGAGAAACGAGGCTAACTTTTTTTTCAAAATTTCAAAAAACATGGGCTATAACCTTTCGTTTTTGTCATTTCGTCATTTTTTTCAAATCTTCAAAAATGATGAAAAACGGCGCGCTATAGTATGCCGTACGATATGGGCTATAGCCCATGGTCCAAAATGATGAGAAACGAGGCTAACTTTTTTTTTCAAAATTTCAAAAAACATGGGCTATAACCTTTCGTTTTTGTCATTTTGTCATTTTTTTCAAATCTTCAAAATGATGAAAAACGGCGCGCTATAGTATGCCGTACGATATGGGCTATAGCCCATGGTCCAAAATGATGAGAAACGAGGCTAACTTTTTTTTTCAAAATTTCAAAAAACATGGGCTATAACCTTTCGTTTTTGTAATTTCGTCTTTTTTTTCGAATCTTCAAAAATGATGAAAAACGGCGCGCTATAGTATGCCGTACGATATGGGCTATAGCCCATGGTCCAAAATGATGAGAAACGAGGCTAACTTTTTTTTTCAAAATTTCAAAAAACATGGGCTATAACCTTTCGTTTTTGTCATTTCGTCTTTTTTTTCAAATCTTCAAAAATGATGAAAAACGGCGCGCTATAGTATGCCGTACGATATGGGCTATAGCCCATGGTCCAAAATGATGAGAAACGAGGCTAACTTTTTTTTTCAAAATTTCAAAAAACATGGGCTATAACCTTTCGTTTTTGTCATTTCGTCATTTTTTTCAAATCTTCAAAAATGATGAAAAACGGCGCGCTGTAGTATGCCGTACGATATGGGCTATAGCCCATGGTCCAAAATGATGAGAAACGAGGCTAACTTTTTTTTTCAAAATTTCAAAAAACATGGGCTATAACCTTTCGTTTTTGTCATTTTGTCATTTTTTTCAAATCTTCAAAAATGATGAAAAACGGCGCGCTATAGTATGCCGTACGATATGGGCTATAGCCCATGGTCCAAAATGATGAGAAACGAGGCTAACTTTTTTTTTCAAAATTTCAAAAAACATGGGCTATAACCTTTCGTTTTTGTCATTTCGTCATTTTTTCAAATCTTCAAAAATTATGAAAAACGGCGCGCTATAGTATGCCGTACGATATGGGCTATAGCCCATGGTCCAAAATGATGAGAAACGAGGCTAACTTTTTTTTTCAAAATTTCAAAAAACATGGGCTATAACCTTTCGTTTTTGTCATTTCGTAATTTTTTTCAAATCTTTAAAAATGACGAAAAACGGCGCGCTATAGAATGCCGTACGATATGGGCTATAGCCCATGGTCCAAAATGATGAGAAACGAGGCTAACTTTTTTTTTCAAAATTTCAAAAAACATGGGCTATAACCTTTCGTTTTTGTCATTTTGTCATTTTTTTCAAATCTTCAAAAATGATGAAAAACGGCGCGCTGTAGTATGCCGTACGATATGGGCTATAGCCCATGGTCCAAAATGATGAGAAACGAGGCTAACTTTTTTTTTCAAAATTTCAAAAAACATGGGCTATAACCTTTCGTTTTTGTCATTTTGTCATTTTTTTCAAATCTTCAAAAATGATGAAAAACGGCGCGCTATAGTATGCCGTACGATATGGGCTATAGCCCATGGTCCAAAATGATGAGAAACGAGGCTAACTTTTTTTTTCAAAATTTCAAAAAACATGGGCTATAACCTTTCGTTTTTGTCATTTCGTCATTTTTTCAAATCTTCAAAAATTATGAAAAACGGCGCGCTATAGTATGCCGTACGATATGGGCTATAGCCCATGGTCCAAAATGATGAGAAACGAGGCTAACTTTTTTTTTCAAAATTTAAAAAAACATGGGCTATAACCTTTCGTTTTTGTCATTTCGTAATTTTTTTCAAATCTTTAAAAATGACGAAAAACGGCGCGCTATAGAATGCCGTACGATATGGGCTATAGCCCATGGTCCAAAATGATGAGAAACGAGGCTAACTTTTTTTTTCAAAATTTCAAAAAACATGGGCTATAACCTTTCGTTTTTGTCATTTTGTCATTTTTTTCAAATCTTCAAAAATGATGAAAAACGGCGCGCTATAGTATGCCGTACGATATGGGCTATAGCCCATGGTCCAAAATGATGAGAAACGAGGCTAACTTTTTTTTTCAAAATTTCAAAAAACATGGGCTATAACCTTTCGTTTTTGTCATTTCGTCATTTTTTTCAAATCTTCAAAAATGATGAAAAACGGCGCGCTGTAGTATGCCGTACGATATGGGCTATAGCCCATGGTCCAAAATGATGAGAAACGAGGCTAACTTTTTTTTTCAAAATTTCAAAAAACATGGGCTATAACCTTTCGTTTTTGTCATTTTGTCATTTTTTTCAAATCTTCAAAAATGATGAAAAACGGCGCGCTATAGTATGCCGTACGATATGGGCTATAGCCCATGGTCCAAAATGATGAGAAACGAGGCTAACTTTTTTTTTCAAAATTTCAAAAAACATGGGCTATAACCTTTCGTTTTTGTCATTTTGTCATTTTTTTCAAATCTTCAAAAATGATGAAAAACGGCGCGCTATAGTATGCCGTACGATATGGGCTATAGCCCATGGTCCAAAATGATGAGAAACGAGGCTAACTTTTTTTTTCAAAATTTCAAAAAACATGGGCTATAACCTTTCGTTTTTGTCATTTCGTCATTTTTTTCAAATCTTCAAAAATGATGAAAAACGGCGCGCTGTAGTATGCCGTACGATATGGGCTATAGCCCATGGTCCAAAATGATGAGAAACGAGGCTAACTTTTTTTTTCAAAATTTCAAAAAACATGGGCTATAACCTTTCGTTTTTGTCATTTTGTCATTTTTTTCAAATCTTCAAAAATGATGAAAAACGGCGCGCTATAGTATGCCGTACGATATGGGCTATAGCCCATGGTCCAAAATGATGAGAAACGAGGCTAACTTTTTTTTTCAAAATTTCAAAAAACATGGGCTATAACCTTTCGTTTTTGTCATTTCGTCAGTTTTTCAAATCTTCAAAAATTATGAAAAACGGCGCGCTATAGTATGCCGTACGATATGGGCTATAGCCCATGGTCCAAAATGATGAGAAACGAGGCTAACTTTTTTTTTCAAAATTTCAAAAAACATGGGCTATAACCTTTCGTTTTTGTCATTTCGTAATTTTTTTCAAATCTTTAAAAATGACGAAAAACGGCGCGCTATAGAATGCCGTACGATATGGGCTATAGCCCATGGTCCAAAATGATGAGAAACGAGGCTAACTTTTTTTTTCAAAATTTCAAAAAACATGGGCTATAACCTTTCGTTTTTGTCATTTTGTCATTTTTTTCAAATCTTCAAAAATGATGAAAAACGGCGCGCTGTAGTATGCCGTACGATATGGGCTATAGCCCATGGTCCAAAATGATGAGAAACGAGGCTAACTTTTTTTTTCAAAATTTCAAAAAACATGGGCTATAACCTTTCGTTTTTGTCATTTTGTCATTTTTTTCAAATCTTCAAAAATGATGAAAAACGGCGCGCTATAGTATGCCGTACGATATGGGCTATAGCCCATGGTCCAAAATGATGAGAAACGAGGCTAACTTCTTTTTTCAAAATTTCAAAAAACATGGGCTATAACCTTTCGTTTTTGTCATTTCGTCATTTTTTCAAATCTTCAAAAATTATGAAAAACGGCGCGCTATAGTATGCCGTACGATATGGGCTATAGCCCATGGTCCAAAATGATGAGAAACGAGGCTAACTTTTTTTTTCAAAATTTAAAAAAACATGGGCTATAACCTTTCGTTTTTGTCATTTCGTAATTTTTTTCAAATCTTTAAAAATGACGAAAAACGGCGCGCTATAGAATGCCGTACGATATGGGCTATAGCCCATGGTCCAAAATGATGAGAAACGAGGCTAACTTTTTTTTTCAAAATTTCAAAAAACATGGGCTATAACCTTTCGTTTTTGTCATTTTGTCATTTTTTTCAAATCTTCAAAAATGATGAAAAACGGCGCGCTATAGTATGCCGTACGATATGGGCTATAGCCCATGGTCCAAAATGATGAGAAACGAGGCTAACTTTTTTTTTCAAAATTTCAAAAAACATGAGCTATAACCTTTCGTTTTTGTCATTTCGTCATTTTTAACAAATCTTCAAAAATGATGAAAAACGCCGCGCTATAGTATGCCGTACGATATGGGCTATAGCCCATGGTCCAAAATGATGAGAAACGAGGCTAACTTTTTTTTTCAAAATTTCAAAAAACATGGGCTATAACCTTTCGTTTTTGTCATTTCGTCATTTTTTTCAAATCTTCAAAAATGATGAAAAACGGCGCGCTATAGTATGTCGTACGATATGGGCTATAGCCCATGGTCCAAAATGATGAGAAACGAGGCTAACTTTTTTTTTCAAAATTTCAAAAAACATGGGCTATAACCTTTCGTTTTTGTCATTTCGTCATTTTTTTCAAATCTTCAAAAATGATGAAAAACGGCGCGCTATAGTATGCCGTACGATATGGGCTATAGCCCATGGTCCAAAATGATGAGAAACGAGGCTAACTTTTTTTTTCAAAATTTCAAAAAACATGGGCTATAACCTTTCGTTTTTGTCATTTCGTCATTTTTTTCAAATCTTCAAAAATGATGAAAAACGGCGCGCTGTAGTATGCCGTACGATATGGGCTATAGCCCATGGTCCAAAATGATGAGAAACGAGGCTAACTTTTTTTTTCAAAATTTCAAAAAACATGGGCTATAACCTTTCGTTTTTGTCATTTTGTCATTTTTTTCAAATCTTCAAAAATGATGAAAAACGGCGCGCTATAGTATGCCGTACGATATGGGCTATAGCCCATGGTCCAAAATGATGAGAAACGAGGCTAACTTTTTTTTTCAAAATTTCAAAAAACATGGGCTATAACCTTTCGTTTTTGTCATTTCGTAATTTTTTCAAATCTTCAAAAATGATGAAAAACGGCGCGCTATAGTATGCCGTACGATATGGGCTATAGCCCATGGTCCAAAATGATGAGAAACGAGGCTAACTTTTTTTTTCAAAATTTCAAAAAACATGGGCTATAACCTTTCGTTTTTGTCATTTCGTAATTTTTTTCAAATCTTTAAAAATGATGAAAAACGGCGCGCTATAGTATGCCGTACGATATGGGCTATAGCCCATGGTCCAAAATGATGAGAAACGAGGCTAACTTTTTTTTTCAAAATTTCAAAAAACATGGGCTATAACCTTTCGTTTTTGTCATTTTGTCATTTTTTTCAAATCTTCAAAAATGATGAAAAACGGCGCGCTATAGTATGCCGTACGATATGGGCTATAGCCCATGGTCCAAAATGATGAGAAACGAGGCTAACTTTTTTTTTTCAAAATTTCAAAAAACATGGGCTATAACCTTTCGTTTTTGTCATTTCGTCATTTTTAACAAATCTTCAAAAATGATGAAAAACGCCGCGCTATAGTATGCCGTACGATATGGGCTATAGCCCATGGTCCAAAATGATGAGAAACGAGGCTAACTTTTTTTTTCAAAATTTCAAAAAACATGGGCTATAACCTTTCGTTTTTGTCATTTCGTCATTTTTTTCAAATCTTCAAAAATGATGAAAAACGGCGCGCTATAGTATGTCGTACGATATGGGCTATAGCCCATGGTCCAAAATGATGAGAAACGAGGCTAACTTTTTTTTTCAAAATTTCAAAAAACATGGGCTATAACCTTTCGTTTTTGTCATTTCGTCATTTTTTTCAAATCTTCAAAAATGATGAAAAACGGCGCGCTATAGTATGCCGTACGATATGGGCTATAGCCCATGGTCCAAAATGATGAGAAACGAGGCTAACTTTTTTTTTCAAAATTTCAAAAAACATGGGCTATAACCTTTCGTTTTTGTCATTTCGTCATTTTTTTCAAATCTTCAAAAATGATGAAAAACGGCGCGCTGTAGTATGCCGTACGATATGGGCTATAGCCCATGGTCCAAAATGATGAGAAACGAGGCTAACTTTTTTTTTCAAAATTTCAAAAAACATGGGCTATAACCTTTCGTTTTTGTCATTTTGTCATTTTTTTCAAATCTTCAAAAATGATGAAAAACGGCGCGCTATAGTATGCCGTACGATATGGGCTATAGCCCATGGTCCAAAATGATGAGAAACGAGGCTAACTTTTTTTTTCAAAATTTCAAAAAACATGGGCTATAACCTTTCGTTTTTGTCATTTCGTCATTTTTTCAAATCTTCAAAAATGATGAAAAACGGCGCGCTATAGTATGCCGTACGATATGGGCTATAGCCCATGATCCAAAATGATGAGAAACGAGGCTAACTTTTTTTTTCAAAATTTCAAAAAACATGGGCTATAACCTTTCGTTTTTGTCATTTCGTAATTTTTTTCAAATCTTTAAAAATGATGAAAAACGGCGCGCTATAGAATGCCGTACGATATGGGCTATAGCCCATGGTCCAAAATGATGAGAAACGAGGCTAACTTTTTTTTTCAAAATTTCAAAAAACATGGGCTATAACCTTTCGTTTTTGTCATTTTTTTCAAATCTTCAAAAATGATGAAAAACGGCGCGCTATAGTATGCCGTACGATAATGGGCTATAGCCCATGGTCCAAAATGATGAGAAACGAGGCTAACTTTTTTTTTCAAAATTTCAAAAAACATGGGCTATAACCTTTCGTTTTTGTCATTTTGTCATTTTTTTCAAATCTTCAAAAATGATGAAAAACGGCGCGCTATAGTATGCCGTACGATATGGGCTATAGCCCATGGTCCAAAATGATAAGAAACGAGGCTAACTTTTTTTTTCAAAATTTCAAAAAACATGGGCTATAACCTTTCGTTTTTGTAATTTCGTCTTTTTTTTCAAATCTTCAAAAATGATGAAAAACGGCGCGCTATAGTATGCCGTACGATATGGGCTATAGCCCATGGTCCAAAATGATGAGAAACGAGGCTAACTTTTTTTTTCAAAATTTCAAAAAAGGCTATAACCTTTCGTTTTTGTCATTTCGTCTTTTTTTTCAAATCTTCAAAAATGATGAAAAACGGCGCGCTATAGTATGCCGTACGATATGGGCTATAGCCCATGGTCCAAAATGATGAGAAACGAGGCTAACTTTTTTTTTCAAAATTTCAAAAAACATGGGCTATAACCTTTCGTTTTTGTCATTTCGTCATTTTTTTCAAATCTTCAAAAATGATGAAAAACGGCGCGCTGTAGTATGCCGTACGATATGGGCTATAGCCCATGGTCCAAAATGATGAGAAACGAGGCTAACTTTTTTTTTCAAAATTTCAAAAAACATGGGCTATAACCTTTCGTTTTTGTCATTTTGTCATTTTTTTTCAAATCTTCAAAAATGATGAAAAACGGCGCGCTATAGTATGCCGTACGATATGGGCTATAGCCCATGGTCCAAAATGATGAGAAACGAGGCTAACTTTTTTTTTCAAAATTTCAAAAAACATGGGCTATAACCTTTCGTTTTTGTCATTTCGTCATTTTTTTCAAATCTTTAAAAATGATGAAAAACGGCGCGCTATAGTATGCCGTACGATATGGGCTATAGCCCATGGTCCAAAATGATGAGAAACGAGGCTAACTTTTTTTTTCAAAATTTCAAAAAACATGGGCTATAACCTTTCGTTTTTGTCATTTTTTTCAAATCTTCAAAAATGATGAAAAACGGCGCGCTATAGTATGCCGTACGATAATGGGCTATAGCCCATGGTCCAAAATGATGAGAAACGAGGCTAACTTTTTTTTTCAAAATTTCAAAAAACATGGGCTATAACCTTTCGTTTTTGTCATTTTGTCATTTTTTTCAAATCTTCAAAAATGATGAAAAACGGCGCGCTATAGTATGCCGTACGATATGGGCTATAGCCCATGGTCCAAAATGATAAGAAACGAGGCTAACTTTTTTTTTCAAAATTTCAAAAAACATGGGCTATAACCTTTCGTTTTTGTAATTTCGTCTTTTTTTTCAAATCTTCAAAAATGATGAAAAACGGCGCGCTATAGTATGCCGTACGATATGGGCTATAGCCCATGGTCCAAAATGATGAGAAACGAGGCTAACTTTTTTTTTCAAAATTTCAAAAAAGGCTATAACCTTTCGTTTTTGTCATTTCGTCTTTTTTTTCAAATCTTCAAAAATGATGAAAAACGGCGCGCTATAGTATGCCGTACGATATGGGCTATAGCCCATGGTCCAAAATGATGAGAAACGAGGCTAACTTTTTTTTTCAAAATTTCAAAAAACATGGGCTATAACCTTTCGTTTTTGTCATTTCGTCATTTTTTTCAAATCTTCAAAAATGATGAAAAACGGCGCGCTGTAGTATGCCGTACGATATGGGCTATAGCCCATGGTCCAAAATGATGAGAAACGAGGCTAACTTTTTTTTTCAAAATTTCAAAAAACATGGGCTATAACCTTTCGTTTTTGTCATTTTGTCATTTTTTTCAAATCTTCAAAAATGATGAAAAACGGCGCGCTATAGTATGCCGTACGATATGGGCTATAGCCCATGGTCCAAAATGATGAGAAACGAGGCTAACTTTTTTTTTCAAAATTTCAAAAAACATGGGCTATAACCTTTCGTTTTTGTCATTTTGTCATTTTTTTCAAATCTTCAAAAATGATGAAAAACGGCGCGCTATAGTATGCCGTACGATATGGGCTATAGCCCATGGTCCAAAATGATAAGAAACGAGGCTAACTTTTTTTTTCAAAATTTCAAAAAACATGGGCTATAACCTTTCGTTTTTGTAATTTCGTCTTTTTTTTCAAATCTTCAAAAATGATGAAAAACGGCGCGCTATAGTATGCCGTACGATATGGGCTATAGCCCATGGTCCAAAATGATGAGAAACGAGGCTAACTTTTTTTTTCAAAATTTCAAAAAAGGCTATAACCTTTCGTTTTTGTCATTTCGTCTTTTTTTTCAAATCTTCAAAAATGATGAAAAACGGCGCGCTATAGTATGCCGTACGATATGGGCTATAGCCCATGGTCCAAAATGATGAGAAACGAGGCTAACTTTTTTTTTCAAAATTTCAAAAAACATGGGCTATAACCTTTCGTTTTTGTCATTTCGTCATTTTTTTCAAATCTTCAAAAATGATGAAAAACGGCGCGCTGTAGTATGCCGTACGATATGGGCTATAGCCCATGGTCCAAAATGATGAGAAACGAGGCTAACTTTTTTTTTCAAAATTTCAAAAAACATGGGCTATAACCTTTCGTTTTTGTCATTTTGTCATTTTTTTCAAATCTTCAAAAATGATGAAAAACGGCGCGCTATAGTATGCCGTACGATATGGGCTATAGCCCATGGTCCAAAATGATGAGAAACGAGGCTAACTTTTTTTTTCAAAATTTCAAAAAACATGGGCTATAACCTTTCGTTTTTGTCATTTCGTCATTTTTTTCAAATCTTTAAAAATGATGAAAAACGGCGCGCTATAGTATGCCGTACGATATGGGCTATAGCCCATGGTCCAAAATGATGAGAAACGAGGCTAACTTTTTTTTTCAAAATTTCAAAAAACATGGGCTATAACCTTTCGTTTTTGTCATTTTTTTCAAATCTTCAAAAATGATGAAAAACGGCGCGCTATAGTATGCCGTACGATAATGGGCTATAGCCCATGGTCCAAAATGATGAGAAACGAGGCTAACTTTTTTTTTCAAAATTTCAAAAAACATGGGCTATAACCTTTCGTTTTTGTCATTTTGTCATTTTTTTCAAATCTTCAAAAATGATGAAAAACGGCGCGCTATAGTATGCCGTACGATATGGGCTATAGCCCATGGTCCAAAATGATAAGAAACGAGGCTAACTTTTTTTTTCAAAATTTCAAAAAACATGGGCTATAACCTTTCGTTTTTGTAATTTCGTCTTTTTTTTCAAATCTTCAAAAATGATGAAAAACGGCGCGCTATAGTATGCCGTACGATATGGGCTATAGCCCATGGTCCAAAATGATGAGAAACGAGGCTAACTTTTTTTTTCAAAATTTCAAAAAAGGCTATAACCTTTCGTTTTTGTCATTTCGTCTTTTTTTTCAAATCTTCAAAAATGATGAAAAACGGCGCGCTATAGTATGCCGTACGATATGGGCTATAGCCCATGGTCCAAAATGATGAGAAACGAGGCTAACTTTTTTTTTCAAAATTTCAAAAAACATGGGCTATAACCTTTCGTTTTTGTCATTTCGTCATTTTTTTCAAATCTTCAAAAATGATGAAAAACGGCGCGCTGTAGTATGCCGTACGATATGGGCTATAGCCCATGGTCCAAAATGATGAGAAACGAGGCTAACTTTTTTTTTCAAAATTTCAAAAAACATGGGCTATAACCTTTCGTTTTTGTCATTTTGTCATTTTTTTCAAATCTTCAAAAATGATGAAAAACGGCGCGCTATAGTATGCCGTACGATATGGGCTATAGCCCATGGTCCAAAATGATGAGAAACGAGGCTAACTTTTTTTTTCAAAATTTCAAAAAACATGGGCTATAACCTTTCGTTTTTGTCATTTCGTCATTTTTTTCAAATCTTTAAAAATGATGAAAAACGGCGCGCTATAGTATGCCGTACGATATGGGCTATAGCCCATGGTCCAAAATGATGAGAAACGAGGCTAACTTTTTTTTTCAAAATTTCAAAAAACATGGGCTATAACCTTTCGTTTTTGTCATTTTTTTCAAATCTTCAAAAATGATGAAAAACGGCGCGCTATAGTATGCCGTACGATAATGGGCTATAGCCCATGGTCCAAAATGATGAGAAACGAGGCTAACTTTTTTTTTCAAAATTTCAAAAAACATGGGCTATAACCTTTCGTTTTTGTCATTTTGTCATTTTTTTCAAATCTTCAAAAATGATGAAAAACGGCGCGCTATAGTATGCCGTACGATATGGGCTATAGCCCATGGTCCAAAATGATAAGAAACGAGGCTAACTTTTTTTTTCAAAATTTCAAAAAACATGGGCTATAACCTTTCGTTTTTGTAATTTCGTCTTTTTTTTCAAATCTTCAAAAATGATGAAAAACGGCGCGCTATAGTATGCCGTACGATATGGGCTATAGCCCATGGTCCAAAATGATGAGAAACGAGGCTAACTTTTTTTTTCAAAATTTCAAAAAAGGCTATAACCTTTCGTTTTTGTCATTTCGTCTTTTTTTTCAAATCTTCAAAAATGATGAAAAACGGCGCGCTATAGTATGCCGTACGATATGGGCTATAGCCCATGGTCCAAAATGATGAGAAACGAGGCTAACTTTTTTTTTCAAAATTTCAAAAAACATGGGCTATAACCTTTCGTTTTTGTCATTTCGTCATTTTTTTCAAATCTTCAAAAATGATGAAAAACGGCGCGCTGTAGTATGCCGTACGATATGGGCTATAGCCCATGGTCCAAAATGATGAGAAACGAGGCTAACTTTTTTTTTCAAAATTTCAAAAAACATGGGCTATAACCTTTCGTTTTTGTCATTTTGTCATTTTTTTCAAATCTTCAAAAATGATGAAAAACGGCGCGCTATAGTATGCCGTACGATATGGGCTATAGCCCATGGTCCAAAATGATGAGAAACGAGGCTAACTTTTTTTTTCAAAATTTCAAAAAACATGGGCTATAACCTTTCGTTTTTGTCATTTCGTCATTTTTTTCAAATCTTTAAAAATGATGAAAAACGGCGCGCTATAGTATGCCGTACGATATGGGCTATAGCCCATGGTCCAAAATGATGAGAAACGAGGCTAACTTTTTTTTTCAAAATTTCAAAAAACATGGGCTATAACCTTTCGTTTTTGTCATTTCGTAATTTTTTTCAAATCTTCAAAAATGATGAAAAACGGCGCGCTATAGAATGCCGTACGATATGGGCTATAGCCCATGGTCCAAAATGATGAGAAACGAGGCTAACTTTTTTTTTCAAAATTTCAAAAAACATGGGCTATAACCTTTCGTTTTTGTCATTTTGTCATTTTTTTCAAATCTTCAAAAATGATGAAAAACGGCGCGCTATAGTATGCCGTACGATATGGGCTATAGCCCATGGTCCAAAATGATGAGAAACGAGGCTAACTTTTTTTTTCAAAATTTAAAAAAACATGGGCTATAACCTTTCGTTTTTGTCATTTCGTCATTTTTTTAAAATCTTCAAAAATGATGAAAAACGCCGCGCTATAGTATGCCGTACGATATGGGCTATAGCCCATGGTCCAAAATGATGAGAAACGAGGCTAACTTTTTTTTTCAAAATTTCAAAAAACATGGGCTATAACCTTTCGTTTTTGTCATTTCGTCATTTTTTTCAAATCTTCAAAAATGATGAAAAACGGCGCGCTATAGTATGTCGTACGATATGGGCTATAGCCCATGGTCCAAAATGATGAGAAACGAGGCTAACTTTTTTTTTCAAAATTTCAAAAAACATGGGCTATAACCTTTCGTTTTTGTCATTTCGTCATTTTTTTCAAATCTTCAAAAATGATGAAAAACGGCGCGCTATAGTATGCCGTACGATATGGGCTATAGCCCATGGTCCAAAATGATGAGAAACGAGGCTAACTTCAAAAAACATGGGCTATAACCTTTCGTTTTTGTCATTTCGTCATTTTTTTCAAATCTTCAAAAATGATGAAAAACGGCGCGCTATAGTATGCCGTACGATATGGGCTATAGCCCATGGTCCAAAATGATGAGAAACGAGGCTAACTTTTTTTTTCAAAATTTCAAAAAACATGGGCTATAACCTTTCGTTTTTGTCATTTTGTCATTTTTTTCAAATCTTCAAAAATGATGAAAAACAGCACGCTATAGTATGCCGTACGATATGGGCTATAGCCCATGGTCCAAAATGATGAGAAACGAGGCTAACTTTTTTTTTCAAAATTTCAAAAAACATGGGCTATAACCTTTCGTTTTTGTAATTTCGTCTTTTTTTTCAAATCTTCAAAAATGATGAAAAACGGCGCGCTATAGTATGCCGTACGATATGGGCTATAGCCCATGGTCCAAAATGATGAGAAACGAGGCTAACTTTTTTTTTCAAAATTTCAAAAAACATGGGCTATAACCTTTCGTTTTTGTCATTTCGTCATTTTTTTCCGAATCTTCAAAAATGATGAAAAACGGCGCGCTATAGTATGCCGTACGATATGGGCTATAGCCCATGGTCCAAAATGATGAGAAACGAGGCTAACTTTTTTTTTCAAAATTTCAAAAAACATGGGCTATAACCTTTCGTTTTTGTCATTTCGTCATTTTTTTCAAATCTTCAAAAATGATGAAAAACGGCGCGCTGTAGTATGCCGTACGATATGGGCTATAGCCCATGGTCCAAAATGATGAGAAACGAGGCTAACTTTTTTTTTCAAAATTTCAAAAAACATGGGCTATAACCTTTCGTTTTTGTCATTTTGTCATTTTTTTCAAATCTTAAAAAATGATGAAAAACGGCGCGCTATAGTATGCCGTACGATATGGGCTATAGCCCATGGTCCAAAATGATGAGAAACGAGGCTAACTTTTTTTTTCAAAATTTCAAAAAACATGGGCTATAACCTTTCGTTTTTGTCATTTCGTCCTTTTTTTCAAATCTTCAAAAATGATGAAAAACGGCGCGCTATAGTATGCCGTACGATATGGGCTATAGCCCATGGTCCAAAATGATGAGAAACGAGGCTAACTTTTTTTTTCAAAATTTCAAAAAACATGGGCTATAACATTTCGTTTTTGTCATTTCGTAATTTTTTTCAAATCTTTAAAAATGATGAAAAACGGCGCGCTATAGAATGCCGTACGATATGGGCTATAGCCCATGGTCCAAAATGATGAGAAACGAGGCTAACTTTTTTTTTCAAAATTTCAAAAAACATGGGCTATAACCTTTCGTTTTTGTCATTTCGTCTTTTTTTTCAAATCTTCAAAAATGATGAAAACGGCGCGCTATAGTATGCCGTACGATATGGGCTATAGCCCATGGTCCAAAATGATGAGAAACGAGGCTAACTTTTTTTTTCAAAATTTCAAAAAACATGGGCTATAACCTTTCGTTTTTGTCATTTCGTCTTTTTTTTCAAATCTTCAAAAATGATGAAAAACGGCGCGCTATAGTATGCCGTACGATATGGGCTATAGCCCATGGTCCAAAATGATGAGAAACGAGGCTAACTTTTTTTTTCAAAATTTCAAAAAACATGGGCTATAACCTTTCGTTTTTGTCATTTCGTCATTTTTTTCAAATCTTTAAAAATGATGAAAAACGGCGCGCTATAGAATGCCGTACGATATGGGCTATAGCCCATGGTCCAAAATGATGAGAAACGAGGCTAACTTTTTTTTTCAAAATTTCAAAAAACATGGGCTATAACCTTTCGTTTTTGTCATTTTGTCATTTTTTCAAATCTTCAAAAATGATGAAAAACGGCGCGCTATAGTATGCCGTACGATATGGGCTATAGCCCATGGTCCAAAATGATGAGAAACGAGGCTAACTTTTTTTTTCAAAATTTCAAAAAACATGGGCTATAACCTTTCGTTTTTGTCATTTCGTCATTTTTTTCAAATCTTCAAAAATGATGAAAAACGGCGCGCTATAGTATGCCGTACGATATGGGCTATAGCCCATGGTCCAAAATGATGAGAAACGAGGCTAACTTTTTTTTTCAAAATTTCAAAAAACATGGGCTATAACCTTTCGTTTTTGTCATTTCGTCATTTTTTTCAAATCTTCAAAAATGATGAAAAACGGCGCGCTATAGTATGCCGTACGATATGGGCTATAGCCCATGGTCCAAAATGATGAGAAACGAGGCTAACTTTTTTTTTCAAAATTTCAAAAAACATGGGCTATAACCTTTCGTTTTTGTCATTTCGTCATTTTTTTCAAATCTTCAAAAATGATGAAAAACGGCGCCCTATAGTATGCCGTACGATATGGGCTATAGCCCATGGTCCAAAATGATGAGAAACGAGGCTAACTTTTTTTTTTCAAAATTTCAAAAAACATGGGCTATAACCTTTCGTTTTTGTCATTTTGTCATTTTTTTCAAATCTTCAAAAATGATGAAAAACGGCGCGCTATAGTATGCCGTACGATATGGGCTATAGCCCATGGTCCAAAATGATGAGAAACGAGGCTAACTTTTTTTTCCAAAATTTCAAAAAACATGGGCTATAACCTTTCGTTTTTGTCATTTCGTCATTTTTTTCAAATCTTCAAAAATGATGAAAAACGGCGCGCTATAGTATGCCGTACGATATGGGCTATAGCCCATGGTCCAAAATGATGAGAAACGAGGCTAACTTTTTTTTTCAAAATTTCAAAAAACATGGGCTATAACCTTTCGTTTTTGTCATTTTGTCATTTTTTTCAAATCTTCAAAAATGATGAAAAACGGCGCGCTATAGTATGCCGTACGATATGGGCTATAGCCCATGGTCCAAAATGATGAGAAACGAGGCTAACTTTTTTTTTCAAAATTTCAAAAAACATGGGCTATAACCTTTCGTTTTTGTCATTTCGTCATTTTTTTCAAATCTTCAAAAATGATGAAAAACGGCGCGCTATAGTATGCCGTACGATATGGGCTATAGCCCATGGTCCAAAATGATGAGAAACGAGGCTAACTTTTTTTTTCAAAATTTCAAAAAACATGGGCTATAACCTTTCGTTTTTGTCATTTTGTCATTTTTTTCAAATCTTCAAAAATGATGAAAAACGGCGCGCTATAGTATGCCGTACGATATGGGCTATAGCCCATGGTCCAAAATGATGAGAAACGAGGCTAACTTTTTTTTTCAAAATTTCAAAAAACATGGGCTATAACCTTTCGTTTTTGTCATTTTGTCATTTTTTTCAAATCTTCAAAAATGATGAAAAACGGCGCGCTATAGTATGCCGTACGATATGGGCTATAGCCCATGGTCCAAAATGATGAGAAACGAGGCTAACTTTTTTTTTCAAAATTTCAAAAAACATGGGCTATAACCTTTCGTTTTTGTCATTTCGTCATTTTTTCAAATCTTCAAAAATGATGAAAAACGGCGCGCTATAGTATGCCGTACGATATGGGCTATAGCCCATGGTGCAAAATGATGAGAAACGAGGCTAACTTTTTTTTTCAAAATTTCAAAAAACATGGGCTATAACCTTTCGTTTTTGTCATTTCGTAATTTTTTTCAAATCTTTAAAAATGATGAAAAACGGCGCGCTATAGAATGCCGTACGATATGGGCTATAGCCCATGGTCCAAAATGATGAGAAACGAGGCTAACTTTTTTTTTCAAAATTTCAAAAAACATGGGCTATAACCTTTCGTTTTTGTCATTTTGTCATTTTTTTCAAATCTTCAAAAATGATGAAAAACGGCGCGCTATAGTATGCCGTACGATATGGGCTATAGCCCATGGTCCAAAATGATGAGAAACGAGGCTAACTTTTTTTTTCAAAATTTCAAAAAACATGGGCTATAACCTTTCGTTTTTGTCATTTTGTCATTTTTTTCAAATCTTCAAAAATGATGAAAAACGGCGCGCTATAGTATGCCGTACGATATGGGCTATAGCCCATGGTCCAAAATGATGAGAAACGAGGCTAACTTTTTTTTTCAAAATTTCAAAAAACATGGGCTATAACCTTTCGTTTTTGTCATTTCGTCATTTTTTCAAATCTTCAAAAATGATGAAAAACGGCGCGCTATAGTATGCCGTACGATATGGGCTATAGCCCATGGTCCAAAATGATGAGAAACGAGGCTAACTTTTTTTTTCAAAATTTCAAAAAACATGGGCTATAACCTTTCGTTTTTGTCATTTCGTCATTTTTTCAAATCTTCAAAAATGATGAAAAACGGCGCGCTATAGTATGCCGTACGATATGGGCTATAGCCCATGGTCCAAAATGATGAGAAACGAGGCTAACTTTTTTTTTCAAAATTTCAAAAAACATGGGCTATAACCTTTCGTTTTTGTCATTTCGTAATTTTTTTCAAATCTTCAAAAATGATGAAAAACGGCGCGCTATAGTATGCCGTACGATATGGGCTATAGCCCATGGTCCAAAATGATGAGAAACGAGGCTAACTTTTTTTTTCAAAATTTCAAAAAACATGGGCTATAACCTTTCGTTTTTGTCATTTTGTCATTTTTTTCAAATCTTCAAAAATGATGAAAAACGGCGCGCTATAGTATGCCGTACGATATGGGCTATAGCCCATGGTCCAAAATGATGAGAAACGAGGCTAACTTTTTTTTTCAAAATTTCAAAAAACATGGGCTATAACCTTTCGTTTTTGTCATTTCGTCATTTTTTCAAATCTTCAAAAATGATGAAAAACGGCGCGCTATAGTATGCCGTACGATATGGGCTATAGCCCATGGTCCAAAATGATGAGAAACGAGGCTAACATTTTTTTTCAAAATTTCAAAAAACATGGGCTATAACCTTTCGTTTTTGTCATTTCGTAATTTTTTTCAAATCTTTAAAAATGATGAAAAACGGCGCGCTATAGAATGCCGTACGATATGGGCTATAGCCCATGGTCCAAAATGATGAGAAACGAGGCTAACTTTTTTTTTCAAAATTTCAAAAAACATGGGCTATAACCTTTCGTTTTTGTCATTTTGTCATTTTTTTCAAATCTTCAAAAATGATGAAAAACGGCGCGCTATAGTATGCCGTACGATATGGGCTATAGCCCATGGTCCAAAATGATGAGAAACGAGGCTAACTTTTTTTTTCAAAATTTCAAAAAACATGGGCTATAACCTTTCGTTTTTGTCATTTCGTCATTTTTTTCAAATCTTCAAAAATGATGAAAAACGGCGCGCTATAGTATGCCGTACGATATGGGCTAAAGCCCATGGTCCAAAATGATGAGAAACGAGGCTAACTTTTTTTTTCAAAATTTCAAAAAACATGGGCTATAACCTTTCGTTTTTGTCATTTCGTCATTTTTTTCAAATCTTCAAAAATGATGAAAAACGGCGCGCTATAGTATGCCGTACGATATGGGCTATAGCCCATGGTCCAAAATGATGAGAAACGAGGCTAACTTTTTTTTTCAAAATTTCAAAAAACATGGGCTATAACCTTTCGTTTTTGTCATTTTGTCATTTTTTCAAATCTTCAAAAATGATGAAAAACGGCGCGCTATAGTATGCCGTACGATATGGGCTATAGCCCATGGTCCAAAATGATGAGAAACGAGGCTAACTTTTTTTTTCAAAATTTCAAAAAACATGGGCTATAACCTTTCGTTTTTGTCATTTCGTCATTTTTTTCAAATCTTCAAAAATGGTGAAAAACGGCGCGCTATAGTATGCCGTACGATATGGGCTATAGCCCATGGTCCAAAATGATGAGAAACGAGGCTAACTTTTTTTTTCAAAATTTCAAAAAACATGGGCTATAACCTTTCGTTTTTGTCATTTCGTCATTTTTTCAAATCTTCAAAAATGATGAAAAACGGCGCGCTATAGTATGCCGTACGATATGGGCTATAGCCCATGGTCCAAAATGATGAGAAACGAGGCTAACATTTTTTTTCAAAATTTCAAAAAACATGGGCTATAACCTTTCGTTTTTGTCATTTCGTAATTTTTTTCAAATCTTTAAAAATGATGAAAAACGGCGCGCTATAGAATGCCGTACGATATGGGCTATAGCCCATGGTCCAAAATGATGAGAAACGAGGCTAACTTTTTTTTTCAAAATTTCAAAAAACATGGGCTATAACCTTTCGTTTTTGTCATTTTGTCATTTTTTTCAAATCTTCAAAAATGATGAAAAACGGCGCGCTATAGTATGCCGTACGATATGGGCTATAGCCCATGGTCCAAAATGATGAGAAACGAGGCTAACTTTTTTTTTCAAAATTTCAAAAAACATGGGCTATAACCTTTCGTTTTTGTCATTTCGTCATTTTTTTCAAATCTTCAAAAATGATGAAAAACGGCGCGCTATAGTATGCCGTACGATATGGGCTAAAGCCCATGGTCCAAAATGATGAGAAACGAGGCTAACTTTTTTTTTCAAAATTTCAAAAAACATGGGCTATAACCTTTCGTTTTTGTCATTTCGTCATTTTTTTCAAATCTTCAAAAATGATGAAAAACGGCGCGCTATAGTATGCCGTACGATATGGGCTATAGCCCATGGTCCAAAATGATGAGAAACGAGGCTAACTTTTTTTTTCAAAATTTCAAAAAACATGGGCTATAACCTTTCGTTTTTGTCATTTTGTCATTTTTTCAAATCTTCAAAAATGATGAAAACGGCGCGCTATAGTATGCCGTACGATATGGGCTATAGCCCATGGTCCAAAATGATGAGAAACGAGGCTAACTTTTTTTTTCAAAATTTCAAAAAACATGGGCTATAACCTTTCGTTTTTGTCATTTCGTCATTTTTTTCAAATCTTCAAAAATGGTGAAAAACGGCGCGCTATAGTATGCCGTACGATATGGGCTATAGCCCATGGTCCAAAATGATGAGAAACGAGGCTAACTTTTTTTTTCAAAATTTCAAAAAACATGGGCTATAACCTTTCGTTTTTGTCATTTCGTCATTTTTTTCAAATCTTCAAAAATGATGAAAAACGGCGCGCTATAGTATGCCGTACGATATGGGCTATAGCCCATGGTCCAAAATGATGAGAAACGAGGCTAACTTTTTTTTTCAAAATTTCAAAAAACATGGGCTATAACCTTTCGTTTTTGTCATTTCGTAATTTTTTTCAAATCTTTAAAAATGATGAAAAACGGCGCGCTATAGAATGCCGTACGATATGGGCTATAGCCCATGGTCCAAAATGATGAGAAACGAGGCTAACTTTTTTTTTCAAAATTTCAAAAAACATGGGCTATAACCTTTCGTTTTTGTCATTTTGTCATTTTTTTCAAATCTTCAAAAATGATGAAAAACGGCGCGCTATAGTATGCCGTACGATATGGGCTATAGCCCATGGTCCAAAATGATGAGAAACGAGGCTAACTTTTTTTTTCAAAATTTCAAAAAACATGGGCTATAACCTTTCGTTTTTGTCATTTTGTCATTTTTTTCAAATCTTCAAAAATGATGAAAAACGGCGCGCTATAGTATGCCGTACGATATGGGCTATAGCCCATGGTCCAAAATGATGAGAAACGAGGCTAACTTTTTTTTTCAAAATTTCAAAAAACATGGGCTATAACCTTTCGTTTTTGTCATTTCGTCATTTTTTCAAATCTTCAAAAATGATGAAAAACGGCGCGCTATAGTATGCCGTACGATATGGGCTATAGCCCATGGTCCAAAATGATGAGAAACGAGGCTAACTTTTTTTTTCAAAATTTCAAAAAACATGGGCTATAACCTTTCGTTTTTGTCATTTCGTCATTTTTTCAAATCTTCAAAAATGATGAAAAACGGCGCGCTATAGTATGCCGTACGATATGGGCTATAGCCCATGGTCCAAAATGATGAGAAACGAGGCTAACTTTTTTTTTCAAAATTTCAAAAAACATGGGCTATAACCTTTCGTTTTTGTCATTTCGTAATTTTTTTCAAATCTTCAAAAATGATGAAAAACGGCGCGCTATAGTATGCCGTACGATATGGGCTATAGCCCATGGTCCAAAATGATGAGAAACGAGGCTAACTTTTTTTTTCAAAATTTCAAAAAACATGGGCTATAACCTTTCGTTTTTGTCATTTCGTCATTTTTTTCAAATCTTCAAAAATGATGAAAAACGGCGCGCTATAGTATGCCGTACGATATGGGCTATAGCCCATGGTCCAAAATGATGAGAAACGAGGCTAACATTTTTTTTCAAAATTTCAAAAAACATGGGCTATAACCTTTCGTTTTTGTCATTTCGTAATTTTTTTCAAATCTTTAAAAATGATGAAAAACGGCGCGCTATAGAATGCCGTACGATATGGGCTATAGCCCATGGTCCAAAATGATGAGAAACGAGGCTAACTTTTTTTTTCAAAATTTCAAAAAACATGGGCTATAACCTTTCGTTTTTGTCATTTTGTCATTTTTTTCAAATCTTCAAAAATGATGAAAAACGGCGCGCTATAGTATGCCGTACGATATGGGCTATAGCCCATGGTCCAAAATGATGAGAAACGAGGCTAACTTTTTTTTTCAAAATTTCAAAAAACATGGGCTATAACCTTTCGTTTTTGTCATTTCGTCATTTTTTTCAAATCTTCAAAAATGATGAAAAACGGCGCGCTATAGTATGCCGTACGATATGGGCTAAAGCCCATGGTCCAAAATGATGAGAAACGAGGCTAACTTTTTTTTTCAAAATTTCAAAAAACATGGGCTATAACCTTTCGTTTTTGTCATTTCGTCATTTTTTTCAAATCTTCAAAAATGATGAAAAACGGCGCGCTATAGTATGCCGTACGATATGGGCTATAGCCCATGGTCCAAAATGATGAGAAACGAGGCTAACTTTTTTTTTCAAAATTTCAAAAAACATGGGCTATAACCTTTCGTTTTTGTCATTTTGTCATTTTTTCAAATCTTCAAAAATGATGAAAAACGGCGCGCTATAGTATGCCGTACGATATGGGCTATAGCCCATGGTCCAAAATGATGAGAAACGAGGCTAACTTTTTTTTTCAAAATTTCAAAAAACATGGGCTATAACCTTTCGTTTTTGTCATTTCGTCATTTTTTTCAAATCTTCAAAAATGGTGAAAAACGGCGCGCTATAGTATGCCGTACGATATGGGCTATAGCCCATGGTCCAAAATGATGAGAAACGAGGCTAACTTTTTTTTTCAAAATTTCAAAAAACATGGGCTATAACCTTTCGTTTTTGTCATTTCGTCATTTTTTTCAAATCTTCAAAAATGATGAAAAACGGCGCGCTATAGTATGCCGTACGATATGGGCTATAGCCCATGGTCCAAAATGATGAGAAACGAGGCTAACTTTTTTTTTCAAAATTTCAAAAAACATGGGCTATAACCTTTCGTTTTTGTCATTTCGTCATTTTTTTCAAATCTTCAAAAATGATGAAAAACGGCGCCCTATAGTATGCCGTACGATATGGGCTATAGCCCATGGTCCAAAATGATGAGAAACGAGGCTAACTTTTTTTTTCAAAATTTCAAAAAACATGGGCTATAACCTTTCGTTTTTGTCATTTTGTCATTTTTTTCAAATCTTCAAAAATGATGAAAAACGGCGCGCTATAGTATGCCGTACGATATGGGCTATAGCCCATGGTCCAAAATGATGAGAAACGAGGCTAACTTTTTTTTTCAAAATTTCAAAAAACATGGGCTATAACCTTTCGTTTTTGTCATTTCGTCATTTTTTTCAAATCTTCAAAAATGATGAAAAACGGCGCGCTATAGTATGCCGTACGATATGGGCTATAGCCCATGGTCCAAAATGATGAGAAACGAGGCTAACTTTTTTTTTCAAAATTTCAAAAAACATGGGCTATAACCTTTCGTTTTTGTCATTTTGTCATTTTTTTCAAATCTTCAAAAATGATGAAAAACGGCGCGCTATAGTATGCCGTACGATATGGGCTATAGCCCATGGTCCAAAATGATGAGAAACGAGGCTAACTTTTTTTTTTCAAAATTTCAAAAAACATGGGCTATAACCTTTCGTTTTTGTCATTTCGTCATTTTTTCAAATCTTCAAAAATGATGAAAAACGGCGCGCTATAGTATGCCGTACGATATGGGCTATAGCCCATGGTCCAAAATGATGAGAAACGAGGCTAACATTTTTTTTCAAAATTTCAAAAAACATGGGCTATAACCTTTCGTTTTTGTCATTTCGGAATTTTTTTCAAATCTTTAAAAATGATGAAAAACGGCGCGCTATAGAATGCCGTACGATATGGGCTATAGCCCATGGTCCAAAATGATGAGAAACGAGGCTAACTTTTTTTTTTCAAAATTTCAAAAAACATGGGCTATAACCTTTCGTTTTTGTCATTTTGTCATTTTTTTCAAATCTTCAAAAATGATGAAAAACGGCGCGCTATAGTATGCCGTACGATATGGGCTATAGCCCATGGTCCAAAATGATGAGAAACGAGGCTAACTTTTTTTTTCAAAATTTCAAAAAACATGGGCTATAACCTTTCGTTTTTGTCATTTTGTCATTTTTTTCAAATCTTCAAAAATGATGAAAAACGGCGCGCTATAGTATGCCGTACGATATGGGCTATAGCCCATGGTCCAAAATGATGAGAAACGAGGCTAACTTTTTTTTTCAAAATTTCAAAAAACATGGGCTATAACCTTTCGTTTTTGTCATTTCGTCATTTTTTCAAATCTTCAAAAATGATGAAAAACGGCGCGCTATAGTATGCCGTACGATATGGGCTATAGCCCATGGTCCAAAATGATGAGAAACGAGGCTAACATTTTTTTTCAAAATTTCAAAAAACATGGGCTATAACCTTTCGTTTTTGTCATTTCGTAATTTTTTCAAATCTTTAAAAATGATGAAAAACGGCCGCTATAGAATGCCGTACGATATGGGCTATAGCCCATGGTCCAAAATGATGAGAAACGAGGCTAACTTTTTTTTTCAAAATTTCAAAAAACATGGGCTATAACCTTTCGTTTTTGTCATTTTGTCATTTTTTTCAAATCTTCAAAAATGATGAAAAACGGCGCGCTATAGTATGCCGTACGATATGGGCTATAGCCCATGGTCCAAAATGATGAGAAACGAGGCTAACTTTTTTTTTCAAAATTTCAAAAAACATGGGCTATAACCTTTCGTTTTTGTCATTTCGTCATTTTTTTCAAATCTTCAAAAATGATGAAAAACGGCGCGCTATAGTATGCCGTACGATATGGGCTATAGCCCATGGTCCAAAATGATGAGAAACGAGGCTAACTTTTTTTTTCAAAATTTCAAAAAACATGGGCTATAACCTTTCGTTTTTGTCATTTTGTCATTTTTTTCAAATCTTCAAAAATGACGAAAAACGGCGCGCTATAGTATGCCGTACGATATGGGCTATAGCCCATGGTCCAAAATGATGAGAAACGAGGCTAACTTTTTTTTTCAAAATTTAAAAAAACATGGGCTATAACCCATTATTTTTGTCATTTCGTAATTTTTTTCAAATCTTTAAAAATGACGAAAAACGGCGCGCTATAGTATGCCGTACGATATGGGCTATAGCCCATGGTCCAAAATGATGAGAAACGAGGCTAACTTTTTTTTTCAAAATTTCAAAAAACATGGGCTATAACCCATCGTTTTTGTCATTTCGTAATTTTTTTCAAATCTTTAAAAATGATGAAAAACGGCGCGCTATAGTATGCCGTACGATATGGGCTATAGCCCATGGTCCAAAATGATGAGAAACGAGGCTAACTTTTTTTTTCAAATTTTCAAAAAACATGGGCTATAACCTTTCGTTTTTGTCATTTCGTCATTTTTTTCAAATCTTCAAAAATGATGAAAAACGGCGCGCTATAGTATGCCGTACGATATGGGCTATAGCCCATGGTCCAAAATGATGAGAAACGAGGCTAACTTTTTTTTTCAAAATTTCAAAAAACATGGGCTATAACCTTTCGTTTTTGTCATTTTGTCATTTTTTTCAAATCTTCAAAAATGATGAAAAACGGCGCGCTATAGAATGCTGTACGATATGGGCTATAGCCCATGGTCCAAAATGATGAGAAACGAGGCTAACTTTTTTTTTCAAAATTTCAAAAAACATGGGCTATAACCTTTCGTTTTTGTCATTTTGTCATTTTTTTCAAATCTTCAAAAATGATGAAAAACGGCGCGCTATAGTATGCCGTACGATATGGGCTATAGCCCATGGTCCAAAATGATGAGAAACGAGGCTAACTTTTTTTTTCAAAATTTCAAAAAACATGGGCTATAACCTTTCGTTTTTGTCATTTCGGAATTTTTTTCAAATCTTTAAAAATGATGAAAAACGGCGCGCTATAGAATGCCGTACGATATGGGCTATAGCCCATGGTCCAAAATGATGAGAAACGAGGCTAACTTTTTTTTTTCAAAATTTCAAAAAACATGGGCTATAACCTTTCGTTTTTGTCATTTTGTCATTTTTTTCAAATCTTCAAAAATGATGAAAAACGGCGCGCTATAGTATGCCGTACGATATGGGCTATAGCCCATGGTCCAAAATGATGAGAAACGAGGCTAACTTTTTTTTTCAAAATTTCAAAAAACATGGGCTATAACCTTTCGTTTTTGTCATTTTGTCATTTTTTTCAAATCTTCAAAAATGATGAAAAACGGCGCGCTATAGTATGCCGTACGATATGGGCTATAGCCCATGGTCCAAAATGATGAGAAACGAGGCTAACTTTTTTTTTCAAAATTTCAAAAAACATGGGCTATAACCTTTCGTTTTTGTCATTTCGTCATTTTTTCAAATCTTCAAAAATGATGAAAAACGGCGCGCTATAGTATGCCGTACGATATGGGCTATAGCCCATGGTCCAAAATGATGAGAAACGAGGGTAACATTTTTTTTCAAAATTTCAAAAAACATGGGCTATAACCTTTCGTTTTTGTCATTTCGTAATTTTTTTCAAATCTTTAAAAATGATGAAAAACGGCGCGCTATAGAATGCCGTACGATATGGGCTATAGCCCATGGTCCAAAATGATGAGAAACGAGGCTAACTTTTTTTTTCAAAATTTCAAAAAACATGGGCTATAACCTTTCGTTTTTGTCATTTTGTCATTTTTTTCAAATCTTCAAAAATGATGAAAAACGGCGCGCTATAGTATGCCGTACGATATGGGCTATAGCCCATGGTCCAAAATGATGAGAAACGAGGCTAACTTTTTTTTTCAAAATTTCAAAAAACATGGGCTATAACCTTTCGTTTTTGTCATTTTGTCATTTTTTTCAAATCTTCAAAAATGATGAAAAACGGCGCGCTATAGTATGCCGTACGATATGGGCTATAGCCCATGGTCCAAAATGATGAGAAACGAGGCTAACTTTTTTTTTCAAAATTTCAAAAAACATGGGCTATAACCTTTCGTTTTTGTCATTTTGTCATTTTTTTCAAATCTTCAAAAATGATGAAAAACGGCGCGCTATAGTATGCCGTACGATATGGGCTATAGCCCATGGTCCAAAATGATGAGAAACGAGGCTAACTTTTTTTTTCAAAATTTCAAAAAACATGGGCTATAACCTTTCGTTTTTGTCATTTCGTCATTTTTTCAAATCTTCAAAAATGATGAAAAACGGCGCGCTATAGTATGCCGTACGATATGGGCTATAGCCCATGGTGCAAAATGATGAGAAACGAGGCTAACTTTTTTTTTCAAAATTTCAAAAAACATGGGCTATAACCTTTCGTTTTTGTCATTTCGTAATTTTTTTCAAATCTTTAAAAATGATGAAAAACGGCGCGCTATAGAATGCCGTACGATATGGGCTATAGCCCATGGTCCAAAATGATGAGAAACGAGGCTAACTTTTTTTTTCAAAATTTCAAAAAACATGGGCTATAACCTTTCGTTTTTGTCATTTTGTCATTTTTTTCAAATCTTCAAAAATGATGAAAAACGGCGCGCTATAGTATGCCGTACGATATGGGCTATAGCCCATGGTCCAAAATGATGAGAAACGAGGCTAACTTTTTTTTTCAAAATTTCAAAAAACATGGGCTATAACCTTTCGTTTTTGTCATTTTGTCATTTTTTTCAAATCTTCAAAAATGATGAAAAACGGCGCGCTATAGTATGCCGTACGATATGGGCTATAGCCCATGGTCCAAAATGATGAGAAACGAGGCTAACTTTTTTTTTCAAAATTTCAAAAAACATGGGCTATAACCTTTCGTTTTTGTCATTTCGTCATTTTTTCAAATCTTCAAAAATGATGAAAAACGGCGCGCTATAGTATGCCGTACGATATGGGCTATAGCCCATGGTCCAAAATGATGAGAAACGAGGCTAACTTTTTTTTTCAAAATTTCAAAAAACATGGGCTATAACCTTTCGTTTTTGTCATTTCGTCATTTTTTCAAATCTTCAAAAATGATGAAAAACGGCGCGCTATAGTATGCCGTACGATATGGGCTATAGCCCATGGTCCAAAATGATGAGAAACGAGGCTAACTTTTTTTTTCAAAATTTCAAAAAACATGGGCTATAACCTTTCGTTTTTGTCATTTCGTAATTTTTTTCAAATCTTCAAAAATGATGAAAAACGGCGCGCTATAGTATGCCGTACGATATGGGCTATAGCCCATGGTCCAAAATGATGAGAAACGAGGCTAACTTTTTTTTTCAAAATTTCAAAAAACATGGGCTATAACCTTTCGTTTTTGTCATTTTGTCATTTTTTTCAAATCTTCAAAAATGATGAAAAACGGCGCGCTATAGTATGCCGTACGATATGGGCTATAGCCCATGGTCCAAAATGATGAGAAACGAGGCTAACTTTTTTTTTCAAAATTTCAAAAAACATGGGCTATAACCTTTCGTTTTTGTCATTTCGTCATTTTTTCAAATCTTCAAAAATGATGAAAAACGGCGCGCTATAGTATGCCGTACGATATGGGCTATAGCCCATGGTCCAAAATGATGAGAAACGAGGCTAACATTTTTTTTCAAAATTTCAAAAAACATGGGCTATAACCTTTCGTTTTTGTCATTTCGTAATTTTTTTCAAATCTTTAAAAATGATGAAAAACGGCGCGCTATAGAATGCCGTACGATATGGGCTATAGCCCATGGTCCAAAATGATGAGAAACGAGGCTAACTTTTTTTTTCAAAATTTCAAAAAACATGGGCTATAACCTTTCGTTTTTGTCATTTTGTCATTTTTTTCAAATCTTCAAAAATGATGAAAAACGGCGCGCTATAGTATGCCGTACGATATGGGCTATAGCCCATGGTCCAAAATGATGAGAAACGAGGCTAACTTTTTTTTTCAAAATTTCAAAAAACATGGGCTATAACCTTTCGTTTTTGTCATTTCGTCATTTTTTTCAAATCTTCAAAAATGATGAAAAACGGCGCGCTATAGTATGCCGTACGATATGGGCTAAAGCCCATGGTCCAAAATGATGAGAAACGAGGCTAACTTTTTTTTTCAAAATTTCAAAAAACATGGGCTATAACCTTTCGTTTTTGTCATTTCGTCATTTTTTTCAAATCTTCAAAAATGATGAAAAACGGCGCGCTATAGTATGCCGTACGATATGGGCTATAGCCCATGGTCCAAAATGATGAGAAACGAGGCTAACTTTTTTTTTCAAAATTTCAAAAAACATGGGCTATAACCTTTCGTTTTTGTCATTTTGTCATTTTTTCAAATCTTCAAAAATGATGAAAAACGGCGCGCTATAGTATGCCGTACGATATGGGCTATAGCCCATGGTCCAAAATGATGAGAAACGAGGCTAACTTTTTTTTTCAAAATTTCAAAAAACATGGGCTATAACCTTTCGTTTTTGTCATTTCGTCATTTTTTTCAAATCTTCAAAAATGGTGAAAAACGGCGCGCTATAGTATGCCGTACGATATGGGCTATAGCCCATGGTCCAAAATGATGAGAAACGAGGCTAACTTTTTTTTTCAAAATTTCAAAAAACATGGGCTATAACCTTTCGTTTTTGTCATTTCGTCATTTTTTCAAATCTTCAAAAATGATGAAAAACGGCGCGCTATAGTATGCCGTACGATATGGGCTATAGCCCATGGTCCAAAATGATGAGAAACGAGGCTAACATTTTTTTTCAAAATTTCAAAAAACATGGGCTATAACCTTTCGTTTTTGTCATTTCGTAATTTTTTTCAAATCTTTAAAAATGATGAAAAACGGCGCGCTATAGAATGCCGTACGATATGGGCTATAGCCCATGGTCCAAAATGATGAGAAACGAGGCTAACTTTTTTTTTCAAAATTTCAAAAAACATGGGCTATAACCTTTCGTTTTTGTCATTTTGTCATTTTTTTCAAATCTTCAAAAATGATGAAAAACGGCGCGCTATAGTATGCCGTACGATATGGGCTATAGCCCATGGTCCAAAATGATGAGAAACGAGGCTAACTTTTTTTTTCAAAATTTCAAAAAACATGGGCTATAACCTTTCGTTTTTGTCATTTCGTCATTTTTTTCAAATCTTCAAAAATGATGAAAAACGGCGCGCTATAGTATGCCGTACGATATGGGCTAAAGCCCATGGTCCAAAATGATGAGAAACGAGGCTAACTTTTTTTTTCAAAATTTCAAAAAACATGGGCTATAACCTTTCGTTTTTGTCATTTCGTCATTTTTTTCAAATCTTCAAAAATGATGAAAAACGGCGCGCTATAGTATGCCGTACGATATGGGCTATAGCCCATGGTCCAAAATGATGAGAAACGAGGCTAACTTTTTTTTTCAAAATTTCAAAAAACATGGGCTATAACCTTTCGTTTTTGTCATTTTGTCATTTTTTCAAATCTTCAAAAATGATGAAAACGGCGCGCTATAGTATGCCGTACGATATGGGCTATAGCCCATGGTCCAAAATGATGAGAAACGAGGCTAACTTTTTTTTTCAAAATTTCAAAAAACATGGGCTATAACCTTTCGTTTTTGTCATTTCGTCATTTTTTTCAAATCTTCAAAAATGGTGAAAAACGGCGCGCTATAGTATGCCGTACGATATGGGCTATAGCCCATGGTCCAAAATGATGAGAAACGAGGCTAACTTTTTTTTTCAAAATTTCAAAAAACATGGGCTATAACCTTTCGTTTTTGTCATTTCGTCATTTTTTTCAAATCTTCAAAAATGATGAAAAACGGCGCGCTATAGTATGCCGTACGATATGGGCTATAGCCCATGGTCCAAAATGATGAGAAACGAGGCTAACTTTTTTTTTCAAAATTTCAAAAAACATGGGCTATAACCTTTCGTTTTTGTCATTTCGTAATTTTTTTCAAATCTTTAAAAATGATGAAAAACGGCGCGCTATAGAATGCCGTACGATATGGGCTATAGCCCATGGTCCAAAATGATGAGAAACGAGGCTAACTTTTTTTTTCAAAATTTCAAAAAACATGGGCTATAACCTTTCGTTTTTGTCATTTTGTCATTTTTTTCAAATCTTCAAAAATGATGAAAAACGGCGCGCTATAGTATGCCGTACGATATGGGCTATAGCCCATGGTCCAAAATGATGAGAAACGAGGCTAACTTTTTTTTTCAAAATTTCAAAAAACATGGGCTATAACCTTTCGTTTTTGTCATTTTGTCATTTTTTTCAAATCTTCAAAAATGATGAAAAACGGCGCGCTATAGTATGCCGTACGATATGGGCTATAGCCCATGGTCCAAAATGATGAGAAACGAGGCTAACTTTTTTTTTCAAAATTTCAAAAAACATGGGCTATAACCTTTCGTTTTTGTCATTTCGTCATTTTTTCAAATCTTCAAAAATGATGAAAAACGGCGCGCTATAGTATGCCGTACGATATGGGCTATAGCCCATGGTCCAAAATGATGAGAAACGAGGCTAACTTTTTTTTTCAAAATTTCAAAAAACATGGGCTATAACCTTTCGTTTTTGTCATTTCGTCATTTTTTCAAATCTTCAAAAATGATGAAAAACGGCGCGCTATAGTATGCCGTACGATATGGGCTATAGCCCATGGTCCAAAATGATGAGAAACGAGGCTAACTTTTTTTTTCAAAATTTCAAAAAACATGGGCTATAACCTTTCGTTTTTGTCATTTCGTAATTTTTTTCAAATCTTCAAAAATGATGAAAAACGGCGCGCTATAGTATGCCGTACGATATGGGCTATAGCCCATGGTCCAAAATGATGAGAAACGAGGCTAACTTTTTTTTTCAAAATTTCAAAAAACATGGGCTATAACCTTTCGTTTTTGTCATTTCGTCATTTTTTTCAAATCTTCAAAAATGATGAAAAACGGCGCGCTATAGTATGCCGTACGATATGGGCTATAGCCCATGGTCCAAAATGATGAGAAACGAGGCTAACATTTTTTTTCAAAATTTCAAAAAACATGGGCTATAACCTTTCGTTTTTGTCATTTCGTAATTTTTTTCAAATCTTTAAAAATGATGAAAAACGGCGCGCTATAGAATGCCGTACGATATGGGCTATAGCCCATGGTCCAAAATGATGAGAAACGAGGCTAACTTTTTTTTTCAAAATTTCAAAAAACATGGGCTATAACCTTTCGTTTTTGTCATTTTGTCATTTTTTTCAAATCTTCAAAAATGATGAAAAACGGCGCGCTATAGTATGCCGTACGATATGGGCTATAGCCCATGGTCCAAAATGATGAGAAACGAGGCTAACTTTTTTTTTCAAAATTTCAAAAAACATGGGCTATAACCTTTCGTTTTTGTCATTTCGTCATTTTTTTCAAATCTTCAAAAATGATGAAAAACGGCGCGCTATAGTATGCCGTACGATATGGGCTAAAGCCCATGGTCCAAAATGATGAGAAACGAGGCTAACTTTTTTTTTCAAAATTTCAAAAAACATGGGCTATAACCTTTCGTTTTTGTCATTTCGTCATTTTTTTCAAATCTTCAAAAATGATGAAAAACGGCGCGCTATAGTATGCCGTACGATATGGGCTATAGCCCATGGTCCAAAATGATGAGAAACGAGGCTAACTTTTTTTTTCAAAATTTCAAAAAACATGGGCTATAACCTTTCGTTTTTGTCATTTTGTCATTTTTTCAAATCTTCAAAAATGATGAAAAACGGCGCGCTATAGTATGCCGTACGATATGGGCTATAGCCCATGGTCCAAAATGATGAGAAACGAGGCTAACTTTTTTTTTCAAAATTTCAAAAAACATGGGCTATAACCTTTCGTTTTTGTCATTTCGTCATTTTTTTCAAATCTTCAAAAATGGTGAAAAACGGCGCGCTATAGTATGCCGTACGATATGGGCTATAGCCCATGGTCCAAAATGATGAGAAACGAGGCTAACTTTTTTTTTCAAAATTTCAAAAAACATGGGCTATAACCTTTCGTTTTTGTCATTTCGTCATTTTTTTCAAATCTTCAAAAATGATGAAAAACGGCGCGCTATAGTATGCCGTACGATATGGGCTATAGCCCATGGTCCAAAATGATGAGAAACGAGGCTAACTTTTTTTTTCAAAATTTCAAAAAACATGGGCTATAACCTTTCGTTTTTGTCATTTCGTCATTTTTTTCAAATCTTCAAAAATGATGAAAAACGGCGCCCTATAGTATGCCGTACGATATGGGCTATAGCCCATGGTCCAAAATGATGAGAAACGAGGCTAACTTTTTTTTTCAAAATTTCAAAAAACATGGGCTATAACCTTTCGTTTTTGTCATTTTGTCATTTTTTTCAAATCTTCAAAAATGATGAAAAACGGCGCGCTATAGTATGCCGTACGATATGGGCTATAGCCCATGGTCCAAAATGATGAGAAACGAGGCTAACTTTTTTTTTCAAAATTTCAAAAAACATGGGCTATAACCTTTCGTTTTTGTCATTTCGTCATTTTTTTCAAATCTTCAAAAATGATGAAAAACGGCGCGCTATAGTATGCCGTACGATATGGGCTATAGCCCATGGTCCAAAATGATGAGAAACGAGGCTAACTTTTTTTTTCAAAATTTCAAAAAACATGGGCTATAACCTTTCGTTTTTGTCATTTTGTCATTTTTTTCAAATCTTCAAAAATGATGAAAAACGGCGCGCTATAGTATGCCGTACGATATGGGCTATAGCCCATGGTCCAAAATGATGAGAAACGAGGCTAACTTTTTTTTTCAAAATTTCAAAAAACATGGGCTATAACCTTTCGTTTTTGTCATTTCGTCATTTTTTTCAAATCTTCAAAAATGATGAAAAACGGCGCGCTATAGTATGCCGTACGATATGGGCTAAAGCCCATGGTCCAAAATGATGAGAAACGAGGCTAACTTTTTTTTTCAAAATTTCAAAAAACATGGGCTATAACCTTTCGTTTTTGTCATTTCGTCATTTTTTTCAAATCTTCAAAAATGATGAAAAACGGCGCGCTATAGTATGCCGTACGATATGGGCTATAGCCCATGGTCCAAAATGATGAGAAACGAGGCTAACTTTTTTTTTCAAAATTTCAAAAAACATGGGCTATAACCTTTCGTTTTTGTCATTTTGTCATTTTTTCAAATCTTCAAAAATGATGAAAACGGCGCGCTATAGTATGCCGTACGATATGGGCTATAGCCCATGGTCCAAAATGATGAGAAACGAGGCTAACTTTTTTTTTCAAAATTTCAAAAAACATGGGCTATAACCTTTCGTTTTTGTCATTTCGTCATTTTTTTCAAATCTTCAAAAATGGTGAAAAACGGCGCGCTATAGTATGCCGTACGATATGGGCTATAGCCCATGGTCCAAAATGATGAGAAACGAGGCTAACTTTTTTTTTCAAAATTTCAAAAAACATGGGCTATAACCTTTCGTTTTTGTCATTTCGTCATTTTTTTCAAATCTTCAAAAATGATGAAAAACGGCGCGCTATAGTATGCCGTACGATATGGGCTATAGCCCATGGTCCAAAATGATGAGAAACGAGGCTAACTTTTTTTTTCAAAATTTCAAAAAACATGGGCTATAACCTTTCGTTTTTGTCATTTCGTAATTTTTTTCAAATCTTTAAAAATGATGAAAAACGGCGCGCTATAGAATGCCGTACGATATGGGCTATAGCCCATGGTCCAAAATGATGAGAAACGAGGCTAACTTTTTTTTTCAAAATTTCAAAAAACATGGGCTATAACCTTTCGTTTTTGTCATTTTGTCATTTTTTTCAAATCTTCAAAAATGATGAAAAACGGCGCGCTATAGTATGCCGTACGATATGGGCTATAGCCCATGGTCCAAAATGATGAGAAACGAGGCTAACTTTTTTTTTCAAAATTTCAAAAAACATGGGCTATAACCTTTCGTTTTTGTCATTTTGTCATTTTTTTCAAATCTTCAAAAATGATGAAAAACGGCGCGCTATAGTATGCCGTACGATATGGGCTATAGCCCATGGTCCAAAATGATGAGAAACGAGGCTAACTTTTTTTTTCAAAATTTCAAAAAACATGGGCTATAACCTTTCGTTTTTGTCATTTCGTCATTTTTTCAAATCTTCAAAAATGATGAAAAACGGCGCGCTATAGTATGCCGTACGATATGGGCTATAGCCCATGGTCCAAAATGATGAGAAACGAGGCTAACTTTTTTTTTCAAAATTTCAAAAAACATGGGCTATAACCTTTCGTTTTTGTCATTTCGTCATTTTTTCAAATCTTCAAAAATGATGAAAAACGGCGCGCTATAGTATGCCGTACGATATGGGCTATAGCCCATGGTCCAAAATGATGAGAAACGAGGCTAACTTTTTTTTTCAAAATTTCAAAAAACATGGGCTATAACCTTTCGTTTTTGTCATTTCGTAATTTTTTTCAAATCTTCAAAAATGATGAAAAACGGCGCGCTATAGTATGCCGTACGATATGGGCTATAGCCCATGGTCCAAAATGATGAGAAACGAGGCTAACTTTTTTTTTCAAAATTTCAAAAAACATGGGCTATAACCTTTCGTTTTTGTCATTTCGTCATTTTTTTCAAATCTTCAAAAATGATGAAAAACGGCGCGCTATAGTATGCCGTACGATATGGGCTATAGCCCATGGTCCAAAATGATGAGAAACGAGGCTAACATTTTTTTTCAAAATTTCAAAAAACATGGGCTATAACCTTTCGTTTTTGTCATTTCGTAATTTTTTTCAAATCTTTAAAAATGATGAAAAACGGCGCGCTATAGAATGCCGTACGATATGGGCTATAGCCCATGGTCCAAAATGATGAGAAACGAGGCTAACTTTTTTTTTCAAAATTTCAAAAAACATGGGCTATAACCTTTCGTTTTTGTCATTTTGTCATTTTTTTCAAATCTTCAAAAATGATGAAAAACGGCGCGCTATAGTATGCCGTACGATATGGGCTATAGCCCATGGTCCAAAATGATGAGAAACGAGGCTAACTTTTTTTTTCAAAATTTCAAAAAACATGGGCTATAACCTTTCGTTTTTGTCATTTCGTCATTTTTTTCAAATCTTCAAAAATGATGAAAAACGGCGCGCTATAGTATGCCGTACGATATGGGCTAAAGCCCATGGTCCAAAATGATGAGAAACGAGGCTAACTTTTTTTTTCAAAATTTCAAAAAACATGGGCTATAACCTTTCGTTTTTGTCATTTCGTCATTTTTTTCAAATCTTCAAAAATGATGAAAAACGGCGCGCTATAGTATGCCGTACGATATGGGCTATAGCCCATGGTCCAAAATGATGAGAAACGAGGCTAACTTTTTTTTTCAAAATTTCAAAAAACATGGGCTATAACCTTTCGTTTTTGTCATTTTGTCATTTTTTCAAATCTTCAAAAATGATGAAAAACGGCGCGCTATAGTATGCCGTACGATATGGGCTATAGCCCATGGTCCAAAATGATGAGAAACGAGGCTAACTTTTTTTTTCAAAATTTCAAAAAACATGGGCTATAACCTTTCGTTTTTGTCATTTCGTCATTTTTTTCAAATCTTCAAAAATGGTGAAAAACGGCGCGCTATAGTATGCCGTACGATATGGGCTATAGCCCATGGTCCAAAATGATGAGAAACGAGGCTAACTTTTTTTTTCAAAATTTCAAAAAACATGGGCTATAACCTTTCGTTTTTGTCATTTCGTCATTTTTTTCAAATCTTCAAAAATGATGAAAAACGGCGCGCTATAGTATGCCGTACGATATGGGCTATAGCCCATGGTCCAAAATGATGAGAAACGAGGCTAACTTTTTTTTTCAAAATTTCAAAAAACATGGGCTATAACCTTTCGTTTTTGTCATTTCGTCATTTTTTTCAAATCTTCAAAAATGATGAAAAACGGCGCCCTATAGTATGCCGTACGATATGGGCTATAGCCCATGGTCCAAAATGATGAGAAACGAGGCTAACTTTTTTTTTCAAAATTTCAAAAAACATGGGCTATAACCTTTCGTTTTTGTCATTTTGTCATTTTTTTCAAATCTTCAAAAATGATGAAAAACGGCGCGCTATAGTATGCCGTACGATATGGGCTATAGCCCATGGTCCAAAATGATGAGAAACGAGGCTAACTTTTTTTTTCAAAATTTCAAAAAACATGGGCTATAACCTTTCGTTTTTGTCATTTCGTCATTTTTTTCAAATCTTCAAAAATGATGAAAAACGGCGCGCTATAGTATGCCGTACGATATGGGCTATAGCCCATGGTCCAAAATGATGAGAAACGAGGCTAACTTTTTTTTTCAAAATTTCAAAAAACATGGGCTATAACCTTTCGTTTTTGTCATTTTGTCATTTTTTTCAAATCTTCAAAAATGATGAAAAACGGCGCGCTATAGTATGCCGTACGATATGGGCTATAGCCCATGGTCCAAAATGATGAGAAACGAGGCTAACTTTTTTTTTTCAAAATTTCAAAAAACATGGGCTATAACCTTTCGTTTTTGTCATTTCGTCATTTTTTCAAATCTTCAAAAATGATGAAAAACGGCGCGCTATAGTATGCCGTACGATATGGGCTATAGCCCATGGTCCAAAATGATGAGAAACGAGGCTAACATTTTTTTTCAAAATTTCAAAAAACATGGGCTATAACCTTTCGTTTTTGTCATTTCGGAATTTTTTTCAAATCTTTAAAAATGATGAAAAACGGCGCGCTATAGAATGCCGTACGATATGGGCTATAGCCCATGGTCCAAAATGATGAGAAACGAGGCTAACTTTTTTTTTTCAAAATTTCAAAAAACATGGGCTATAACCTTTCGTTTTTGTCATTTTGTCATTTTTTTCAAATCTTCAAAAATGATGAAAAACGGCGCGCTATAGTATGCCGTACGATATGGGCTATAGCCCATGGTCCAAAATGATGAGAAACGAGGCTAACTTTTTTTTTCAAAATTTCAAAAAACATGGGCTATAACCTTTCGTTTTTGTCATTTTGTCATTTTTTTCAAATCTTCAAAAATGATGAAAAACGGCGCGCTATAGTATGCCGTACGATATGGGCTATAGCCCATGGTCCAAAATGATGAGAAACGAGGCTAACTTTTTTTTTCAAAATTTCAAAAAACATGGGCTATAACCTTTCGTTTTTGTCATTTCGTCATTTTTTCAAATCTTCAAAAATGATGAAAAACGGCGCGCTATAGTATGCCGTACGATATGGGCTATAGCCCATGGTCCAAAATGATGAGAAACGAGGCTAACATTTTTTTTCAAAATTTCAAAAAACATGGGCTATAACCTTTCGTTTTTGTCATTTCGTAATTTTTTCAAATCTTTAAAAATGATGAAAAACGGCCGCTATAGAATGCCGTACGATATGGGCTATAGCCCATGGTCCAAAATGATGAGAAACGAGGCTAACTTTTTTTTTCAAAATTTCAAAAAACATGGGCTATAACCTTTCGTTTTTGTCATTTTGTCATTTTTTTCAAATCTTCAAAAATGATGAAAAACGGCGCGCTATAGTATGCCGTACGATATGGGCTATAGCCCATGGTCCAAAATGATGAGAAACGAGGCTAACTTTTTTTTTCAAAATTTCAAAAAACATGGGCTATAACCTTTCGTTTTTGTCATTTCGTCATTTTTTTCAAATCTTCAAAAATGATGAAAAACGGCGCGCTATAGTATGCCGTACGATATGGGCTATAGCCCATGGTCCAAAATGATGAGAAACGAGGCTAACTTTTTTTTTCAAAATTTCAAAAAACATGGGCTATAACCTTTCGTTTTTGTCATTTTGTCATTTTTTTCAAATCTTCAAAAATGACGAAAAACGGCGCGCTATAGTATGCCGTACGATATGGGCTATAGCCCATGGTCCAAAATGATGAGAAACGAGGCTAACTTTTTTTTTCAAAATTTAAAAAAACATGGGCTATAACCCATTATTTTTGTCATTTCGTAATTTTTTTCAAATCTTTAAAAATGACGAAAAACGGCGCGCTATAGTATGCCGTACGATATGGGCTATAGCCCATGGTCCAAAATGATGAGAAACGAGGCTAACTTTTTTTTTCAAAATTTCAAAAAACATGGGCTATAACCCATCGTTTTTGTCATTTCGTAATTTTTTTCAAATCTTTAAAAATGATGAAAAACGGCGCGCTATAGTATGCCGTACGATATGGGCTATAGCCCATGGTCCAAAATGATGAGAAACGAGGCTAACTTTTTTTTTCAAATTTTCAAAAAACATGGGCTATAACCTTTCGTTTTTGTCATTTCGTCATTTTTTTCAAATCTTCAAAAATGATGAAAAACGGCGCGCTATAGTATGCCGTACGATATGGGCTATAGCCCATGGTCCAAAATGATGAGAAACGAGGCTAACTTTTTTTTTCAAAATTTCAAAAAACATGGGCTATAACCTTTCGTTTTTGTCATTTTGTCATTTTTTTCAAATCTTCAAAAATGATGAAAAACGGCGCGCTATAGAATGCCGTACGATATGGGCTATAGCCCATGGTCCAAAATGATGAGAAACGAGGCTAACTTTTTTTTTCAAAATTTCAAAAAACATGGGCTATAACCTTTCGTTTTTGTCATTTTGTCATTTTTTTCAAATCTTCAAAAATGATGAAAAACGGCGCGCTATAGTATGCCGTACGATATGGGCTATAGCCCATGGTCCAAAATGATGAGAAACGAGGCTAACTTTTTTTTTCAAAATTTCAAAAAACATGGGCTATAACCTTTCGTTTTTGTCATTTCGGAATTTTTTTCAAATCTTTAAAAATGATGAAAAACGGCGCGCTATAGAATGCCGTACGATATGGGCTATAGCCCATGGTCCAAAATGATGAGAAACGAGGCTAACTTTTTTTTTTCAAAATTTCAAAAAACATGGGCTATAACCTTTCGTTTTTGTCATTTTGTCATTTTTTTCAAATCTTCAAAAATGATGAAAAACGGCGCGCTATAGTATGCCGTACGATATGGGCTATAGCCCATGGTCCAAAATGATGAGAAACGAGGCTAACTTTTTTTTTCAAAATTTCAAAAAACATGGGCTATAACCTTTCGTTTTTGTCATTTTGTCATTTTTTTCAAATCTTCAAAAATGATGAAAAACGGCGCGCTATAGTATGCCGTACGATATGGGCTATAGCCCATGGTCCAAAATGATGAGAAACGAGGCTAACTTTTTTTTTCAAAATTTCAAAAAACATGGGCTATAACCTTTCGTTTTTGTCATTTCGTCATTTTTTCAAATCTTCAAAAATGATGAAAAACGGCGCGCTATAGTATGCCGTACGATATGGGCTATAGCCCATGGTCCAAAATGATGAGAAACGAGGGTAACATTTTTTTTCAAAATTTCAAAAAACATGGGCTATAACCTTTCGTTTTTGTCATTTCGTAATTTTTTTCAAATCTTTAAAAATGATGAAAAACGGCGCGCTATAGAATGCCGTACGATATGGGCTATAGCCCATGGTCCAAAATGATGAGAAACGAGGCTAACTTTTTTTTTCAAAATTTCAAAAAACATGGGCTATAACCTTTCGTTTTTGTCATTTTGTCATTTTTTTCAAATCTTCAAAAATGATGAAAAACGGCGCGCTATAGTATGCCGTACGATATGGGCTATAGCCCATGGTCCAAAATGATGAGAAACGAGGCTAACTTTTTTTTTCAAAATTTCAAAAAACATGGGCTATAACCTTTCGTTTTTGTCATTTTGTCATTTTTTTCAAATCTTCAAAAATGATGAAAAACGGCGCGCTATAGTATGCCGTACGATATGGGCTATAGCCCATGGTCCAAAATGATGAGAAACGAGGCTAACTTTTTTTTTCAAAATTTCAAAAAACATGGGCTATAACCTTTCGTTTTTGTCATTTCGTCATTTTTTCAAATCTTCAAAAATGATGAAAAACGGCGCGCTATAGTATGCCGTACGATATGGGCTATAGCCCATGGTCCAAAATGATGAGAAACGAGGCTAACTTTTTTTTTCAAAATTTCAAAAAACATGGGCTATAACCTTTCGTTTTTGTCATTTCGTCATTTTTTTCAAATCTTCAAAAATGATGAAAAACGGCGCGCTATAGTATGCCGTACGATATGGGCTATAGCCCATGGTCCAAAATGATGAGAAACGAGGCTAACTTTTTTTTTCAAAATTTCAAAAAACATGGGCTATAACCTTTCGTTTTTGTCATTTCGTAATTTTTTTCAAATCTTTAAAAATGATGAAAAACGGCGCGCTATAGAATGCCGTACGATATGGGCTATAGCCCATGGTCCAAAATGATGAGAAACGAGGCTAACTTTTTTTTTCAAAATTTCAAAAAACATGGGCTATAACCTTTCGTTTTTGTCATTTTGTCATTTTTTTCAAATCTTCAAAAATGATGAAAAACGGCGCGCTATAGTATGCCGTACGATATGGGCTATAGCCCATGGTCCAAAATGATGAGAAACGAGGCTAACTTTTTTTTTCAAAATTTCAAAAAACATGGGCTATAACCTTTCGTTTTTGTCATTTTGTCATTTTTTTCAAATCTTCAAAAATGATGAAAAACGGCGCGCTATAGTATGCCGTACGATATGGGCTATAGCCCATGGTCCAAAATGATGAGAAACGAGGCTAACTTTTTTTTTCAAAATTTCAAAAAACATGGGCTATAACCTTTCGTTTTTGTCATTTCGTCATTTTTTCAAATCTTCAAAAATGATGAAAAACGGCGCGCTATAGTATGCCGTACGATATGGGCTATAGCCCATGGTCCAAAATGATGAGAAACGAGGCTAACTTTTTTTTTCAAAATTTCAAAAAACATGGGCTATAACCTTTCGTTTTTGTCATTTCGTCATTTTTTCAAATCTTCAAAAATGATGAAAAACGGCGCGCTATAGTATGCCGTACGATATGGGCTATAGCCCATGGTCCAAAATGATGAGAAACGAGGCTAACTTTTTTTTTCAAAATTTCAAAAAACATGGGCTATAACCTTTCGTTTTTGTCATTTCGTAATTTTTTTCAAATCTTCAAAAATGATGAAAAACGGCGCGCTATAGTATGCCGTACGATATGGGCTATAGCCCATGGTCCAAAATGATGAGAAACGAGGCTAACTTTTTTTTTCAAAATTTCAAAAAACATGGGCTATAACCTTTCGTTTTTGTCATTTTGTCATTTTTTTCAAATCTTCAAAAATGATGAAAAACGGCGCGCTATAGTATGCCGTACGATATGGGCTATAGCCCATGGTCCAAAATGATGAGAAACGAGGCTAACTTTTTTTTTCAAAATTTCAAAAAACATGGGCTATAACCTTTCGTTTTTGTCATTTCGTCATTTTTTCAAATCTTCAAAAATGATGAAAAACGGCGCGCTATAGTATGCCGTACGATATGGGCTATAGCCCATGGTCCAAAATGATGAGAAACGAGGCTAACATTTTTTTTCAAAATTTCAAAAAACATGGGCTATAACCTTTCGTTTTTGTCATTTCGTAATTTTTTTCAAATCTTTAAAAATGATGAAAAACGGCGCGCTATAGAATGCCGTACGATATGGGCTATAGCCCATGGTCCAAAATGATGAGAAACGAGGCTAACTTTTTTTTTCAAAATTTCAAAAAACATGGGCTATAACCTTTCGTTTTTGTCATTTTGTCATTTTTTTCAAATCTTCAAAAATGATGAAAAACGGCGCGCTATAGTATGCCGTACGATATGGGCTATAGCCCATGGTCCAAAATGATGAGAAACGAGGCTAACTTTTTTTTTCAAAATTTCAAAAAACATGGGCTATAACCTTTCGTTTTTGTCATTTCGTCATTTTTTTCAAATCTTCAAAAATGATGAAAAACGGCGCGCTATAGTATGCCGTACGATATGGGCTAAAGCCCATGGTCCAAAATGATGAGAAACGAGGCTAACTTTTTTTTTCAAAATTTCAAAAAACATGGGCTATAACCTTTCGTTTTTGTCATTTCGTCATTTTTTTCAAATCTTCAAAAATGATGAAAAACGGCGCGCTATAGTATGCCGTACGATATGGGCTATAGCCCATGGTCCAAAATGATGAGAAACGAGGCTAACTTTTTTTTTCAAAATTTCAAAAAACATGGGCTATAACCTTTCGTTTTTGTCATTTTGTCATTTTTTCAAATCTTCAAAAATGATGAAAAACGGCGCGCTATAGTATGCCGTACGATATGGGCTATAGCCCATGGTCCAAAATGATGAGAAACGAGGCTAACTTTTTTTTTCAAAATTTCAAAAAACATGGGCTATAACCTTTCGTTTTTGTCATTTCGTCATTTTTTTCAAATCTTCAAAAATGGTGAAAAACGGCGCGCTATAGTATGCCGTACGATATGGGCTATAGCCCATGGTCCAAAATGATGAGAAACGAGGCTAACTTTTTTTTTCAAAATTTCAAAAAACATGGGCTATAACCTTTCGTTTTTGTCATTTCGTCATTTTTTCAAATCTTCAAAAATGATGAAAAACGGCGCGCTATAGTATGCCGTACGATATGGGCTATAGCCCATGGTCCAAAATGATGAGAAACGAGGCTAACATTTTTTTTCAAAATTTCAAAAAACATGGGCTATAACCTTTCGTTTTTGTCATTTCGTAATTTTTTTCAAATCTTTAAAAATGATGAAAAACGGCGCGCTATAGAATGCCGTACGATATGGGCTATAGCCCATGGTCCAAAATGATGAGAAACGAGGCTAACTTTTTTTTTCAAAATTTCAAAAAACATGGGCTATAACCTTTCGTTTTTGTCATTTTGTCATTTTTTTCAAATCTTCAAAAATGATGAAAAACGGCGCGCTATAGTATGCCGTACGATATGGGCTATAGCCCATGGTCCAAAATGATGAGAAACGAGGCTAACTTTTTTTTTCAAAATTTCAAAAAACATGGGCTATAACCTTTCGTTTTTGTCATTTCGTCATTTTTTTCAAATCTTCAAAAATGATGAAAAACGGCGCGCTATAGTATGCCGTACGATATGGGCTAAAGCCCATGGTCCAAAATGATGAGAAACGAGGCTAACTTTTTTTTTCAAAATTTCAAAAAACATGGGCTATAACCTTTCGTTTTTGTCATTTCGTCATTTTTTTCAAATCTTCAAAAATGATGAAAAACGGCGCGCTATAGTATGCCGTACGATATGGGCTATAGCCCATGGTCCAAAATGATGAGAAACGAGGCTAACTTTTTTTTTCAAAATTTCAAAAAACATGGGCTATAACCTTTCGTTTTTGTCATTTTGTCATTTTTTCAAATCTTCAAAAATGATGAAAACGGCGCGCTATAGTATGCCGTACGATATGGGCTATAGCCCATGGTCCAAAATGATGAGAAACGAGGCTAACTTTTTTTTTCAAAATTTCAAAAAACATGGGCTATAACCTTTCGTTTTTGTCATTTCGTCATTTTTTTCAAATCTTCAAAAATGGTGAAAAACGGCGCGCTATAGTATGCCGTACGATATGGGCTATAGCCCATGGTCCAAAATGATGAGAAACGAGGCTAACTTTTTTTTTCAAAATTTCAAAAAACATGGGCTATAACCTTTCGTTTTTGTCATTTCGTCATTTTTTTCAAATCTTCAAAAATGATGAAAAACGGCGCGCTATAGTATGCCGTACGATATGGGCTATAGCCCATGGTCCAAAATGATGAGAAACGAGGCTAACTTTTTTTTTCAAAATTTCAAAAAACATGGGCTATAACCTTTCGTTTTTGTCATTTCGTAATTTTTTTCAAATCTTTAAAAATGATGAAAAACGGCGCGCTATAGAATGCCGTACGATATGGGCTATAGCCCATGGTCCAAAATGATGAGAAACGAGGCTAACTTTTTTTTTCAAAATTTCAAAAAACATGGGCTATAACCTTTCGTTTTTGTCATTTTGTCATTTTTTTCAAATCTTCAAAAATGATGAAAAACGGCGCGCTATAGTATGCCGTACGATATGGGCTATAGCCCATGGTCCAAAATGATGAGAAACGAGGCTAACTTTTTTTTTCAAAATTTCAAAAAACATGGGCTATAACCTTTCGTTTTTGTCATTTTGTCATTTTTTTCAAATCTTCAAAAATGATGAAAAACGGCGCGCTATAGTATGCCGTACGATATGGGCTATAGCCCATGGTCCAAAATGATGAGAAACGAGGCTAACTTTTTTTTTCAAAATTTCAAAAAACATGGGCTATAACCTTTCGTTTTTGTCATTTCGTCATTTTTTCAAATCTTCAAAAATGATGAAAAACGGCGCGCTATAGTATGCCGTACGATATGGGCTATAGCCCATGGTCCAAAATGATGAGAAACGAGGCTAACTTTTTTTTTCAAAATTTCAAAAAACATGGGCTATAACCTTTCGTTTTTGTCATTTCGTCATTTTTTCAAATCTTCAAAAATGATGAAAAACGGCGCGCTATAGTATGCCGTACGATATGGGCTATAGCCCATGGTCCAAAATGATGAGAAACGAGGCTAACTTTTTTTTTCAAAATTTCAAAAAACATGGGCTATAACCTTTCGTTTTTGTCATTTCGTAATTTTTTTCAAATCTTCAAAAATGATGAAAAACGGCGCGCTATAGTATGCCGTACGATATGGGCTATAGCCCATGGTCCAAAATGATGAGAAACGAGGCTAACTTTTTTTTTCAAAATTTCAAAAAACATGGGCTATAACCTTTCGTTTTTGTCATTTCGTCATTTTTTTCAAATCTTCAAAAATGATGAAAAACGGCGCGCTATAGTATGCCGTACGATATGGGCTATAGCCCATGGTCCAAAATGATGAGAAACGAGGCTAACATTTTTTTTCAAAATTTCAAAAAACATGGGCTATAACCTTTCGTTTTTGTCATTTCGTAATTTTTTCAAATCTTTAAAAATGATGAAAAACGGCGCGCTATAGAATGCCGTACGATATGGGCTATAGCCCATGGTCCAAAATGATGAGAAACGAGGCTAACTTTTTTTTTCAAAATTTCAAAAAACATGGGCTATAACCTTTCGTTTTTGTCATTTTGTCATTTTTTTCAAATCTTCAAAAATGATGAAAAACGGCGCGCTATAGTATGCCGTACGATATGGGCTATAGCCCATGGTCCAAAATGATGAGAAACGAGGCTAACTTTTTTTTTCAAAATTTCAAAAAACATGGGCTATAACCTTTCGTTTTTGTCATTTCGTCATTTTTTTCAAATCTTCAAAAATGATGAAAAACGGCGCGCTATAGTATGCCGTACGATATGGGCTAAAGCCCATGGTCCAAAATGATGAGAAACGAGGCTAACTTTTTTTTTCAAAATTTCAAAAAACATGGGCTATAACCTTTCGTTTTTGTCATTTCGTCATTTTTTTCAAATCTTCAAAAATGATGAAAAACGGCGCGCTATAGTATGCCGTACGATATGGGCTATAGCCCATGGTCCAAAATGATGAGAAACGAGGCTAACTTTTTTTTTCAAAATTTCAAAAAACATGGGCTATAACCTTTCGTTTTTGTCATTTTGTCATTTTTTCAAATCTTCAAAAATGATGAAAAACGGCGCGCTATAGTATGCCGTACGATATGGGCTATAGCCCATGGTCCAAAATGATGAGAAACGAGGCTAACTTTTTTTTTCAAAATTTCAAAAAACATGGGCTATAACCTTTCGTTTTTGTCATTTCGTCATTTTTTTCAAATCTTCAAAAATGGTGAAAAACGGCGCGCTATAGTATGCCGTACGATATGGGCTATAGCCCATGGTCCAAAATGATGAGAAACGAGGCTAACTTTTTTTTTCAAAATTTCAAAAAACATGGGCTATAACCTTTCGTTTTTGTCATTTCGTCATTTTTTTCAAATCTTCAAAAATGATGAAAAACGGCGCGCTATAGTATGCCGTACGATATGGGCTATAGCCCATGGTCCAAAATGATGAGAAACGAGGCTAACTTTTTTTTTCAAAATTTCAAAAAACATGGGCTATAACCTTTCGTTTTTGTCATTTCGTCATTTTTTTCAAATCTTCAAAAATGATGAAAAACGGCGCCCTATAGTATGCCGTACGATATGGGCTATAGCCCATGGTCCAAAATGATGAGAAACGAGGCTAACTTTTTTTTTCAAAATTTCAAAAAACATGGGCTATAACCTTTCGTTTTTGTCATTTTGTCATTTTTTTCAAATCTTCAAAAATGATGAAAAACGGCGCGCTATAGTATGCCGTACGATATGGGCTATAGCCCATGGTCCAAAATGATGAGAAACGAGGCTAACTTTTTTTTTCAAAATTTCAAAAAACATGGGCTATAACCTTTCGTTTTTGTCATTTCGTCATTTTTTTCAAATCTTCAAAAATGATGAAAAACGGCGCGCTATAGTATGCCGTACGATATGGGCTATAGCCCATGGTCCAAAATGATGAGAAACGAGGCTAACTTTTTTTTTCAAAATTTCAAAAAACATGGGCTATAACCTTTCGTTTTTGTCATTTTGTCATTTTTTTCAAATCTTCAAAAATGATGAAAAACGGCGCGCTATAGTATGCCGTACGATATGGGCTATAGCCCATGGTCCAAAATGATGAGAAACGAGGCTAACTTTTTTTTTTCAAAATTTCAAAAAACATGGGCTATAACCTTTCGTTTTTGTCATTTCGTCATTTTTTCAAATCTTCAAAAATGATGAAAAACGGCGCGCTATAGTATGCCGTACGATATGGGCTATAGCCCATGGTCCAAAATGATGAGAAACGAGGCTAACATTTTTTTTCAAAATTTCAAAAAACATGGGCTATAACCTTTCGTTTTTGTCATTTCGGAATTTTTTTCAAATCTTTAAAAATGATAAAAAACGGCGCGCTATAGAATGCCGTACGATATGGGCTATAGCCCATGGTCCAAAATGATGAGAAACGAGGCTAACTTTTTTTTTTCAAAATTTCAAAAAACATGGGCTATAACCTTTCGTTTTTGTCATTTTGTCATTTTTTTCAAATCTTCAAAAATGATGAAAAACGGCGCGCTATAGTATGCCGTACGATATGGGCTATAGCCCATGGTCCAAAATGATGAGAAACGAGGCTAACTTTTTTTTTCAAAATTTCAAAAAACATGGGCTATAACCTTTCGTTTTTGTCATTTTGTCATTTTTTTCAAATCTTCAAAAATGATGAAAAACGGCGCGCTATAGTATGCCGTACGATATGGGCTATAGCCCATGGTCCAAAATGATGAGAAACGAGGCTAACTTTTTTTTTCAAAATTTCAAAAAACATGGGCTATAACCTTTCGTTTTTGTCATTTCGTCATTTTTTCAAATCTTCAAAAATGATGAAAAACGGCGCGCTATAGTATGCCGTACGATATGGGCTATAGCCCATGGTCCAAAATGATGAGAAACGAGGCTAACATTTTTTTTCAAAATTTCAAAAAACATGGGCTATAACCTTTCGTTTTTGTCATTTCGTAATTTTTTCAAATCTTTAAAAATGATGAAAAACGGCCGCTATAGAATGCCGTACGATATGGGCTATAGCCCATGGTCCAAAATGATGAGAAACGAGGCTAACTTTTTTTTTCAAAATTTCAAAAAACATGGGCTATAACCTTTCGTTTTTGTCATTTTGTCATTTTTTCAAATCTTCAAAAATGATGAAAAACGGCGCGCTATAGTATGCCGTACGATATGGGCTATAGCCCATGGTCCAAAATGATGAGAAACGAGGCTAACTTTTTTTTTCAAAATTTCAAAAAACATGGGCTATAACCTTTCGTTTTTGTCATTTCGTCATTTTTTTCAAATCTTCAAAAATGATGAAAAACGGCGCGCTATAGTATGCCGTACGATATGGGCTATAGCCCATGGTCCAAAATGATGAGAAACGAGGCTAACTTTTTTTTTCAAAATTTCAAAAAACATGGGCTATAACCTTTCGTTTTTGTCATTTTGTCATTTTTTTCAAATCTTCAAAAATGACGAAAAACGGCGCGCTATAGTATGCCGTACGATATGGGCTATAGCCCATGGTCCAAAATGATGAGAAACGAGGCTAACTTTTTTTTTCAAAATTTAAAAAAACATGGGCTATAACCCATTATTTTTGTCATTTCGTAATTTTTTTCAAATCTTTAAAAATGACGAAAAACGGCGCGCTATAGTATGCCGTACGATATGGGCTATAGCCCATGGTCCAAAATGATGAGAAACGAGGCTAACTTTTTTTTTCAAAATTTCAAAAAACATGGGCTATAACCCATCGTTTTTGTCATTTCGTAATTTTTTTCAAATCTTTAAAAATGATGAAAAACGGCGCGCTATAGTATGCCGTACGATATGGGCTATAGCCCATGGTCCAAAATGATGAGAAACGAGGCTAACTTTTTTTTTCAAATTTTCAAAAAACATGGGCTATAACCTTTCGTTTTTGTCATTTCGTCATTTTTTTCAAATCTTCAAAAATGATGAAAAACGGCGCGCTATAGTATGCCGTACGATATGGGCTATAGCCCATGGTCCAAAATGATGAGAAACGAGGCTAACTTTTTTTTTCAAAATTTCAAAAAACATGGGCTATAACCTTTCGTTTTTGTCATTTTGTCATTTTTTTCAAATCTTCAAAAATGATGAAAAACGGCGCGCTATAGAATGCCGTACGATATGGGCTATAGCCCATGGTCCAAAATGATGAGAAACGAGGCTAACTTTTTTTTTCAAAATTTCAAAAAACATGGGCTATAACCTTTCGTTTTTGTCATTTTGTCATTTTTTTCAAATCTTCAAAAATGATGAAAAACGGCGCGCTATAGTATGCCGTACGATATGGGCTATAGCCCATGGTCCAAAATGATGAGAAACGAGGCTAACTTTTTTTTTCAAAATTTCAAAAAACATGGGCTATAACCTTTCGTTTTTGTCATTTCGGAATTTTTTTCAAATCTTTAAAAATGATGAAAAACGGCGCGCTATAGAATGCCGTACGATATGGGCTATAGCCCATGGTCCAAAATGATGAGAAACGAGGCTAACTTTTTTTTTTCAAAATTTCAAAAAACATGGGCTATAACCTTTCGTTTTTGTCATTTTGTCATTTTTTTCAAATCTTCAAAAATGATGAAAAACGGCGCGCTATAGTATGCCGTACGATATGGGCTATAGCCCATGGTCCAAAATGATGAGAAACGAGGCTAACTTTTTTTTTCAAAATTTCAAAAAACATGGGCTATAACCTTTCGTTTTTGTCATTTTGTCATTTTTTTCAAATCTTCAAAAATGATGAAAAACGGCGCGCTATAGTATGCCGTACGATATGGGCTATAGCCCATGGTCCAAAATGATGAGAAACGAGGCTAACTTTTTTTTTCAAAATTTCAAAAAACATGGGCTATAACCTTTCGTTTTTGTCATTTCGTCATTTTTTCAAATCTTCAAAAATGATGAAAAACGGCGGGCTATAGTATGCCGTACGATATGGGCTATAGCCCATGGTCCAAAATGATGAGAAACGAGGCTAACATTTTTTTTCAAAATTTCAAAAAACATGGGCTATAACCTTTCGTTTTTGTCATTTCGTAATTTTTTCAAATCTTTAAAAATGATGAAAAACGGCCGCTATAGAATGCCGTACGATATGGGCTATAGCCCATGGTCCAAAATGATGAGAAACGAGGCTAACTTTTTTTTTCAAAATTTCAAAAAACATGGGCTATAACCTTTCGTTTTTGTCATTTTGTCATTTTTTTCAAATCTTCAAAAATGATGAAAAACGGCGCGCTATAGTATGCCGTACGATATGGGCTATAGCCCATGGTCCAAAATGATGAGAAACGAGGCTAACTTTTTTTTTTCAAAATTTCAAAAAACATGGGCTATAACCTTTCGTTTTTGTCATTTCGTCATTTTTTTCAAATCTTCAAAAATGATGAAAAACGGCGCGCTATAGTATGCCGTACGATATGGGCTATAGCCCATGGTCCAAAATGATGAGAAACGAGGCTAACTTTTTTTTTCAAAATTTCAAAAAACATGGGCTATAACCTTTCGTTTTTGTCATTTTGTCATTTTTTTCAAATCTTCAAAAATGACGAAAAACGGCGCGCTATAGTATGCCGTACGATATGGGCTATAGCCCATGGTCCAAAATGATGAGAAACGAGGCTAACTTTTTTTTTCAAAATTTAAAAAAACATGGGCTATAACGCATTATTTTTGTCATTTCGTAATTTTTTTCAAATCTTTAAAAATGATGAAAAACGGCGCGCTATAGTATGCCGTACGATATGGGCTATAGCCCATGGTCCAAAATGATGAGAAACGAGGCTAACTTTTTTTTTCAAAATTTCAAAAAACATGGGCTATAACCCATCGTTTTTGTCATTTCGTAATTTTTTTCAAATCTTTAAAAATGATGAAAAACGGCGCGCTATAGTATGCCGTACGATATGGGCTATAGCCCATGGTCCAAAATGATGAGAAACGAGGCTAACTTTTTTTTTCAAATTTTCAAAAAACATGGGCTATAACCTTTCGTTTTTGTCATTTCGTCATTTTTTTCAAATCTTCAAAAATGATGAAAAACGGCGCGCTATAGTATGCCGTACGATATGGGCTATAGCCCATGGTCCAAAATGATGAGAAACGAGGCTAACTTTTTTTTTCAAAATTTCAAAAAACATGGGCTATAACCTTTCGTTTTTCATCATTTTGTCATTTTTTTCAAATCTTCAAAAATGATGAAAAACGGCGCGCTATAGAATGCCGTACGATATGGGCTATAGCCCATGGTCCAAAATGATGAGAAACGAGGCTAACTTTTTTTTTCAAAATTTCAAAAAACATGGGCTATAACCTTTCGTTTTTGTCATTTTGTCATTTTTTCAAATCTTCAAAAATGATGAAAAACGGCGCGCTGTAGTATGCCGTACGATATGGGCTATAGCCCATGGTCCAAAATGATGAGAAACGAGGCTAACCTTTTTTTTTCAAAATTTCAAAAAACATGGGCTATAACCTTTCGTTTTTGTCATTTTGTCATTTTTTTCAAATCTTCAAAAATGATGAAAAACGGCGCGCTATAGTATGCCGTACGATATGGGCTATAGCCCATGGTCCAAAATGATGAGAAACGAGGCTAACTTTTTTTTTCAAAATTTCAAAAAACATGGGCTATAACCTTTCGTTTTTGTCATTTCGTCATTTTTTCAAATCTTCAAAAATGATGAAAAACGGCGCGCTATAGTATGCCGTACGATATGGGCTATAGCCCATGGTCCAAAATGATGAGAAACGAGGCTAACTTTTTTTTTCAAAATTTCAAAAAACATGGGCTATAACCTTTCGTTTTTGTCATTTTGTCATTTTTTTCAAATCTTCAAAAATGATGAAAAACGGCGCGCTATAGTATGCCGTACGATATGGGCATACTAAATGATGAGAAACGAGGCTAACTTTTTTTTTCAAAATTTCAAAAAACATGGGCTATAACCTTTCGTTTTTGTCATTTCGTCTTTTTTTTCAAATCTTCAAAAATGATGAAAAACGGCGCGCTATAGTATGCCGTACGATATGGGCTATAGCCCATGGTCCAAAATGATGAGAAACGAGGCTAACTTTTTTTTTCAAAATTTCAAAAAACATGGGCTATAACCTTTCGTTTTTGTCATTTCGTCATTTTTTTCAAATCTTTAAAAATGATGAAAAACGGCGCGCTATAGAATGCCGTACGATATGGGCTATAGCCCATGGTCCAAAATGATGAGAAACGAGGCTAACTTTTTTTTTCAAAATTTCAAAAAACATGGGCTATAACCTTTCGTTTTTGTCATTTTGTCATTTTTTCAAATCTTAAAAAATGATGAAAAACGGCGCGCTATAGTATGCCGTACGATATGGGCTATAGCCCATGGTCCAAAATGATGAGAAACGAGGCAAACTTTTTTTTTCAAAATTTCAAAAAACATGGGCTATAACCTTTCGTTTTTGTCATTTCGTCATTTTTTTCAAATCTTCAAAAATGATGAAAAACGGCGCGCTATAGTATGCCGTACGATATGGGCTATAGCCCATGGTCCAAAATGATGAGAAACGAGGCTAACTTTTTTTTTCAAAATTTCAAAAAACATGGGCTATAACCTTTCGTTTTTGTCATTTCGTCATTTTTTTCAAATCTTCAAAAATGATGAAAAACGGCGCGCTATAGTATGCCGTACGATATGGGCTATAGCCCATGGTCCAAAATGATGAGAAACGAGGCTAACTTTTTTTTTCAAAATTTCAAAAAACATGGGCTATAACCTTTCGTTTTTGTCATTTCGTCATTTTTTTCAAATCTTCAAAAATGACGAAAAACGGCGCGCTATAGTATGCCGTACGATATGGGCTATAGCCCACGGTCCAAAATGATGAGAAACGAGGCTAACTTTTTTTTTCAAAATTTAAAAAAACATGGGCTATAACCCATTGTTTTTGTCATTTCGTAATTTTTTTCAAATCTTTAAAAATGATGAAAAACGGCGCGCCATAGTATGCCGTACGATATGGGCTATAGCCCATGGTCCAAAATGATGAGAAACGAGGCTAACTTTTTTTTTCAAAATTTCAAAAAACATGGGCTATAACCTTTCGTTTTTGTCATTTCGTAATTTTTTTCAAATCTTTAAAAATGACGAAAAACGGCGCGCTATAGTATGCCGTACGATATGGGCTATAGCCCATGGTCCAAAATGATGAGAAACGAGGCTAACTTTTTTTTTCAAAATTTAAAAAAACATGGGCTATAACCCATTGTTTTTGTCATTTCGTAATTTTTTCAAATCTTTAAAAATGATGAAAAACGGCGCGCTATAGAATGCCGTACGATATGGGCTATAGCCCATGGTCCAAAATGATGAGAAACGAGGCTAACTTTTTTTTTCAAAATTTCAAAAAACATGGGCTATAACCTTTCGTTTTTGTCATTTCGTCATTTTTTTCAAATCTTCAAAAATGATGAAAAACGGCGCGCTATAGTATGCCGTACGATATGGGCTATAGCCCATGGTCCAAAATGATGAGAAACGAGGCTAACTTTTTTTTTCAAATTTTCAAAAAACATGGGCTATAACCTTTCGTTTTTGTCATTTCGTCATTTTTTTCAAATCTTCAAAAATGATGAAAAACGGCGCGCTATAGTATGCCGTACGATATGGGCTATAGCCCATGGTCCAAAATGATGAGAAACGAGGCTAACTTTTTTTTTCAAAATTTCAAAAAACATGGGCTATAACCTTTCGTTTTTCATCATTTTGTCATTTTTTTCAAATCTTCAAAAATGATGAAAAACGGCGCGCTATAGAATGCCGTACGATATGGGCTATAGCCCATGGTCCAAAATGATGAGAAACGAGGCTAACTTTTTTTTTCAAAATTTCAAAAAACATGGGCTATAACCTTTCGTTTTTGTCATTTTGTCATTTTTTCAAATCTTCAAAAATGATGAAAAACGGCGCGCTGTAGTATGCCGTACGATATGGGCTATAGCCCATGGTCCAAAATGATGAGAAACGAGGCTAACCTTTTTTTTCAAAATTTCAAAAAACATGGGCTATAACCTTTCGTTTTTGTCATTTTGTCATTTTTTTCAAATCTTCAAAAATGATGAAAAACGGCGCGCTATAGTATGCCGTACGATATGGGCTATAGCCCATGGTCCAAAATGATGAGAAACGAGGCTAACTTTTTTTTTCAAAATTTCAAAAAACATGGGCTATAACCTTTCGTTTTTGTCATTTCGTCATTTTTTCAAATCTTCAAAAATGATGAAAAACGGCGCGCTATAGTATGCCGTACGATATGGGCTATAGCCCATGGTCCAAAATGATGAGAAACGAGGCAAACTTTTTTTTTCAAAATTTCAAAAAACATGGGCTATAACCTTTCGTTTTTGTCATTTCGTCATTTTTTTCAAATCTTCAAAAATGATGAAAAACGGCGCGCTATAGTATGCCGTACGATATGGGCTATAGCCCATGGTCCAAAATGATGAGAAACGAGGCTAACTTTTTTTTTCAAAATTTCAAAAAACATGGGCTATAACCTTTCGTTTTTGTCATTTCGTCATTTTTTTCAAATCTTCAAAAATGATGAAAAACGGCGCGCTATAGTATGCCGTACGATATGGGCTATAGCCCATGGTCCAAAATGATGAGAAACGAGGCTAACTTTTTTTTTCAAAATTTCAAAAAACATGGGCTATAACCTTTCGTTTTTGTCATTTCGTCATTTTTTTCAAATCTTCAAAAATGACGAAAAACGGCGCGCTATAGTATGCCGTACGATATGGGCTATAGCCCACGGTCCAAAATGATGAGAAACGAGGCTAACTTTTTTTTTCAAAATTTAAAAAAACATGGGCTATAACCCATTGTTTTTGTCATTTCGTAATTTTTTTCAAATCTTTAAAAATGATGAAAAACGGCGCGCCATAGTATGCCGTACGATATGGGCTATAGCCCATGGTCCAAAATGATGAGAAACGAGGCTAACTTTTTTTTTCAAAATTTCAAAAAACATGGGCTATAACCTTTCGTTTTTGTCATTTCGTCATTTTTTTCAAATCTTCTAAAATGATGAAAAACGGCGCGCTATAGTATGCCGTACGATATGGGCTATAGCCCATGGTCCAAAATGATGAGAAACGAGGCTAACTTTTTTTTTCAAAATTTCAAAAAACATGGGCTATAACCTTTCGTTTTTGTCATTTCGTAATTTTTTCAAATCTTTAAAAATGATGAAAAACGGCGCGCTATAGAATGCCGTACGATATGGGCTATAGCCCATGGTCCAAAATGATGAGAAACGAGGCTAACTTTTTTTTTCAAAATTTCAAAAAACATGGGCTATAACCTTTCGTTTTTGTCATTTTGTCATTTTTTTCAAATCTTCAAAAATGACGAAAAACGGCGCGCTATAGTATGCCGTACGATATGGGCTATAGCCCATGTTCCAAAATCATGAGAAACGAGGCTAACTTTTTTTTTCAAAATTTAAAAAAACATGGGCTATAACCCATTGTTTTTGTCATTTCGTAATTTTTTTCAAATCTTTAAAAATGACGAAAAACGGCGCGCTATAGTATGCCGTACGATATGGGCTATAGCCCATGGTCCAAAATGATGAGAAACGAGGCTAACTTTTTTTTTCAAAATTTCAAAAAACATGGGCTATAACCTTTCGTTTTTCATCATTTTGTCATTTTTTTCAAATCTTCAAAAATGATGAAAAACGGCGCGCTATAGAATGCCGTACGATATGGGCTATAGCCCATGGTCCAAAATGATGAGAAACGAGGCTAACTTTTTTTTTCAAAATTTAAAAAAACATGGGCTATAACCCATTGTTTTTGTCATTTCGTAATTTTTTTCAAATCTTTAAAAATGACGAAAAACGGCGCGCTATAGTATGCCGTACGATATGGGCTATAGCCCATGGTCCAAAATGATGAGAAACGAGGCTAACTTTTTTTTTCAAAATTTCAAAAAACATGGGCTATAACCTTTCGTTTTTGTCATTTCGTCATTTTTTTCAAATCTTCAAAAATGATGAAAAACGGCGCGCTATAGTATGCCGTACGATATGGGCTATAGCCCATGGTCCAAAATGATGAGAAACGAGGCTAACTTTTTTTTTCAAATTTTCAAAAAACATGGGCTATAACCTTTCGTTTTTGTCATTTCGTCATTTTTTTCAAATCTTCAAAAATGATGAAAAACGGCGCGCTATAGTATGCCGTACGATATGGGCTATAGCCCATGGTCCAAAATGATGAGAAACGAGGCTAACTTTTTTTTTCAAAATTTCAAAAAACATGGGCTATAACCTTTCGTTTTTCATCATTTTGTCATTTTTTTCAAATCTTCAAAAATGATGAAAAACGGCGCGCTATAGAATGCCGTACGATATGGGCTATAGCCCATGGTCCAAAATGATGAGAAACGAGGCTAACTTTTTTTTTCAAAATTTCAAAAAACATGGGCTATAACCTTTCGTTTTTGTCATTTTGTCATTTTTTCAAATCTTCAAAAATGATGAAAAACGGCGCGCTGTAGTATGCCGTACGATATGGGCTATAGCCCATGGTCCAAAATGATGAGAAACGAGGCTAACCTTTTTTTTCAAAATTTCAAAAAACATGGGCTATAACCTTTCGTTTTTGTCATTTTGTCATTTTTTTCAAATCTTCAAAAATGATGAAAAACGGCGCGCTATAGTATGCCGTACGATATGGGCTATAGCCCATGGTCCAAAATGATGAGAAACGAGGCTAACTTTTTTTTTCAAAATTTCAAAAAACATGGGCTATAACCTTTCGTTTTTGTCATTTCGTCTTTTTTTTCAAATCTTCAAAAATGATGAAAAACGGCGCGCTATAGTATGCCGTACGATATGGGCTATAGCCCATGGTCCAAAATGATGAGAAACGAGGCTAACTTTTTTTTTCAAAATTTCAAAAAACATGGGCTATAACCTTTCGTTTTTGTCATTTCGTCATTTTTTTCAAATCTTTAAAAATGATGAAAAACGGCGCGCTATAGAATGCCGTACGATATGGGCTATAGCCCATGGTCCAAAATGATGAGAAACGAGGCTAACTTTTTTTTTCAAAATTTCAAAAAACATGGGCTATAACCTTTCGTTTTTGTCATTTTGTCATTTTTTCAAATCTTCAAAAATGATGAAAAACGGCGCGCTATAGTATGCCGTACGATATGGGCTATAGCCCATGGTCCAAAATGATGAGAAACGAGGCAAACTTTTTTTTTCAAAATTTCAAAAAACATGGGCTATAACCTTTCGTTTTTGTCATTTCGTCATTTTTTTCAAATCTTCAAAAATGATGAAAAACGGCGCGCTATAGTATGCCGTACGATATGGGCTATAGCCCATGGTCCAAAATGATGAGAAACGAGGCTAACTTTTTTTTTCAAAATTTCAAAAAACATGGGCTATAACCTTTCGTTTTTGTCATTTCGTCATTTTTTTCAAATCTTCAAAAATGATGAAAAACGGCGCGCTATAGTATGCCGTACGATATGGGCTATAGCCCATGGTCCAAAATGATGAGAAACGAGGCTAACTTTTTTTTTCAAAATTTCAAAAAACATGGGCTATAACCTTTCGTTTTTGTCATTTCGTCATTTTTTTCAAATCTTCAAAAATGACGAAAAACGGCGCGCTATAGTATGCCGTACGATATGGGCTATAGCCCACGGTCCAAAATGATGAGAAACGAGGCTAACTTTTTTTTTCAAAATTTAAAAAAACATGGGCTATAACCCATTGTTTTTGTCATTTCGTAATTTTTTTCAAATCTTTAAAAATGATGAAAAACGGCGCGCCATAGTATGCCGTACGATATGGGCTATAGCCCATGGTCCAAAATGATGAGAAACGAGGCTAACTTTTTTTTTCAAAATTTCAAAAAACATGGGCTATAACCTTTCGTTTTTGTCATTTCGTAATTTTTTTCAAATCTTTAAAAATGACGAAAAACGGCGCGCTATAGTATGCCGTACGATATGGGCTATAGCCCATGGTCCAAAATGATGAGAAACGAGGCTAACTTTTTTTTTCAAAATTTAAAAAAACATGGGCTATAACCCATTGTTTTTGTCATTTCGTAATTTTTTCAAATCTTTAAAAATGATGAAAAACGGCGCGCTATAGAATGCCGTACGATATGGGCTATAGCCCATGGTCCAAAATGATGAGAAACGAGGCTAACTTTTTTTTTCAAAATTTCAAAAAACATGGGCTATAACCTTTCGTTTTTGTCATTTCGTCATTTTTTTCAAATCTTCAAAAATGATGAAAAACGGCGCGCTATAGTATGCCGTACGATATGGGCTATAGCCCATGGTCCAAAATGATGAGAAACGAGGCTAACTTTTTTTTTCAAATTTTCAAAAAACATGGGCTATAACCTTTCGTTTTTGTCATTTCGTCATTTTTTTCAAATCTTCAAAAATGATGAAAAACGGCGCGCTATAGTATGCCGTACGATATGGGCTATAGCCCATGGTCCAAAATGATGAGAAACGAGGCTAACTTTTTTTTTCAAAATTTCAAAAAACATGGGCTATAACCTTTCGTTTTTCATCATTTTGTCATTTTTTTCAAATCTTCAAAAATGATGAAAAACGGCGCGCTATAGAATGCCGTACGATATGGGCTATAGCCCATGGTCCAAAATGATGAGAAACGAGGCTAACTTTTTTTTTCAAAATTTCAAAAAACATGGGCTATAACCTTTCGTTTTTGTCATTTTGTCATTTTTTCAAATCTTCAAAAATGATGAAAAACGGCGCGCTGTAGTATGCCGTACGATATGGGCTATAGCCCATGGTCCAAAATGATGAGAAACGAGGCTAACCTTTTTTTTCAAAATTTCAAAAAACATGGGCTATAACCTTTCGTTTTTGTCATTTTGTCATTTTTTTCAAATCTTCAAAAATGATGAAAAACGGCGCGCTATAGTATGCCGTACGATATGGGCTATAGCCCATGGTCCAAAATGATGAGAAACGAGGCTAACTTTTTTTTTCAAAATTTCAAAAAACATGGGCTATAACCTTTCGTTTTTGTCATTTCGTCATTTTTTCAAATCTTCAAAAATGATGAAAAACGGCGCGCTATAGTATGCCGTACGATATGGGCTATAGCCCATGGTCCAAAATGATGAGAAACGAGGCAAACTTTTTTTTTCAAAATTTCAAAAAACATGGGCTATAACCTTTCGTTTTTGTCATTTCGTCATTTTTTTCAAATCTTCAAAAATGATGAAAAACGGCGCGCTATAGTATGCCGTACGATATGGGCTATAGCCCATGGTCCAAAATGATGAGAAACGAGGCTAACTTTTTTTTTCAAAATTTCAAAAAACATGGGCTATAACCTTTCGTTTTTGTCATTTCGTCATTTTTTTCAAATCTTCAAAAATGATGAAAAACGGCGCGCTATAGTATGCCGTACGATATGGGCTATAGCCCATGGTCCAAAATGATGAGAAACGAGGCTAACTTTTTTTTTCAAAATTTCAAAAAACATGGGCTATAACCTTTCGTTTTTGTCATTTCGTCATTTTTTTCAAATCTTCAAAAATGACGAAAAACGGCGCGCTATAGTATGCCGTACGATATGGGCTATAGCCCACGGTCCAAAATGATGAGAAACGAGGCTAACTTTTTTTTTCAAAATTTAAAAAAACATGGGCTATAACCCATTGTTTTTGTCATTTCGTAATTTTTTTCAAATCTTTAAAAATGATGAAAAACGGCGCGCCATAGTATGCCGTACGATATGGGCTATAGCCCATGGTCCAAAATGATGAGAAACGAGGCTAACTTTTTTTTTCAAAATTTCAAAAAACATGGGCTATAACCTTTCGTTTTTGTCATTTCGTCATTTTTTTCAAATCTTCTAAAATGATGAAAAACGGCGCGCTATAGTATGCCGTACGATATGGGCTATAGCCCATGGTCCAAAATGATGAGAAACGAGGCTAACTTTTTTTTTCAAAATTTCAAAAAACATGGGCTATAACCTTTCGTTTTTGTCATTTCGTAATTTTTTCAAATCTTTAAAAATGATGAAAAACGGCGCGCTATAGAATGCCGTACGATATGGGCTATAGCCCATGGTCCAAAATGATGAGAAACGAGGCTAACTTTTTTTTTCAAAATTTCAAAAAACATGGGCTATAACCTTTCGTTTTTGTCATTTTGTCATTTTTTTCAAATCTTCAAAAATGACGAAAAACGGCGCGCTATAGTATGCCGTACGATATGGGCTATAGCCCATGTTCCAAAATCATGAGAAACGAGGCTAACTTTTTTTTTCAAAATTTAAAAAAACATGGGCTATAACCCATTGTTTTTGTCATTTCGTAATTTTTTTCAAATCTTTAAAAATGACGAAAAACGGCGCGCTATAGTATGCCGTACGATATGGGCTATAGCCCATGGTCCAAAATGATGAGAAACGAGGCTAACTTTTTTTTTCAAAATTTCAAAAAACATGGGCTATAACCTTTCGTTTTTCATCATTTTGTCATTTTTTTCAAATCTTCAAAAATGATGAAAAACGGCGCGCTATAGAATGCCGTACGATATGGGCTATAGCCCATGGTCCAAAATGATGAGAAACGAGGCTAACTTTTTTTTTCAAAATTTAAAAAAACATGGGCTATAACCCATTGTTTTTGTCATTTCGTAATTTTTTTCAAATCTTTAAAAATGACGAAAAACGGCGCGCTATAGTATGCCGTACGATATGGGCTATAGCCCATGGTCCAAAATGATGAGAAACGAGGCTAACTTTTTTTTTCAAAATTTCAAAAAACATGGGCTATAACCTTTCGTTTTTGTCATTTCGTCATTTTTTTCAAATCTTCAAAAATGATGAAAAACGGCGCGCTATAGTATGCCGTACGATATGGGCTATAGCCCATGGTCCAAAATGATGAGAAACGAGGCTAACTTTTTTTTTCAAATTTTCAAAAAACATGGGCTATAACCTTTCGTTTTTGTCATTTCGTCATTTTTTTCAAATCTTCAAAAATGATGAAAAACGGCGCGCTATAGTATGCCGTACGATATGGGCTATAGCCCATGGTCCAAAATGATGAGAAACGAGGCTAACTTTTTTTTTCAAAATTTCAAAAAACATGGGCTATAACCTTTCGTTTTTCATCATTTTGTCATTTTTTTCAAATCTTCAAAAATGATGAAAAACGGCGCGCTATAGAATGCCGTACGATATGGGCTATAGCCCATGGTCCAAAATGATGAGAAACGAGGCTAACTTTTTTTTTCAAAATTTCAAAAAACATGGGCTATAACCTTTCGTTTTTGTCATTTTGTCATTTTTTCAAATCTTCAAAAATGATGAAAAACGGCGCGCTGTAGTATGCCGTACGATATGGGCTATAGCCCATGGTCCAAAATGATGAGAAACGAGGCTAACCTTTTTTTTCAAAATTTCAAAAAACATGGGCTATAACCTTTCGTTTTTGTCATTTTGTCATTTTTTTCAAATCTTCAAAAATGATGAAAAACGGCGCGCTATAGTATGCCGTACGATATGGGCTATAGCCCATGGTCCAAAATGATGAGAAACGAGGCTAACTTTTTTTTTCAAAATTTCAAAAAACATGGGCTATAACCTTTCGTTTTTGTCATTTCGTCATTTTTTCAAATCTTCAAAAATGATGAAAAACGGCGCGCTATAGTATGCCGTACGATATGGGCTATAGCCCATGGTCCAAAATGATGAGAAACGAGGCTAACTTTTTTTTTCAAAATTTCAAAAAACATGGGCTATAACCTTTCGTTCTTGTCATTTTGTCATTTTTTTCAAATCTTCAAAAATGATGAAAAACGGCGCGCTATAGTATGCCGTACGATATGGGCATACTAAATGATGAGAAACGAGGCTAACTTTTTTTTTCAAAATTTCAAAAAACATGGGCTATAACCTTTCGTTTTTGTCATTTCGTCTTTTTTTTCAAATCTTCAAAAATGATGAAAAACGGCGCGCTATAGTATGCCGTACGATATGGGCTATAGCCCATGGTCCAAAATGATGAGAAACGAGGCTAACTTTTTTTTTCAAAATTTCAAAAAACATGGGCTATAACCTTTCGTTTTTGTCATTTCGTCATTTTTTTCAAATCTTTAAAAATGATGAAAAACGGCGCGCTATAGAATGCCGTACGATATGGGCTATAGCCCATGGTCCAAAATGATGAGAAACGAGGCTAACTTTTTTTTTCAAAATTTCAAAAAACATGGGCTATAACCTTTCGTTTTTGTCATTTTGTCATTTTTTCAAATCTTCAAAAATGATGAAAAACGGCGCGCTATAGTATGCCGTACGATATGGGCTATAGCCCATGGTCCAAAATGATGAGAAACGAGGCTAACTTTTTTTTTCAAAATTTCAAAAAACATGGGCTATAACCTTTCGTTTTTGTCATTTCGTCATTTTTTTCAAATCTTCAAAAATGATGAAAAACGGCGCGCTATAGTATGCCGTACGATATGGGCTATAGCCCATGGTCCAAAATGATGAGAAACGAGGCTAACTTTTTTTTTCAAAATTTCAAAAAACATGGGCTATAACCTTTCGTTTTTGTCATTTCGTCATTTTTTTCAAATCTTCTAAAATGATGAAAAACGGCGCGCTATAGTATGCCGTACGATATGGGCTATAGCCCATGGTCCAAAATGATGAGAAACGAGGCTAACTTTTTTTTTCAAAATTTCAAAAAACATGGGCTATAACCTTTCGTTTTTGTCATTTCGTAATTTTTTCAAATCTTTAAAAATGATGAAAAACGGCGCGCTATAGAATGCCGTACGATATGGGCTATAGCCCATGGTCCAAAATGATGAGAAACGAGGCTAACTTTTTTTTTCAAAATTTCAAAAAACATGGGCTATAACCTTTCGTTTTTGTCATTTTGTCATTTTTTTCAAATCTTCAAAAATGACGAAAAACGGCGCGCTATAGTATGCCGTACGATATGGGCTATAGCCCATGGTCCAAAATGATGAGAAACGAGGCTAACTTTTTTTTTCAAAATTTAAAAAAACATGGGCTATAACCCATTGTTTTTGTCATTTCGTAATTTTTTTCAAATCTTTAAAAATGACGAAAAACGGCGCGCTATAGTATGCCGTACGATATGGGCTATAGCCCATGGTCCAAAATGATGAGAAACGAGGCTAACTTTTTTTTTCAAAATTTCAAAAAACATGGGCTATAACCTTTCGTTTTTGTCATTTCGTCATTTTTTTCAAATCTTCAAAAATGATGAAAAACGGCGCGCTATAGTATGCCGTACGATATGGGCTATAGCCCATGGTCCAAAATGATGAGAAACGAGGCTAACTTTTTTTTTCAAAATTTCAAAAAACATGGGCTATATATAACCTTTCGTTTTTGTCATTTCGTCATTTTTTTCAAATCTTCTAAAATGATGAAAAACGGCGCGCTATAGTATGCCGTACGATATGGGCTATAGCCCATGGTCCAAAATGATGAGAAACGAGGCTAACTTTTTTTTTTCAAAATTTCAAAAAACATGGGCTATAACCTTTCGTTTTTGTCATTTCGTCATTTTTTCAAATCTTCAAAAATGATGAAAAACGGCGCGCTATAGTATGCCGTACGATATGGGCTATAGCCCATGGTCCAAAATGATGAGAAACGAGGCTAACTTTTTTTTTCAAAATTTCAAAAAACATGGGCTATAACCTTTCGTTTTTGTCATTTTGTCATTTTTTTCAAATCTTCAAAAATGATGAAAAACGGCGCGCTATAGTATGCCGTACGATATGGGCTATAGCCCATGGTCCAAAATGATGAGAAACGAGGCTAACTTTTTTTTTCAAAATTTCAAAAAACATGGGCTATAACCTTTCGTTTTTGTCATTTCGTCTTTTTTTTCAAATCTTCAAAAATGATGAAAAACGGCGCGCTATAGTATGCCGTACGATATGGGCTATAGCCCATGGTCCAAAATGATGAGAAACGAGGCTAACTTTTTTTTTCAAAATTTCAAAAAACATGGGCTATAACCTTTCGTTTTTGTCATTTCGTCATTTTTTTCAAATCTTTAAAAATGATGAAAAACGGCGCGCTATAGAATGCCGTACGATATGGGCTATAGCCCATGGTCCAAAATGATGAGAAACGAGGCTAACTTTTTTTTTCAAAATTTCAAAAAACATGGGCTATAACCTTTCGTTTTTGTCATTTTGTCATTTTTTCAAATCTTCAAAAATGATGAAAAACGGCGCGCTATAGTATGCCGTACGATATGGGCTATAGCCCATGGTCCAAAATGATGAGAAACGAGGCTAACTTTTTTTTTCAAAATTTCAAAAAACATGGGCTATAACCTTTCGTTTTTGTCATTTCGTCATTTTTTTCAAATCTTCAAAAATGATGAAAAACGGCGCGCTATAGTATGACGTACGATATGGGCTATAGCCCATGGTCCAAAATGATGAGAAACGAGGCTAACTTTTTTTTTCAAAATTTCAAAAAACATGGGCTATAACCTTTCGTTTTTGTCATTTCGTCATTTTTTTCAAATCTTCAAAAATGATGAAAAACGGCGCGCTATAGTATGCCGTACGATATGGGCTATAGCCCATGGTCCAAAGTGATGAGAAACGAGGCTAACTTTTTTTTTCAAAATTTCAAAAAACATGGGCTATAACCTTTCGTTTTTGTCATTTCGTCATTTTTTTCAAATCTTCAAAAATGACGAAAAACGGCGCGCTATAGTATGCCGTACGATATGGGCTATAGCCCATGGTCCAAAATGATGAGAAACGAGGCTAACTTTTTTTTTCAAAATTTAAAAAAACATGGGCTATAACCCATTGTTTTTGTCATTTCGTAATTTTTTTCAAATCTTTAAAAATTATGAAAAACGGCGCGCCATAGTATGCCGTACGATATGGGCTATAGCCCATGGTCCAAAATGATGAGAAACGAGGCTAACTTTTTTTTTCAAAATTTCAAAAAACATGGGCTATAACCTTTCGTTTTTGTCATTTCGTCATTTTTTTCAAATCTTCTAAAATGATGAAAAACGGCGCGCTATAGTATGCCGTACGATATGGGCTATAGCCCATGGTCCAAAATGATGAGAAACGAGGCTAACTTTTTTTTTCAAAATTTCAAAAAACATGGGCTATAACCTTTCGTTTTTGTCATTTCGTAATTTTTTCAAATCTTTAAAAATGATGAAAAACGGCGCGCTATAGAATGCCGTACGATATGGGCTATAGCCCATGGTCCAAAATGATGAGAAACGAGGCTAACTTTTTTTTTTTAAATTTCAAAAAACATGGGCTATAACCTTTCGTTTTTGTCATTTTGTCATTTTTTTCAAATCTTCAAAAATGACGAAAAACGGCGCGCTATAGTATGCCGTACGATATGGGCTATAGCCCATGTTCCAAAATCATGAGAAACGAGGCTAACTTTTTTTTTCAAAATTTAAAAAAACATGGGCTATAACCCATTGTTTTTGTCATTTCGTAATTTTTTTCAAATCTTTAAAAATGACGAAAAACGGCGCGCTATAGTATGCCGTACGATATGGGCTATAGCCCATGGTCCAAAATGATGAGAAACGAGGCTAACTTTTTTTTTCAAAATTTCAAAAAACATGGGCTATAACCTTTCGTTTTTGTCATTTCGTCATTTTTTTCAAATCTTCAAAAATGACGAAAAACGGCGCGCTATAGTATGCCGTACGATATGGGCTATAGCCCATGGTCCAAAATGATGAGAAACGAGGCTAACTTTTTTTTTCAAAATTTAAAAAAACATGGGCTATAACCCATTGTTTTTGTCATTTCGTAAATTTTTTCAAATCTTTAAAAATTATGAAAAACGGCGCGCCATAGTATGCCGTACGATATGGGCTATAGCCCATGGTCCAAAATGATGAGAAACGAGGCTAACTTTTTTTTTCAAAATTTCAAAAAACATGGGCTATAACCTTTCGTTTTTGTCATTTCGTCATTTTTTTCAAATCTTCTAAAATGATGAAAAACGGCGCGCTATAGTATGCCGTACGATATGGGCTATAGCCCATGGTCCAAAATGATGAGAAACGAGGCTAACTTTTTTTTTCAAAATTTCAAAAAACATGGGCTATAACCTTTCGTTTTTGTCATTTCGTAATTTTTTCAAATCTTTAAAAATGATGAAAAACGGCGCGCTATAGAATGCCGTACGATATGGGCTATAGCCCATGGTCCAAAATGATGAGAAACGAGGCTAACTTTTTTTTTTTTAATTTCAAAAAACATGGGCTATAACCTTTCGTTTTTGTCATTTTGTCATTTTTTTCAAATCTTCAAAAATGACGAAAAACGGCGCGCTATAGTATGCCGTACGATATGGGCTATAGCCCATGGTCCAAAATCATGAGAAACGAGGCTAACTTTTTTTTTCAAAATTTAAAAAAACATGGGCTATAACCCATTGTTTTTGTCATTTCGTAATTTTTTTCAAATCTTTAAAAATGACGAAAAACGGCGCGCTATAGTATGCCGTACGATATGGGCTATAGCCCATGGTCCAAAATGATGAGAAACGAGGCTAACTTTTTTTTTCAAAATTTCAAAAAACATGGGCTATAACCTTTCGTTTTTGTCATTTCGTCATTTTTTTCAAATCTTCAAAAATGATGAAAAACGGCGGGCTATAGTATGCCGTACGATATGGGCTATAGCCCATGGTCCAAAATGATGAGAAACGAGGCTAACTTTTTTTTTCAAAATTTCAAAAAACATGGGCTATATATAACCTTTCGTTTTTGTCATTTCGTCATTTTTTTCAAATCTTCTAAAATGATGAAAAACGGCGCGCTATAGTATGCCGTACGATATGGGCTATAGCCCATGGTCCAAAATGATGAGAAACGAGGCTAACTTTTTTTTTCAAAATTTCAAAAAACATGGGCTATAACCTTTCGTTTTTGTCATTTCGTAATTTTTTCAAATCTTTAAAAATGATGAAAAACGGCGCGCTATAGAATGCCGTACGATATGGGCTATAGCCCATGGTCCAAAATGATGAGAAACGAGGCTAACTTTTTTTTTCAAAATTTCAAAAAACATGGGCTATAACCTTTCGTTTTTGTCATTTTGTCATTTTTTTCAAATCTTCAAAAATGATGAAAAACGGCGCGCTATAGTATGCCGTACGATATGGGCTATAGCCCATGGTCCAAAATGATGAGAAACGAGGCTAACTTTTTTTTTCAAAATTTCAAAAAACATGGGCTATAACCTTTCGTTTTTGTCATTTTTTTCAAATCTTCAAAAATGATGAAAAACGGCGCGCTATAGTATGCCGTACAATATGGGCTATAGCCCATGGTCCAAAATGATGAGAAACGAGGCTAACTTTTTTTTTCAAAATTTCAAAAAACATGGGCTATAACCCATCGTTTTTGTCATTTCGTAATTTTTTCAAATCTTTAAAAATGATGAAAAACGGCGCGCTATAGTATGCCGTACGATATGGGCTATAGCCCATGGTCCAAAATGATGAGAAACGAGGCTAACTTTTTTTTTCAAAATTTCAAAAAACATGGGCTATAACCTTTCGTTTTTGTCATTTCGTCATTTTTTTCAAATCTTCAAAAATGATGAAAAACGGCGCGCTATAGTATGCCGTACGATATGGGCTATAGCCAATGGTCCAAAATGATGAGAAACGAGGCTAACTTTTTTTTTCAAAATTTCAAAAAACATGGGCTATAACCCATCGTTTTTGTCATTTTTACATTTTTTTCAAATCCTCAAAAATGATGAAAAACGGCGCGCTATAGTATGCCGTACGATATGGGCTATAGCCCACGGTCCAAAATGATGAGAAACGAGGCTAACTTTTTTTTTCAAAATTTCAAAAAACATGGGCTATAACCCATCGTTTTTGTCATTTCGTCATTTTTTTCAAATCCTCAAAAATGATGAAAAACAGCGCGCTATAGTATGCCGTACGATATGGGCTATAGCCCATGGTCCAAAATGATGAGAAACGAGGATAACTTTTTTTTTTCAAAATTTCAAAAAACATGGGCTATAACCCATCGTTTGTCATTTCGTCATTTTTTTCAAATCTTCAAAAATGATGAAAAACGGCGCGCTATAGTATGCCGTACGATATGGGCTATAGCCCACGGTCCAAAATGATGAGAAACGAGGGTTATTTTTTTTTCTCATTTCTTATTTCTCATTTCTGATTATTTCTCGCGCTATCGAGGAAGCGCAACTTTTTCTCGCGTTTTCGAGGAAGCGCAAGTTTTTCTCGTGCTATCGAGGAAGCGCAAGTTTTTCTCGCGCTATCGAGGAAGCGCAAGTTTTTCTCGCGCTATCGAGGAAAACTTGTAAGGGACCCTAGGGTACTGCCGTAGAATTACAGAAAAGGTAACCAAGGGTCCTGAAAGGGGCTACCTGAGCTGCAGCCATGCAGTAGGGCTGCAACAAACGATTATTTTCATAATCGATTAATCTGCCGATTATTTAAACGATTAATACACTTATTTAGCCATCACCTTAGAAATATATTTTAGGTTATTTTAGACATGTTCTAACAAAAAATATAATTCATTCAAAAATGCATTTGATTAGCTGCTGATTCAAATGAATTAAAGCAACTCATGGTGTCTTTAGACTTATTCTGATTGCATACATTTGATTAAAGAATAGCTACACATGTGTCAGTCTAAAAGGAACAGTACTCTTCTGAACTCAAATAGGTCATTTAAAAATAAATATTCAACCCATATGTTTTGTTCTTGATACTATAATCATTGTCATATTTTGCTTGTGAAGAGAGATGGATAACCTATGATAAATTGCAAAAAACTAGTGATTAGTTGCCGATTCGATTAATCGATTACTAAATTAGTTGACAACTAATTGAATAATCGATTCGATTACGATTAATTGTTGCAGCCCTACCGTGCAGCACTCCGGAATCATTCGATTAGTTGATTTGCCCCCTCCCCCCAATCCAACCCATTGATGCAGAGTGCCAAGCAGGGAGGCATTGTGTCCCATCTTTAATCGGACCCGCCTGGTTCCCGACCCGGTGGAGACCTGTGGAGCACTTTTTCTTAGTTTACAATAAAACGCTGGATTTTGCTTTAATTTTATAAAAAAAAGGTGATTGAAAATTTTATTGAACAAGATAAGTAAAACAATAATCATATGCTTGTGTCAGTCACTCATGGAAATTAAGCCATATTAAAATGTGACTTCTGCAATCTCACTCTTTCCATCTTCACCCACTGGGCAATGACGTCTGATTCCGTCTTCCTGGCATTAATTACAGATACCGGGTCGGCGTCGTTAGATTCTCTGAAGGACAAAGACATGACCAGACAGAGACATTATCATCCAAAAATCTATTCTATGTAATGTAGCAGCATGGTTGAATGATCTATGACAGGTCTGCATGGTTGAATGATCTATGACAGGTCTGCATGGTTGAATGATCTATGACAGGGGTCCTCGACTAGAAATGCTGAAGGTCCACTAATATGTTTTGAAAAAGACTAAGGTCTGGTCCCATGAGGGTTTTGATTAATTAATTCATTTGATCAATTAATTAATTTAAGATGAATTTGTATTATTACTTGCACTGGGGGGAAACTCAGGGGGACACTGGGGAGGCACACTGGGGAGGCACTGGGCAGGCACTGGGGAGGCACTGGGGAGGCACTGGGGAGGCACTGGGGGACACTGGGGAGGCACTGGGGAGGCACTGGGGGACACTGGGGAGGCACTGGGCAGACACTGGAGAGGCACTGGGGGGACACTGGGGAGGCACTGGGCAGACACTGGGAGGCACTGGCAGACACTGGGGGGCACTGGGGGACAGTGGGGAGACACTGGGGAGACACTGGGGAGACACTGGGGGGACACTGGGGGGACACTGGGGGGACACTGGGGGGACACTGGGGGGTCACTGAGGAGGCACTGGGGAGGCACTGGGGAGGCACTGGGGAGGCACTCAGGGGGATACTGGGGGGACTTTTTGCCCAGGGTCCACATAGAGGTGGTCCGCGGTCCGCCAGTTGAGGACCCCTGATCTATGAGGAGGACATGAGGCCAACTTTACCTCAAATCTAGATGGTGGGCTCCTTCTGGTATGGTGATCGCAATCAACGATGAGCTCAACGACTTCCGCACCTAATGGAAAACCAACAAGCCCAGAGCCAATTAACTCATTAGTGTTTTTTTTGTTTTTTTTTTATATTTTTTTTATCCCACGATTTTGTAACCCATTTTTCACCCCTGTGTCAATTATCTACTGTGATCCTGGGCTCTATACACCCTCCGCCAATCTGGGGAGAGCAACGGACTTAACTCATGCTCCCTTCTTGCTTGAGTGTCCAAGTTGCTCCTTTACACCTGACAGGGGGGAGTTTCCCTGGTTGGACGTAGCGCGTTGAAGGAACACGTTATTCATTAGTGTTTTGTTGACTAAAACTATGATGAAAAGTGTTCGTCGACCACCAGGGAAACTAAATAAACACTAAATGAAAACTAAGCTATGATGACTAAATATATAGACAATTTTGTCAACAACTAAAAACTAGACTAAAATGTTACGGAGGGACTAGTGGAGAAGAGATTGACAAGTCATTTTATGCTGGGTTGCATGCTTGATTGACAAGTTGGAAAAAGTCGTCCAAGGCATCATGGGCATGGAAAGAGTTTTAATTTAATTTAAAGTTTGCTGAAAAAACAAGGTTGCTTGTGTGAATGTTACCCCTCCGTTTGCCCATGGGTCCAGATCTCCATTGGAGAAAATGATGTTGCTGGCTGTGGAGAGGTCTGAAAAGGAACGAAAACAGGCTTCATTAGAAGTAGTTTCAGCGACGACGACCAAATAGTTCTATTTTCTGTGAACGAATGCCATCGTACGAGGGAATATAAAATGAAGCATAACATTGCGTCGATTGCAAGGACAATGGACATTGTTATTATACCGACTACTTTAGAAGACACCACTGGCAAGAAGCAACTTAACTGTGAGGATCAATGACGTGAAGCTACTTTTCCAAACAGATAGAGTCAAATTTAAAAAAGGGACAAAATTTAAAAATAAACATACAAGTTACTTTTATTATTTATTCTAGGACCAAGTTTTTCAAAGATATTTGATTGAATTGAAATGTGTTTGAAATATCTTTTTTATTTTTGTATGACAAATTTTAGAGGCCAGACTAATATCATTTACATTTTTGGGAAGTTTTGTCTGGTTTCCAGGCTACTTGATGATTTCGTCGACTAAAACTAAGACAAAAAATGTCCGTCGACTACCTTTTTCTACTGACAAAAACTACATGGACACTAAATGAAAACTAAGCTATGATGACTAAAACTAAGACTAAATATACTGACCATTTCATCAACCAATAAAAACTAGACTAAAATGTTAGTTAGGGATTAGTGGACAAGAGATCCAGTATAAGCCATTTTACATGTGTTTTCAGCAAGTGTAAAAACATTCATTACAGCCAACGGCATCAAGGCCCACCAAAATACATTTTAGTCGACTAAATCAACTGTAGATTCAGTCGACTGAAGTCTTATGATATTTAGTCGACTGAAACTACCAATGTAGACTGGAGCCAGTTTTACCTGGGTTTCACCAGTATGTCAAATGTGGTACAAGGAACAAAAATGTGCTAGACAAATATTATGGCAACATCAAACATGCGTACAGAGCCAAGGTTCTCCCTCCTCTTGCCAACTCGGATCACTCGACTGTCCAACTCATGCCCACTTACAAATCTGTCTTAAAGTCCAGTAAGCCTGTCCAAAAAACTGTGATACAGTGGTCAGAGGACAGTGTGGAGGCTCTTAAGGGCTGCTTCCTATGCACAGACTGGAGCATTTTTCATGATCTTGAATTGAACGAGGCTACAGAGACCGTAACGGATTATATTAACTTCTGTGTGGACAATGTCGTCCTAAAAAAGTCCATTCGCCACTTCCCTAACAACAAGCCCTACATCACCAAGGAGGTAAAAGCCTGTATTAACAGCAAGAAAGTGGCTTTTTAAAATGGGGACAGGGGGGGCATGGCTGTGGCCCAAAGGGAGCTAAATCGGATGTTGTCCCTGGCCAAAAGAAACCACCGAGCTGCACTAGAGGAGAGTGTCGGCACCATGAACACTAAGGGTCTATGGGATCATATGAAAAAAACAATGAACATGAACACAAACCGAAATCCCATTGCTACACTGGATGAACTAGAAAAAGCCAATGAATTGAATGACTTTTTCCTCCGTCAGGACACTGACTCCTCAGAGCAGGCCGTCTGTGGACTTTAATATTGATTCTATCATGTGTAACGCTTCTGATCGACTTCTCATTGATCCTAAACAGGTCCAGAGTGTCTTTAGCAGGGTATCAACGGGGCCTGATGGTTTGCCTGCCTTGTTGTTAAAGAAGTACTTTGAAGAGATTACGGCTGCCTGGTGCCCTATTTTCCAACAGTCTGTAGACAAACACATGGTTCCTGATATCTGGAAAAAGTCACTAATAATTCCTGTTCCCAAAGTATCTTGTCCCTCTGTGAACAAAGATTATAGACCTATTGCTTTAACTTGTGGTGTTATGAAATGTTTTGAGAGAATTATCGTGAACTCACTTAAGTCTCAGGTGGCCTCCTTTACAATTCGCTTACAGGGCTTGGCGCAGCACTGAGGATGCTGTAGTCAGTATAACCCATTTAATTAGCAAGCACTTTTTGCGGACTTCAGTTCTGCTTTTTATACTGTAAGCCCTCTGTTACTTGTCCAAAAGCTAAATAACATTAATGTAAATCCAGTCATCATTAGATGGTTCCACTCCATGTTAAACAGATCTCAACAGGTAAAGGTGAACTCAGTACTCTCAAGCTCTAAATTGTGTAGCAAAGGTGTGCCACAAGGGGGGGTGAGTTCACTATTTATTTTCACTGCCTACACAAATGACTGCAGAAGCAGTCAGCCAAACAACTTCATCTTGAAATTTTCTGATGACACTGTAATAGTCAGCCTGTTGAGGGGTGTTGAACACCCGGTGGGTTATATCAGTGAGATCAATAACTTTAAAGACTGGTGTGATAATAGCCACCTTATGTTAAACACCACAAAAACCAAAGAGATGATCTTCGATCAAAAAGGTGTCCACATCCATGACCCAGTGGTCATGGGGGGCACGCAAATTGAGCAGGTTGTATCATACAAGTACCTGGTGATCCAAATGGACAACCAGCTCAAATGGAATGTCCATGTGGACTATCTGTGTGCCAATTTGGCACAACGCTGCACTTTCTCCGCAGGCTCAGGCTCTTTGGTGTGAGCAAGGGAGTCATGTCAACCTTCTATGATGCAGTGCTAGGTAGCATTATAACATATGGCATGTCAGCTTGGTTTGGGACACTCTCTGTCCAGCTCAAATCTAGAATAGCTAAAATGGAAAAAAACAGCCATGAAGGTAATTGGTAGGAAAGATTCTCGATCTCTTCAGACAATCTTTGAGAAAACGGTGCTCAGTCTGTCAAATAGAGTGTTGTCTGATCACATATATTATCTTCAGAGTATGAGCTGTTACCCTCTGGTAGATGCTACAGAGCGTGTCGTTGCAAGAGCAACCGCTTCAAACTTTATTGTCATCCCACTTCAATTGTTCTACTAAACAACCGCCACATAGTTCTTAGTGGGGAAGGGACTTCTTGACCTTCATCAGTTATTTATTGCACTTTACTGTGATTGTGATACTAGTATAAACTGTGAATACTCTAGCACTTTTTTATATTATATACCTTCTCTTATTGCAATTTGCACTTCTCTTGTGACTTGTACTTTGCTGCTACTGTGTATTGTCTTTTGTGTATTGTCTGTCTGTTGAAAAAGCGTTGATGTACTAATGCACTTTTGCCAAAGACAAATTTCCCCTCGTGGGACAATAAAGTATATCTCATCTCATCATATCTCATCAGTACTGCGTTTTGAGCCAGGGCCCGGCGTGGGATCACTCACCGTTTCCCCAGTACTGCGTTTTGAGCCAGCCGGGCCGTGGGATCACGCCCCAGCGCTTGGAGCAGTACGCCTCGCGGTCCCTCTCCGTGAAGGGCATGGGAGGAAACATGTCCGTCACGTTGTTGCTGTCGTAGCAGAGTTCAATCTCTGTACACGCCTGCAACCACAGAAAGGAGGTTAGAATTAGATGCACCGTGGTGGGTGGTGTTTCTACAGGGCTCTTAGAATAGAACTCCAAGGTTTCTTTTACGTGACTTTGATTTTGGGGTCATCAGTGTATTTCATGATTTGGGGTCAGCCTTTAATAGGCTGGTAGCTGCGGTCACGGTTTGTGTAATTGATGCTGGTGAGCTTGAGAAATTAATATTTTGACATACTATGGTGGTTTTTGCCATTAAGGGTCCACTTGGTTTCATTCGTACACTCTCAGACTTAAGCCCAAACCGATTCTCCATGCAATTAGACACATGCAACTGCAAGTAACCACAGTGTCGGTACGCCGTATATGCCATATTGGTATCGGAACGGTACAGATTATATATAATATATTATATATATATAATATATAATAATACAGATTAATGGGTTTTAACCAAAAAAAGAAATTTGTAAAAAATCATCAATGAGTTCAATATAAATCAAAGGTTTCTAGTACCTCTAGTCTAGAGCAAAAGCAAAATCATGATGTAGAATCTTAAGTAAAAATAAACTTACATTTTTCTAAATTTAATTTGTGTACACATCTCATTCGATAGTCATTCACTGATCTCAAATAATAACAAACCTGGACCCCAAAACACTGTTATGTAATGGTTGAAATTATTTTAGGTGACCGACACTGATCAGCCAGTTATGCAATCTTATTACTACATTTTAAGCAAGAATCAAATTAATTTTAGTTACTCTCGTGTTTTTGCTACAAGAGAGAGACTTTAAGAAAGGTTTAAGTCAAGCACTTTGATGTCTGTCTAAAGCCACATTAGTTAGTTATTAATTAGGCTCCAGGTGCTACATTTTGTACTAATGTAATGTTCAGCAACTACAGACTGAAGACAAATAAACATTTTCATCAATTCTTGTGGAGGAAAATCGAGATTCACATTGATGCAAGAACCGTGCACTGCGTGCAGCGCCAACCGACACTAACGTTACATTAGCTTACCTGGTAGTCCCAAGCCAAGCTGTTGAAGCCCAGCCCACAGCCAGTGGGATCGGCGCACTCCACATACAAGGAATACAGGTCAAAGCACTGCAGGTCGCCTGTAGAGTTGTACACTATCCCTAGAGGGAAGCCATTGGAAAGGGTTTACAGGAAGATTCGCCGTTGTTGGGGACGCGTTTGTACGACACCATTGTACAACGGAGCATACATTATGTTGACGTCATGGTGGTGTGGAAAGGGCCGGCCGGGTGCAGTTTATATAATTGAAACAAATCAAACAATTTTGTTCCCATATAAAAATTGATGGATTTAAAAAATACACTTGCTTGCCTGCAATGGTCTTAACATCTCAAATAGAGGGAATAAAGTGAGTGTCAAATCGAGTGGCAAAGTGAGATTAACAATGTTTAACCCATTTTGGGCGGGAACCCCTTTTGGTGTTAGCATTATGTTATGCTTTAGCCATTGAAAAATAGCAGATCTACAAGCTCATAGTGCGCCACTGAGTGGCGCGCTACGAGCTTGTAGGTCTGCTATTTTTGAAAAATCGAAGAACGACTGACAATAGAAACATAGCTTTTTCAGAAAACTGTCAGGATGTAGAAGACATTTTTAGAATCTGATCTCAGGTCAGAACTTAACTTCTGGGTATGATGACAACCATTTGACCATTTAACCTGTCGTTTGTCGATTTGTGTTCAGGACATTTACTTTGTAACTCACTCTGGATACAAGCGTCTGCTGCCGTTTTTAACCCCAAGTGAAGCACATCTCACTTAAAAGAAACTTGCAATCACTTCATGAGTTTGAAGGAAGCAGACTAGTGCCCTCTAGAGTGCACCGATAGGAAAATCATCTGAAGAGATAATTAAATTTATGCATTTCAAATTCCATAGGCATATTGGAGGTGAGAAAAATAAAACTGGGCATGATTATATTATCTACACAATAGTCGATTCGGTAGAGGGCAGGTAACCAAATCACGTTTTGAAGTTACATGGTATCCTCTCATTAATAACTTAAAGCCTTATCTTGATCGTATTGCTAAGGGTTCTATGCAAGCGCCACCCACCTGTAGCCCCCCTTATTGTCACTAATCTAAATATCTTCAAAAACAGTCCATAGCTCTCAGCACGCCGCAATACCTTGTGAGCCTTTATTTTCACCGAATGTTAGCCACAGAATTGGGGCGCTGGTGATTCAAGAGGTTAAACTTTAATTACAGTATACATGCATTAATCATTTTACCTGCAGTGTTTCTGAGGTTCTCCAGCAGATCAGGTCCACTTAGCATCGTGTCACATGCCACCTGGAAACACACACGTCAATCCAATACAATATACTCAGTGGTGGGAAAAGCACTCAATTGTTTTACTTAACCCATTCTGACCTGAGATCAGATTCATACGAGGTTTCCACTGGACACACACTGGTCTGATTAACCCCATTCTGACCTGAGATCAGATTCTAAAAATGTCAGTCGTTCTTCGATTTTTCAAAAATAGCAGACCTACAAGCTCGTAGCGCGCCACTCGGTGGCGCGCTACGAGCTTGTAGATCTGCTATTTTTAAATAGCTAAAGCATAACATAATGCTAACACCAAAATGGGTTAAGTGAAATTACCAATTGTTACAAGTAAAAGTACGGAATTGAAAATGTACTTGAGTAAAAGTACAAAAGTATTGGCATCAAAATGTACTTTAAGTACTAAAAGTAAAAGTACTCATATTGCAAAATGTCCCATTTCTCAAGTTCAAAATGTGTACAAAATCTATTGAAAATACTATCGAGAAAGCGCAAGTTTTTCCTCGCACTATCGAGACAGTGCGAGAAAAACTCGCGCTCTCGATAGCGCGAGTTTCGCTATCGAGAAAGCGCAAGTTTTTCTCTGAAATGTATAGGGTTGAAGTGGTTAATGTATGTTTTCTAATCAAAATTTAAATCGACAAAGTAACTAAAGTTTTCAAATAATTGTAGTGGAGTAAAAGTTAAAATGTTGGCTCTGAGATGTAGTGGAGTAGAAGTACTGGAAATTGGAAGTAAAAGTTTTTTCAAAATAGTAAAACGAAAGAAAGAAAGAAAGAAAGAAAGAAAGAAAGAAAGAAAGAAAGAAAGAAAGAAAGAAAGAAAGAAAGAAAGAGCACAAAAAGGGACAAGGGGTTTTATTTAGCATGGACGAAAGGGACAAGGGGTTTCTAAAGTGCTGATGAAGGAACAAGCTATGGCATCTTCAGTGTTTTTATGTCAAGGACCCACAAATTCATTTATATTTGGCAGGGGACCGCCATCTGAAAATACTTTGTGCCAAGGTCTCAACCTCATAAGATGCGTTATTAAAATGTTTCAGAAATATTCTGTTCTAGGTTAAGACTTTTTTGAAAATAGCCTTGTAGGTTGGCTATTTTCAAGGGTTTAAGTGGTTAAAGTGATTTTGAAACAACTGAATATGAACACATTTAGCTGGGGGGGGGGGGGGGGCTTGTGGGGTCTCAAGGCAAGCACCACTGTCTTAGATTAGAACAGAAAAACAAACACGAACAATACGGTTATAGTTTATCATTATAGTGCTTGGTTGTAAACTGCCCTTAATAGACTTATATAAACTTGTTTAACACTTATGCTAAAGACATGTCCACGTGTCCTCTCAAATAAAGCCGTGGGGTGCTAAGGATGTGTGGACACGCCTTAGTTCATTTTTTATGATATAAAATGCGCTAAACGGCTAAAATCAAAAAATTTTACAGAGGCTGTCCTGCATCTGGCCTGGAGATGTTTTGCTGTTCACTTCCTGGTTTACTCCAAGGACTATCTAAAGAGGACGAGAAGCGAAGACCATACGGACGCCATGTTGCTCCCTGGAAGGAAAGAAATATGCGCAGTTGAGACCAGGAAGTTGTACATGCACAAATTTGGGCATGTACAACTTCCTGGTCTCAACTGCGCATGTTTATTTCCTTCCATGGAGCACCATGGAGCAACATGGCGTCGCCCGTACGGTCTTCGCGTCTCGTCCTCTTTAGACAGTCCTTGGTGTAGTTTGGCTCCCATCAAAGCATCCATGAAAGTGTCATGGCGCAGCCAGTCACGTGACCATGTCCTTTCCTTTTCAAAGCTTCCTTGATTTACTCCCAACAATCTTCCCAATTTACTCTGAATCTACAGCTCTGTCCATGGTTCGGACAAATCGGCGATGTTCTGTCCACATTTCTGACTTCACCATGCATCTCTTTTAGAATATTATCAGACTTATTATTAGCGCGAGGTAGTAATGGAAGATTTCACCTTCCTGTCTTGGGGGGGGGGGGGGGTGTAAAATATTGTCTTGTAATTTATTTCTTATTCTTATTATATACTCTTCCCTGAACCAGTTTATTCATCTCCTGTACCTTGACAGGGTTTGCTGGCATGGAGTTCCCAAAGAAATGTGTACTGTATGGGTAGTCCAGCATGGCCATCAGGGTGAACGCATTCCTCAGCAGACCCTTCAGTTGGTGGATGTCCTTAAGAGAGGCGGGAGGCTTGCACAGGGAGAACTCCGATTGGACGCGGCTGTAATCTGTGGACGAGTCAGATACCACGAAAGTAGAGGTGGATCAATCGGAGCGCCTCTACTTTGAAACTGAAAGTGTTCTTTTTCTGTTCCAGGCTCGCTGGTTTCTTTTTTTTCTTATATTCTTTATTTAACCCATTTAGGCCAGACGTCGAAAAAAAAAGAAAAAAAGGTTTCTAAATCATGACAATTTTCTGAAAGATTTGAGGCACATTTGAACGATTTTTCAAAAATAGCAGACCTACAAGTTCATAGCTTGTAGATCTGCTATTTTACAATAGCTACATTATTACATAATGTATGTAACCACCAAAAAGGGTTCCCACTCAAAATGGGTTAAGGACATCAATACTCATATCATCATATCAAATTTCAAATAACATTTCTTGCATCCACAGGTTTTTCTATATTTTTTTAAACAAAGACAAGAAATCAAATAAAATAAAGCATATGGGAGAGATAGAAGATGTGTACATAAATGCTAAAGTACAATACAGTATAATACTCATAAGAGGACAGAGAGAGTACTACTGCTGGTTACTGTGCCACAGTTTGGAGATGCTGTGAATGGCCAGGTAATGGTCATTATTAGATTGCTCTGTGCAGCACTTTGGAACATAGTTTTGAAAGTGCTATATAAAAACATTCATTCATTCAATCATCATAGAACTGTCGCGAGACAAGACAGACATGCCAGGCTTTTAGTAAGTTAGTTGGTACACTACACACCGCATGCATTGGATTATTGAAGGCACAGAAGCCTGGTGGACAAATCTGATATCGCAAGACTTCCGTATTTATAATTAATTCTATGCATTCCGCTTCTACAGTCTGGCTCCAACGTTCTCGGAAGTAGAGCTACTTTCGGATGCTTCATGTGCCTGTGAGCAACTTTCATTGAAATGAATAGGTGGGGCGGGGATATTACTATGACTCTATGGTTCAATTCCCAGCTCCTTCTGGCTTCCACCCCTAATGAGGGTCATGCCTTGCTTGCATAGCCTCGCGTCGCAATACTAATATTACTGCATGGATATTAGTGGCCTCTAAGTGTTAGATTAGTATTTTTCTCACAATGTCCACCCCCATATTTGAATACTGGGCCCTGGTTGGTTATAGCCTGGTTCCAGATGAATCTGGTTGGCTCGTCGCCACTTCGGCCGTGAATTCCTCCCACAATTGACAGGGGCCAGACTTAATCTGCCTGGGGCAATATGCATTGCAAAGGCTACGCGAGGCCATTTCTTGCATGGGTGCCTCCACCACCGGTGTGTGGAGATTGTGTGCGTAAATGTAACTGTAACGGTTACGATGTGCGTTACAGTGTAATGCAAATTGCAAAGCCCTTTGGATTAAGGTACTATTGTAGGGATTCTTAGCCGATTGAAGCATTTACCTTGGTGTACGGCCAGGTCCTGTAGACGCTGGAATGCTCCTCTCACAGCGTCCTTACATTCTGGGGCGTAGTTCTCAAAATCCTTTGGAGGAGGAAATCCAGCAGGCAAAGATTATTATTATTATGATCATATAATACAGCATTTTCAAAGTAATTCATCTTCTATTTAGAACTTGTAGAACACACGCATGCACACAAACACATACAGACTAAATATACACTGTGCTCTGTATGTATTTGTATAGATGAGCAAGCCAATTTCACTACTAAATGTGCCCATTTGCAAAATACTACTTCCTATCCTGACACCATAAAACACAGATGTCTCCGTTGTAGCTCCTTGCTGTATCTTGTATGTCTTAACTCCAACGCCCCTTATTCTGGGGAGAACATTCGCCAAAAATAGCCAACCTTAAAAGCTTGTAGATTGGCTATTTTTGCCGAAGAGATTTGGTACAAAGTATTAGTGTGGTACGAGGCGTCAAAAACAGCTCCCGTAGGAGTCCAAACTATGAAAAAATGATGGGGTTCAAATTTCCCCGACACCCACCCCGTTTCTATTTGGGACCTCCCAGAACAGTATGCCAGCCAGTTAATGTCCGATTTTCATAATATTAGAATTGTTTTGTATGTTTTAAAACATTCAGAGTTGATTTCTTAAACTTTTTAAAGTGGTCAGAAGAATCTTTTTTGACTTTTGGTAGGGGTGTTTCCTCACCTGGGACCTCCCGGACTGAACCCTGGGAATATTCCAGTTCTCATATAACATTCCTTGCTCTGCTCCTGTTCCAGAATAACGTAAAATTAGATCATAAATGAAGCATAAAAGTATTTGTAGCTGGGCTGATATAAAATAAAATAAAAGTAGTAGCCAATACAGGGGTCTTCCACAGGGGGCACATGACCCCTAGGGGGTCCTCAGTTACTATACAGGGGCCCACCAAATAATTTGTGGGATAGGAACTTTTTTTCCTTTTTTTACATTAAACCACTTGAACCACAGCATCCCTTTTCCAAGGAGAACTTTAGCCAACAATAGCTGATCTACAAGGTTGTAGTTTGAGCTTGTAGATCAGCTATTTTCAAAGTAAGGTGCCTCAGACCCAAGTGTAGCAAATATTGCTGCTAAATAAAGATCAGCCAGGCTGCTGCCGTCTTTATCTTTTCTCTTTGTCTTTCTGTTGGGAGGGCTACTTGTCATCCTTAGAGGAACTTATCAAGTATTTCTTTGCTTGTGATCTCCTTAAATATGCTCGACTGATGCCAGTCTATCTTTCCCAAATGAACGCTCTTGAACAGGATGACCCAGAAACATGGAACGCACTGAAGTCAGGTGAATTTGTGGTGGCAAAGTCAGAGATACCGTTCACTCATCTCTTCACAGATCAAGCCCTTGAGCAGGGAATCAAGAAGCTAAAGGGACATGGTGGGATGGTTGGACTCACTAGAGATGAAGCAGCTCTGGACCGACTAGTCACTACCACACCTCATCTTTCTGGTCTAGTGAATCAGTACCTCAACAGCTTCCCAAAAGCTTCCAGGTCTTCAAGGAAAGAACATTATCAGCTCTCAGGAGAGGTCAAGAGAAAATGCTCTCAAGCAGTGGCGGAAACTCCGTGGGTTCAGAGGCGCGATTGAACCCCCTGGCATTTTGGCAAAGGCGCGACTGAACCCACTGCATTTTGGCAAAATATATCTATATGCACTGCAGTAAATTATGCACCCACTGACTGTCCACTGAAATGTCCCCTTCCCAGTGGTCATGTTGTCGCACGTAGTCACATACCGGTTACAAGATAGGTGTTGGGCCGCCGCGCATGCCGCATTCAAATGCTAATAAGGTGGCTTTTGTTTTTTTCCACCGCTGGGGGGGGGGGGGGGGGGGGGCGTGGCTGCTTGAACCCCCTGCCGTTATAAGAACTTTCCGCCTCTGCTCTCAAGCAATGTAAATTGATTGAGTTGCACTGTGGAGGCAATCTGTTCAAAGAGAACACACCATTGAAGAGTCTGGTTTCATCAGTGCTTGTGTCAGATGGGGCAAAAAATGACATTCCTCCTGGGCCAACACAATTTTCCTGGGTCTACACAATTTTTCTGGTGCTGACTGGGGAGGAAAATTAGTTGGAATCTCCAAGAAGACATGGGTCAATGCCTACTTGAGGCTTGATGATGATGATCCTGCCATTAACTGCTTCAAGGACCTTGGAATGGGTTCCATTCCTCCTGAGCTTGTTAACGGCAAGCTTCCATCACCATTGGAGTCATTGGAGCATTTTGCATGCCGTGTTTACAGTCCAAAAGGTCCAACAACCTTGCCATTACTCAGATGGGAACTATTTCGGTCAAAGAGGGTGAGGGTGAGATGCTACCTCCAACTCGTGCTGCACTGCTACCACAACTCTGTGCCAACTACGTCACAATGCGGGATAAGTCATTCATACCTGACAAATTGCCCTGAGCTTCCACCAATCGAACAAAATGGATGGAATTCAGATAGTGGAGGGTATGTTCCAGTCAGGTGTCTTGCCCTCCCTGCTCCAAAGGCAGTACTTGAGCTCATCAAATGTGGTTGCAAAGCAGGTTGCAAGGGACAGTGCAGCTGCTCAAACAATAACCTGCCTTGCACTCCTCTCTGCAAATGCTATGGTGGAGACTGTGTCAACACTATTAGGGAGGACATTCAAGACGATGATGACGAAGATGAATAGATCCTGCAAATAATGTATTGTAATTGACCATGGGCTCTTTAGGTTTGTGTGTGTTGTGTTGTTAGTGTGAGCATAGTGTGTGAAATTGACACGTTCTGCGTGCCCAAAGTGAGAAGTTGCAATACCTTTATTCCCTGCAGTAACATCTGTCAACAATGATGGTAGAATACTAATAAACTATCAAAGTACTTTACATAAACGCAAGATATTCCAATACTATTCGAAATACTTGCAAATCACATATATGGGTGCAAGAACAGGGGCAAAATTAGTCCCGGCCCCCTGTGGAAGACCCAACTAACTACCCTTTTTTGTAATCAGTGCCCAGCTATAAAAACTTTTAATGCTTAAATTATTATCTAATTTGACATTGTTCTGGAACAGGAGCAGAGCGAGGAATGTAATGAGTACTGAGATGAGTCCGGGGGGCCCCGGGTGAAGAAAGACCCCAACCAAAAGTCAGAAAAGATTATTCTGGCTACTTTCAAAGTGTAAGAAATCAACTCAGAATATTTAAAAACCTATAAAACAACCCTAATATTATGAAAATCTGACATTAATTGTCTGGCGTACTATTATGGGAGGTCCCAAAATATATGACCCCCCAAATAAGGGGTGTGTGTCGGGAAAATTTGAACCCCATCATTTTCTGACAGTTTGGTCCCTATGAAAGCCAACAAAGCAAAATAATCACTTTTAGCAAAAACATCCTACGGAAATACACCTCGTACCACACTATATGGTTGTGACTCAGGTCTGGTATTTACTAGGAATAGAGCTTTTCGGTGGTTGAGAAACAGCTAAATATACATTAAACCCTATTCTATAGGTCCCATGCCTCTTTTTGGTTACACTTGTTCCCACTCACAGACGTAACATCCCGGAAGAACTGTCCGGCGTCTCCCATCCCTGCCGTTGACAAGATGGGGGCGCTAGCAGCCAGAGCCCCGGTCACAATGTTTGGATATCTCAGTCTCATATAGACGGACAGCATTCCTCCATAACTGGAGTGGAGAGATGAGAAAGAGTCATTCAACGATTATCATTTGATCGCAAAAGGCATTTTCTTGAAGGGGTCAAGGAACGCTACACTATGGTGGAGTGCATCCGTTCTCTTCAAAACATTCAATACGTATACATTACATTGTGCATTGCCAAAACAATGGGAATTGAATCAGACGAGGCATAAGTAACACTTGTTATTTATTTTTTTTAAGTTCTATTTTGCATTCTCATAGCAGGACTACATTTAAAAAAAAATCACACCTGTATGAAGTGAGGGGCACAATATCATCATACATCATCTCATTCCGGCCAATCACAATTTGCGTGCTCACTTTTCTGCCCTCACTTTTTATCCTCATTACGTACTTTGCTCAGCCAATCAAATCATCGCTATGGGGGTGCTCAGCCAATAAAATCATCGCCATGATTCACACAAATAGACAAGGCTTCTCAAAAATGCCATGGGCGCCGTTGGAGTCGGACGCATTTTTTCAAAAAAGAAAATCAAAAGAATATATATTTTTTTACTTTATCCAGATTTCGAAAATTCCTCTAATCTGGTGTTCAGGTGATGATATGCACATTACATGCACAATATAATTACAAATTCCTTCTTTTATTTATAATGGACTTCGGTGGCAACGAGGGCCAAAACTGGTATCCACCTGTGGCACTGGATGAGTTAACCCATTTTGGGCGGGAACCCCTCTTGGTGTTAGCATTATGTTATGCTTTAGCTATTGAAAAATAGCAGACCTACAAGCTCATAGCGCGCTACGAGCTTGTAGGTCTGCTATTTTTTAAGAATCGAGAAAATATTTATTTCAGTAAACTGGAGGATTTAGAAGATTTATTTTTAATTTTGAGGTCAGGCCTAAATTACTCTTAACAGTGCACTCACACTGGACCTATAGTGTGGCATCAAATGTTAAGAACGTGAGAGTTCTTACCTGCCACCAAATACAATGACGGGACATTCTGTGGCACCCAGTTGCCATTTCAGCTCATTGATCATAACAGCGTAGTCAGCCAGTGCCTGTTCCACCGTCAGCAAGCCGACCTCTGGAATATTGAAGGACTCTTGTCCAAAAGGGAGTGATTTGCCATAGTATCTCTGTCAGGGGAAGGGGGAGGGTATCAACTTTGGTCAGGCATCAAGTACACATGCATGCACTATGTATAAAGTCAGGTTGAATGTAGCCTGGGCAGCATTCCTTTTCGGGTTTATGATCCGGTCGGGAGCGGATGATATCGCTACGTCATGTTGTAGTATTGTTTTGTAGTCATCAGTCATCCGGAACTTCCTTTCCCCTCAAACCGATTTTTCTCAATAAAAGCAGCAGGCTACGAGAGCTTTTATTGTTATTCTTCCGGTTTGAGGGAAAAGGAAGTTGCGGATGATTCTTCCTGCCCGATGACTACAAAACAATACTACAACATGCAATATATCATCTATAGAATCCGCTCCAGACCGGTTCACACAGACCAGGCTTTCCTCCGAGGTGGAAAGCCTGGTGAAGCCAGATTAGGTTGAATGTAGTGCTGCACAATTATTAAATAGAAAAAAGATTGAGATCTAGATTCAGACACCTACGTGATCTCATTTCTTTTGAGGAGGAATCGTGCAGCACTGTAGTTGGCTGTCCAATTCATTTTAGTTACGCTTATGTTTTTGCTACAAGAGAGAGACTTTAAGAGAGGTTTGAATGTAGTATTGCTCAGCAACTACAGACTAAAGATAAATAGACAATACATATTTTCATGGGGAAAAATAATAATACAATAGTGATCAAAATTTTTGTGGAGGAAAATCGAGATTCACATTTGAGCAAGAATCGTGCAGCACTACTTGAATGCTAAAGAATATTATGAGTAACAGCCACAAGACATGAGTTTCATGACTCAGACAATGTAGGAAACGTCCTACTCTGTGTGTTTGATCGTGATTTTAGCAGCTAAATAGATTTTTAGAATGCAGTTATCCAATTGTTTGATTGCAATACCTACCTAATCTACTCTGTGAGTGTTGCTTGGTCCATTCGTACGCTGTCCAGAGTTAAATTAGCATGGGAGATTTTACTGTGTAGCAGAGCAGACACATGTAGCAGCCTTACGTACGTGTTCGGAAAATATGACCAAGGCCCCCTGCTGTGCAGCCAGCTCCGTGATGAATCCAGAGTTGAGAGCAAAATCCCAGATATCTCCCTCGTTGCCCGTGTAAAAGAAAATGGGCCCATAGCTTTTCTGCCAATATTCGTCTAAACAGGAAAGATAACGCCATTGGTGAGGAGTGTTAATTATGAGAGGCAAACGTGTATGTTTTCTGCTCCCTAATCCCACCCCAGTATGTCCATACTGGGGTATAAATATATATATATATATATATCCCATGATTTTGCAACCCATTTTTTCACCCAGTGTCAATTATCTAATGTAATCCTGGGCGCTACACTTCCTCTGTCAACCTGGGGGGGCAGCGGACTGACCTCATGCGCCCTTCTATGCATGAAGAGTCAAAGCTGCTTCTTTTCACCTGACAGGGGAGAGTTTCCCCAGCCGGACGTAGCGCGTGGAAGGAACACGTTATTCCAACCAGTTCCTTTCCCCTCCATCAGGTGCCCCGGCTGGCCAGGGGGAGGTAGTTTAGAGACCAGGATTACGGCATGTTTTTGTGAGGGTATCTACCCTAGGGGACACGGTGAGAACATGCAAACTCCACACAGAAAAGACCCTATCGCCAACCCCGCCTCAGGTATGGGCACTGTTGACACGGAGGAGGGAACATGCCCCCAGCGCCCACAGCATGCCCAACAGGAATCGAACCCAGGACCTTCTAGCTGTGAGGTGATGGCACTACCGACTGTGCCCCCCCCCCCCATTAAAACCAGGAAAGCATGTCATTTTGGGAGCCCTCTCTTGAAGTTAGAGAACCACAAGTATACCAGAGACTTTTTTGTACCTGTAATTAAGTAACGCTGGTTGTACGTGCCGTTTCCCATGCTGTTAAAGTTGAAGTGGTCCAGGATCTGGGTGAAGTACTTCTCTGTGAACTTGGGTTCATGGTCCGTCTTCAATCTGTGCCTGTGGCCCCCATGAGACTGACAAAAAATGTAAAACAGTTAATGGTTCAGTTCAGAATTTATTCTTGGGTTTGATATGATATCACACTTCAAATAGATGACAATGACAACACTTTTGTATAATCTGCTAGCTGGTCAAAAACAAATACCATTCCTTTAGCAATGTTATAGCCTTGCATCAAGACTGCCATGGATTTATTTTATGAAGTCTGACTCAATAAAACAATGACTTGTGTTACAACATGCATGCTAACAAGCTTCCAGACCACTAGCCATGGTTCACATGATGCTCGTACTTCACGATTATGACAGTCATGTTTCAGGGCTACCAGACCACATTTCAGATGCTGATTTGGGATTGGAGTTTCCACACTTACTGACAGTTAGGGCTAACTGACAGTGCACTTTAGCTCTGGTCTATTGCCTTGAAGCAGTAGAAGCCGGCTATGGACCAGAGCTAAGTGCACTTATACTTTGATACCCAAAGGAGGTAAAGTAAACACTAAACAAAACGGTTTAAGTAAACAACAACACTACAACATTCTAAGAAACATTTCACTACTATACCTGTAAATAGCTGCTTGGCAGAGCCTGTAGCACATCTAACAAGAAAAGGAGAAGCAGCGGGTGGGTAAATGACACAAAGGGAAACAACTTAGCCATGTTGACTTGAATTAGTTCAACACGGAGTTACGGACAGAGAATGAGAGACAGAGATCAGATCAGCTGCTGAGGGGCTGCTATGCTTCAAATGTGCCACTGATATCACGTGATTAGTCATCCCTGGGTCCTTTTATTTTTGTAGTCTTCCGAAGACAGGTTAGGACCTAACCTATCTTCGCCAGATGGTGGCGGTATTGACTTTCATATTTCAGACATGTGGTTATATGGTTATATAGTTGGAGGGGGGGTACAGCATTTTGTAAACAAATAGCAGCATTTATTTCCAGTCATTTTATGACAAATAGCAGCATTCCCCCCCTCAAGACTATTTAAATAGTATACAGCTCTGTTTACGTGCAGTAGGTGTATCGGTCTAGGTTGTATACCATTGGCTAACCTTTTTTGTCCACTGGATAGTCATTAAATAATTATAGCAATGCAGGGTCTGATAATGATGTGTCCTCGTACCATTTTCCAAAGTATACATTTACTCATATAATTACAATGTAAATAAATAAATAAACCTACAATTTTATATATATATATATAATATATATATATATAATATATATATATAAACCTACAATTTTCTATTATTTTTATACATAATATATATATATATATATATTGTATAAATCTTTATTTTAATTGCGCGATTTTAATTGCTTATAATATGTATACTTCCTACCAATTTTATAATATGACACATCGTTGATGTATGCCTTTCCAAAATATGTTTTGTATTCGTTAGTTTTATAGCTGGGCTGTTATAGCTTGTAGATCTTTTATTCTTTACGCCAGCGGAGCCATGGGTTTCCCAAATGTTCCCATAATCCTTCGCCCTCCTAACACGTAACCGCGTAACGTAAAGTAAAGTCACCTCTAGTTGTTGTGGTTGCAGAGCAGAGAGGACGTGCTGCTAACATCACATAACACTGACACAATAGGCCTACAACAATGGCACCTCCTGTTGCAGTGTCGCCCTTGATCAAGGTTGGTTTTTAAACTTTATTCCAATACGGTGAATTTATTGTGTTGCGAAAAAATAATTGCAAACAGACTTTGCTGCAGCGAGATAGCTACCGAACTAATGCTAACCGTGTGTGTGTGTGTGTGTGTGTGTGTGTGGACGGTGGAGATCATGCAAAGTTTAAAATCCATTCAATGCATAACCATAACATTACAGCAGAAATGTGTTTTCTCTCACTTCATTTCTCTAGGATTATTTGAGATATTAATAGTAGCGTTTATTTTACCCGTTATTATTATTATTACTAAACTCATGTCTCGCTTTGATTCAGTAGTGATTTGTGTCGTTTTCTCTGCAACAGACAGCAAGGTGGTCAGCTCTTATTTTTGGCATCGTCTATGGAAAGAGACGATATGGTGAGATAACGTTCAACCTGGTACAGCATGTACTATTAGTCTAACACACACCACACACACACACACACACACAGTATGAGCTAAGTTGGTACAGTAGCTACATTCACTGTTTTCCAAAACATATCTATTCCTAAACTAGGATTTCAAACAAAACGTGACCAAGGAGTCACCAAGGAGTTTTATATTTGCCATGATGATTTTGATTAGTTCTGGAATAGTATGAGTGTAGTATGGGGTGTCATAAAAGCGACAAGACTGAACCACAGGAGGTTCTGCAATTAGCACTGTACGCCTGGGTCTCTGAATGGATATACAGTAGCCTATAGCCTACCTACAGCCCTACACCCTTAGTCTGTCAACACACAATATGGGAACCCATGTTGTTGTGAAAGGCATGTCAAAAACATTGTAAAAACACATTTAGTCAACACATAATGCATGTCCATGATCAACAGTGAGTGAACATGTCAAATGCATGTTATATAGAGCGTCGCAGTCCCACCCCCTTTCATGACGACGACTGGCACAGGAAATAATTCCCCATGCATTTTTACCACCAGACATTTCAAAAAGTATTTATTTACAGATCTGTAAGCCTCGAAAACACTATTTTGGGCTGAACAAATAATTAGAAGATTATTATTTGTTCGGCCCAAAATATTGTTTGTTGTCATGATTTGTCACGATCCGAGTTGGCTTTGTCCACGGCTTTAAAGGTCTTTAAATAAATACTTTTTGAAACGTCTGAGAAAAATGAATGAAGAATTATTTCCTGGGCCAGTCATCGTCACGAAAGGGGGTGGGACTGGGACTGCAACGCTCTCTATAGTCTATATAAACTATATAGATAATATAAGTAACCAGATTACAACTGAATAATCGGTCACTTGGGAAAACCTGTAAAATGTAGTCTTTAATTGATTACCCTTTTTAGATGAACTGAAGCCTATCGCTGCTGAGGAGAGGAGGGTCGAGGAGGAAGAAAGGAAGATCCGAGAGGAGAAAGAGCGCATTGCCAAAGCGCTCGCAGAGGGTTAGCATCAATCGTCAAAGTTCTTCTTCTGCTTAATACTAGATGCAGCACAGCTTTCTATTCTTCTCATGAAGCTGAACAGAAGCAATGCATACTGCAAACCATTGGTTCTTAAAGTGGGGTCCGGGGACCCACCAGGAGTCCTTGAGTTTAATTTTAGCTATAAAACTAATGAATAATACATGTGAGGGATTTCTTTTAAAGGCATACATCAACAATGTGGTAGGCTATTTCCAAGTGTACAGGTCTGTAACTGAGTGTACAAAACAAATGGATGCGGTTCATTTAGTTCCATTTGTTTGGTTCTCTGAGCTAAATTCACATTGATTTAATTTTACAATATAATTGAGGGTCCCAGAGATAGAAATGCCATTAAATGGGGGTCCGTAGACTAATGCAGGTCAAACTGGGGGTGCTTGAAATTAAAATGGTTGATAATCACTGCTAGAGCCGTAAAGATTATCTAATGGGGTTCTCCTAGGCACCCAACAGTGTTATTAAAGGGATATTTCACTTTCAAACATTGTATTTGTTTTGCGTGCGGGTGCGTGTCTGTTGGAAATTAATATCAAATATCTAAATACTGAATCAAGCAACTTAAAACTGTCTGGGGTGTTCACAAAAGCCTGAGTAGCCCGAGTTAAAATTATCCCAAACATTGTTTGAAAGTGAAATTATGTGTAACATTTCAGGTGAGATGACACCTGACGTGCTTTCTAGCTAATTGCTAGTTGCATCTGTAGAAATAAATGGGTCCTTGAGGGAGTTCCAGGGGGTCCCCAGCTATAAGTTAGCAACCAAATGGACCCTGTAACTCGGTGTACAAATGGAACAAAATGGATTTGGTTCCATTTGTACACTCGTAAGTTAAATTAACAGTGATTTTACAATATGAATTGGGGTCTCCGAGATGGAAATGCCATTAAATGGGCGGTCCAAGACTAATTGATTCTTATTGTATTGTTACTGCTATTGTTATCTGTAAAGCACTTGGAAAGGTGCTATATAAAAGTTATTATAAATTATAATCTGATCTTTTTCTTTTTTTTGGTTATCTTTACAGCAAGTGAAGATACCATTCTGAAATGAACCAGGGGAAGAGCTTGGGCTTCTTCAGCATGAAGATTCCCACATCGTCGTCGTGCAACTTTTCAACCTCTCTTTGTGGTCCTTCTTACTGTGATGCACTGAGGTGAAGATCAGGTCAATTATATCCCTTTCATTGTGGATGTGTTCACTCTTACCTTTTGAAGATGCATAGTACCTCCTCGTCTGGCCTGCCACTCACTGTCCCACCATGGGCCGTTCCGTTATTGACATGACACAACTTGATGCTTTGATTCAGCTCTGTAATATCGCAACCGCAACCTGTACAAATAGTGGGGTTTTTTTTTTCAGTTCATGTTTGTACTCAAAATAAAAAAAATAGAACTACATGGTCACTATTGTTTACTGAAGTTTTGATTACTAATTGATGCTCGGATATGGGTGTAATACTTACTGTAGCAGGCAAGAGGGTGTGTGTGTGTGTGTGTGTGTGTGTGTGTGTGTGTACAGTACACATACTAAATTGACATGTCTTCATGGTTAAAGTCATATCTCAGGATAATCATCAGTGGTTGAATTTTGATACCTAACATCTTTTGATATAAAAATCAATGTTCTTTACTTGCAGTATTCCTAATTTTGGGTTAAAGTAGAAGAAGATATTTTATCTGTTCCGGCTCTAAAAAAATTATGCCACCTTCACATTTGATGTATTTGGTTACAGAAGCATATTTCTCAGAACACATAAGTGGAACCGTACAATAGCCTTCAATTGCTTGATCACCAACATAAACAACCAAGTATGTACTTAACTTTGAACTCTAGGCTACTTAGTTTGTGCATAAACAACCAAATGTACGTAACCTTGACTTAGTTTGTGCTACAAGCTTAACGTGTCGCGACGTGAGCCACAGCAAATCTATTTTCAACTGGGTGTAAGTCAAGCATTACAATCACAATTTAGCATCGTAACCGTCCATATTGGTTAGTTCAGTGGTTGCCAAAGTGGGGTCCGGGAAGCTAAATGATAGTAAACAAATGGACCCTAACTGGTCTAAATTAACAGTGATGTTACAATATTAATTGGGGTCTCCGAGGTAGAAATGCCATTAAATGGGGGGGTCCATACCGTAGATGTCAAACTGGGGGTGCTTGAAATGAAAATAGTTGAGAATCACCGCTAGAACCATAATACAAATCATCTCTTTTGCGGGCTAATAAATGTCGATTTAGGGGTTCTTGACATGGAAAAGTTTGGGATCCACTGGGTTAGTTGATATCAACCTGATCAAGTTGGATGAAGCTTCAAATGACGTACACCTACTTACTTACCTACTTATTGTTGGTTGTTTTTCAATTATAATTATGCTAGTACATGTAGCTTTCACAGATGAAATATTGTATTGTAAATAAAACTCGTTAAATGTTCTGAAATAGAAACTTTGGTAAAAAGTAATGAGAATGTTCCAAATGTAATCAGTCACTACTAAGTTACAGTATGTACTATAAAATGAAAGTATCTTGTTAATAATACATGCTGCGGGTCATGGTGGCACAGTCGGTAGTGCTGTCACCTCACAGCTAGAAGGTCCTGGGTTCGATTCCCGCTGTGGGCCTGTTCCCTCCTCTGCGCCATCAGCGCCCAATCCGCCCCGAGGCGGGGTTGGCGAAAGGGCCTTTCTGCGTGGAGTTTGCCTGTTCTCCCCGTGTCCCCTATAGGGTAGGTAGTGGTACCTTCACAAAAACATGCTTTAATCCTGGTCTCTAAACTACCTCCCCCTGGCCAGCTGGGGCACCTGATGGAGGGGAAAGGAACTGGTTCTTCCACACGCTATGTCCGGCCGGGGAAACTCCCCTGTCAGGTGAAAAGAAGCAGCTTGGACTCCTCATGCACAGAAGAAAGCATGAGGTCAGTCTGCTGCCACGCCAGGTTGGCAGAGGAAGTGTAGCGCCCAGGATTACATTAGATAATTGACAGTGGGTGAAAAAATTAGTTACAAAATCGTGGGATAAAGAATTTAAGTAAAAAATGTAATAATACATGCTGTGTTATGGGGAGAGCTTACTTGTTGGACCGTTCAAAAGCATTCCTCAAAAGGAGAATATGCCTTTTGATTGTAAGATCTGTATTAGTATACATTTATATGGCACTAGCGCGGTACTGTACATTACTGATTGTGTCATCTATGTGCACTAGATCAGTGGTTCCCAAACCTTTTCATGAAAAGGACCCCCAAATTGACACTAATTAGCCCGTGGACCCCCATAAGATAAGATGTTTACGGCTCTCGCAGTGATTCTCAACCATTTTAATTTCAAGGACCCTCAGTTTGCACGGACCCCCATTTAATGGCATTTCTATCTCCTAGAGCCCAATTCATATTGTAAAATCTATGTTAATTTAACTCTGAGACTGTACAAATGGTTGTACACATTCAGAGTTACAGGCCCATAAGGGCCCATTTGGTTCCAAACTATCATTACTTTGGGAACCACTGCACTAGATACCTCATGAGCAGAACAGCAGTACTGACAATATGACTACAGTATAGTAAGCACTACTTACAGTAAGTAGTACTGACACATTTGACAATATGTCTGTACAATAATGTAACTGTATAAAGTGTACATACATACATACATAAATGAGATATGGCATTGACATTTTTATCAAAATGTAGTCATATATACAGTACAGTATATATGTACTGTACATACAGTACAGTATATAGTGTGACATACTAGCGTCATGTCCAGGGGTGTACTTGTACATCAAGCTGCCTCACGCTACAGAGACAGGAGATAGGCTCCTGCCCTATGGGCCTCATGGCTCGGCAAGGCTACTTACTTATATAGTGCATTTACACATTTTTATATATATATCCAGCTTTGAGTGTATTTTCTAAAACATTGTCCTACGTTTGTGTAGGATGGATGGAGAATTTTACATCATATTGTCTGAGCAAATACATATCTTGCGCCACTTATCCCTAAACTAATTTAACATTTTTTACTATTTTTAAAATCCTTTTTAAATAGTTAACATAGCCAATCTAACTATAGCTCACAACTTGTCGATGTAGATTGGCTAGTTGAACTATTTTAAAATGTTTTCCCAAAATAGTATGCAAAGAAATGGCAAATAAGTTTAGGATGACAGCAATGGCCGTTTTTTAGCCCAATGAGTGTTTTTCTTTTTGCAAAACGAATGCTTGGAAATGGATCCAGCATCATGAAAACCCCCTAGTTTGACATGTCACATGCTAGTACCTAAAGCATGATGAAATTTTGCATTTTTTTACCTTCTATAAGTTGTTAACGGTATGGTCACATATTTTGCCAATTATGAAAATTGCCTTTCCACCTCCAACATTGAGTAACTCAGATGCCTAAAAAACACCCATTGTGTGATGTAAACATTGGGCTGCTCTTGCCCTACAACAATTACATGAAGCTTATATCAGTGTCGGGAACTTAGGGTCAACAGCTTACAGGTAGGATTTGGTTAACTGGATTAGCCATAGATTTAAAAGCTGCATTTAGGTTGAAGAAGTGAAAAGGTATAAAGAGGATCGCAGACAGGCTTCCTGTCACAGTTGAGAACAAACAAACAACAATTTGGAATTTAGACTTTTTTCTTTGCCACTTTGCTGCTACACTCTCCTTTCAGGTAAGCTGTTGTTGCTGCTTCAAGGGACTTTTTGTTTAAATGTGATACAATACTTAAAGCAGTCTAGTTAAAGGAAGATACTACTTATACTGTGAAGTAAAAGTGCAGTTCACCAGCAAATTAATTTCCTTTTGGGAGAGTTATTTAGCGGGGTACATCAAAACTGACCGACACATAGTAAATAGTATAGTTAATTGAAATCTATGGAAATGCACTAAATATAACAGGGTTCCAACACATTCTTACCAATAAATTTCCAAAACCTTTCCAGGCCTACAGGTATATAACAATCAATCAGCACAATGACTGTGCAATGCCCAAAGACAGGTGTGTATAGTGTAACAAAAATAAAGCATAGAATATCAAATACTAGAATTCCATTCTAAATCCTTCGCTACACCACCTATCCTAGACATAGGATCACGCTGTGTGAACGGTGTGAGCTTGTAGATCTGTAATTTTTGTGACGGCCGGTACACATTAGGCTTAAATCACACAGCCAGTTCGGCGGAAAAGAAAACTACTTATGTTTCATATTTCATGTAATGTTATACATGTTTTGGAAAATGATTTGTATTAACTGAAACAATAGGCAAAAACAATACATATCCAAATTTGTTTTCCTGGACATTTGATAAATTCCAAACCTAGTCCAGAACTGGATTTTATTTTCTTTCAAAATATTTCCAGGAATTTCACGACAGTGGGAACTCCGATATTGTTGCAACTTAAAAATAATATTAACCCATTTTAGGCAGGAACCCGTTTTTGAAGCATTATGTTATACTTTATAGCTATTGAAAAATATCAGATCTATAAGCTCATAGCGTGGCACCGAGTGCCGTGCTATGAACTTGTAGGTCTGCTATTTTTGAAAAATCGTGAAAATGTGCCTCAAATCTTTGAATATATATTATTACAGAGTGAACATTTTAACTCAAAACTATGCTTCTGGGGAGGACCCTGGAATTACATATTTTCAGATGGGGGTCGGAGGCATATTACATGTAATTCTTGGGGTCCTCGACATGAAATATTGAGCACCACTGATACAGAAACATAAGGTTTTTCAGAAAACCGTCAGGACTTTGAAGACATTTTTTTAATTTCGACGTCAGGCCTAAATGGGTCAATAATCATACTGGGTCGCTTAAAGTGTGCCTATTTTTGTATCCCGTCCAGAATGGACTTCCAGATGTTTGCCGTGGTTTTGACATTCCTGGCCTGCGTGGAGCGAGGCCTCACCGCCAGCTGTGTGGTCGACAGCTTCACGGTCAAAGAGGACTTTGAGCCCGCCAGGGTGAGTCCAGGGAGTTTAGTTAAGGCTCATTCATAGTCTGGATTTTCGGTGGTGAGGACGTGAGTTGACCACCGCTCCGGTGGTGAGGTGACCACCAGAGCTGAAATAACGTTGAGCGGTGGTAAGTAAAAACAGAGAGAAGGGCTGGAGCGGTGGCGGTGGTTTGCTCTTCACCGCGGTTCGTGACGTCATGTTCGGTGGGCACCTCACCACCGAAAATCCAGACTATGTATGAGCCTTTAGTGTTGCTACAATGACGTTACAAGAACACTATTTTATTTTCATTCATTTTCCCTCATCCATTTTGTATGCAAATAAATAGTAGTATAACAATACCCTTGATATTTTTATCTGGTGGAAATATATTGTACAGATGGACTTGAAAAGTTACATTACTGAAATCTTGTAGAAACTAGTAAAAGTGTCAAAAGATTTAATTGATTACTAATAATTCAATATTATTAACGATTAATCGATGGTCAATGGAGAGTCGGGGACGGCTGTTTCTTTTTTTAAACAATAAAAAAAACACATCAATTGTGCTAAGAACAATCTGTTATCCATTCACAGAATGTTGCCTCAATCAGGCTAATAACATATACCATTACCATCAATACCAATAATGCAGGCACATAGATAGGCCTGTAGCGTATATTCCATTTTCTTTTGAGAATCAATGTTGATCTATTAACAATAAATCAATTAATCTGACATCCCTAGTAGAAACACTGTGATAATGCAGTGTAATGCATGTTCTTTTGTGGTTTGCAGTATGCAGGGAAATGGTACGCTGTGCAGAAGAAGGACCCAGAGGGACTGTTCATGCAGGACAACATCATGGCCGAGTACACCATCGGTGACGACGGAGCCATGGTGGCCTCCTCCCGTGGCAGGGTCACTCTATTTGGGTGAGCACTCAAGGCTCATTCATAGTCTGGATTTTCGGTGGTGAGGTGACCACCGGAGCTGAAATAACGTTCACCGTGGCTCGTGACGTCATGTTGTAGTTCGGTGGTCACCTCACCACCGAAAATCCAGACTATGAATGAGCCTTCACTAGTTCACTCCTCAGTCCTCACTAGTCCTCTCATTAAAAATGTCAGTGCTTCGATTATTTTTTTTCTGAGAAATATTTGTGAAAATGTCCCTCCTTTGCTCGTCCAGATTCTGGGTGGTGTGCGCAGACATGGCTGCCCAGTACTCTGTGCCTGACCCCGCCACCCCTGGAAAGATGTTCATGAACTACCAGGGACTGGCCAGCTACCTGTCCAGTGGCGGTACGACTCGTAGTTTTCACTGAACACTGAGCGACTAGGCACACACAGACAGGCATGTGTATGTAGGGCTGTCACCATTACACATTTAAGTTGACGATTAATTGTCGCACAAATTGTCGCACAAATTGCGATTGACGTTTTTTTTGCATTGAACATCGGAACGTTACAATTTGTATTTCCGTTTTCCTTTTAGGCTTCGTAATCACAAACTGCACGGGGCAGATATGACAACTAACTTAAATATACAAAGAAATAACTGACATATTTAATATTGTTATTTGTTTTTATATAGTTTTTTTTCAAAAGAATTACAAAATAGCAGAAATAGTTGATTGAGCTTACAAACGGTACTTTTCGTGAAGCGTTGTAAGCTTGTAGATCTGATATTTTTTCCATTTCTGAAAAACGTATGGACATTTTTCAACATGGAAACGATTGACGACTATGCAAAAATAATTGAAATTATTTCAAATAATTACGATTAGGCGATTATGTAATTCTTGTGACAGGCCTAGGCCCGTGCGCACACACCTCCCCCCACTCACACACTGAAACGTCTTCCTTCCCTGCCCCCTCCTCCAGGTGACAACTACTGGGTCATCGACACGGACTACGATAACTACGCCGTTACCTACGCCTGCCGCACCCTGAAGGACGACGGAAGCTGCGACGACGGCTATTCCCTGATCTTCTCCCGCAGCCCCCGCGGCCTGCCCCCCGCCATCCAGAGGTCCATCCGCCAGAAACAGGAAGAGATCTGCATGGCCGGACAGTTCCAGCCTGTGCTGCAGTCCGGTATGCACATACAATACATGATATGGCTTTTGCCGACACTGCAGCTCAGCTTGAATGCCAGCTTGAAAGAGACAAAAATCACATTTAATCAGAGCATTGAATGCTCTCAGTAGCCAGTAGGTCAGTAGTCTACTGACCTACCAAGATCTCTGCATTCTGTACGTTGATCACGGCTACTGTTTTGTGTACAAATGGAACCAAACGGACACATAAGGGTCCATTTGTACACTCTCAGAGTTACAGACCCATAAGGGTCCATTTGGTTCCAAACTATCATTTAGGTGGGGACCCCCTGGAACTCCCTCAAGACCCCTGGGGGTCCACGGATCCCACTTTGGGAACCACTGCCCTAACGCTAGCGTGATGGTCTAATTGATGAATGAGTCACGGCACGGGCACATGACACTACGAGTAACCCAAATACTTCCAAAAATACCATCAAAGGTTGTATTTCATCACAAAATCTAAACTAATCCCCCTTTCCCTCTTCTTTGTTTCCTCTCAACAGGAGCTTGCTAAACATGTCAACTTGGTGAAGGTTGTTGTTGTCCAGCAGCTGCCCAGGACATCAACCATCAAAGATACACCCATTTACTGCTCCCAAAATGTGAAGATAACAAACATCTGGGAATGAAATTCAAAGCCTCACCTCACCCCCATCAATTGTAAAAATACAAAACAAGAAATATCTAATTAATGCCAAATACAATTGAATGCCAATATACAATTGACAGAATCACCTTTTGTCCACTATTGTCACAATGTTGGGTAACATCAGCATTGATCAGTTGGTTATTGTGTTGGTTGTTAGTGGTGACAATACATTTTATGAAGAAATGTACAGTTGTCATTGTCCTTTGTCATTTAATAGCTGCTGTGCCGGCATCACTTTTAAGCTAAATGCAATCATTTTGACTACATGTGTTAAATGTTTCCGACTTTTGCTCATCCACTGTGCAATGGTAAAAGTACACATTTATAACGCGAAATAAATGTTTAGTTTTTTGATTTGAGTGTAAGAACAGTCAAATCCAGGCAATTTTTAATACCGATTACAAAAGATGTATTTTTTACACCATACAAAACAAGACGTGTCCCTGGCATACTGAGACACTTGGCCTAATTAATATACATGTAGCATGTTTTTCTTTTTTTGGTGCCACCACAATAACTGCTAGTGAACTAAAGCTCCTCTAAATACCTCTCAGTGAGGGAGTAAGGTCCCGGCCTGCCCCAGTAGTCCACAGCTCGAACCCTATAAACACCACCAATGTCCTTGTTGACTAGAAAATAAAACACATTATAAAGATCGTTTCAGACTGTTCCATTATTCATACTAGACATGTACGTATGTGCCCGTCGGCCACCGGCCTACTTGACAACGATGCACTCAGGTAGCACAAAAAAGGTACCTCCTCACCACCTCAGCATTCGGCTTTGCAGCTTCGTGTCTATACAAAAACAAAATCAAAATCTGTGTTCATCGGAGGGGAGCCGGGCGGGTGCATCCGTCAATGGGTAATGTTGAGCAGGGGGAGTAGGACAGAGGCGCCGTGTCCCTTAAAAGGGGTCTTCACACTGGCGGGTAGCCAGTAGTGACAAGCAGCGGGGAAAAGCTGCATAACGACTAAATTGTTATCGGAGGGTGCGCTCCCCTGACCTTTGCGTTTCTAAATGTACCCAGAAGGCAGTAGCATAATGGTAGGTCAGATACCAGGGCGTGTTCACAAAACGGTAGGCCTGCTGCATCAGACCTCTTTTCTGGGGACCTGTGGCCTGGCGTTGTGAGACAATGATTCAGTTACCATTTGTGTGGCCATGGTGAGGAGGCCCGGTACAAGTCAGTTACCATTTGTGGCCATGGTGAGGAGGCCCGGTACAAGTCAGTTACCATTTGTGTGGCCATGGTGAGGAGGCCCGGTACAAGTCAGTTACCATTTGTGGCCATGGTGAGGAAGCCCGGTACAAGTCAGTTACCATTTGTGGCCATGGTGAGGAGGCCCGGTACAAGTCAGTTACCATTTGTGGCCATGGTGAGGAGGCCCGGTACAAGTCAGTTACCATTTGTGGCCATGGTGAGGAGGCCCGGTACAAGTCAGTTACCATTTGTGGCCATGGTGAGGAGGCCTGGTACAAGTCAGTTACCATTTGTGTGGCCATGGTGAGGAGGCCCGGTACAAGTCTTGGTGAACACTTACTGTACACTCAATGCTGCTTCCCTGCTCACCACACCAGCAGCAGCAACCTGTATGCAAGATGGCAAGTACAATAAAGCAACAGAAAACATCGATGACAAGACAGGCTGACTGACTCAATGTCATTTGAGTTGCATGGCGATAAGATGGGAATCAAGTTGTAGTGCATCGTTGTAGCCAGCAGGTGGATGTGGATGAGGGTAAACCTGTCCAAGTAAGGCTCCAGTGTCAGCAGAGGGACTTCTCTGACTTTCTTTTTGTCCTTCCTCTGCCATTTTCATTAAAATGTCCCAGTAGCTACCCTCGATCAGTCCCATTAGGGAAAAACCAGGGCCACACAATCCGTTCCTCCTGAACTACTCTGCCGGGCCCGGGAGGCACCATTCTGGCGCGTGGAAGGACTAGGCTCTGTGGGTTGACTCCTGTCCGGGCCCCTCCTACGTCTCACCAGGTCCACTCATGCTCTCACCAGGTCCAGCCCCGGTGCGTTGCACCAGACTCCCAGAACCAGGCACTTTATTCAGGAATGGTGGATTCTCGAGCCGCAATGGTTCCGCAGGCTCCACATTGCCGTTGGTGGTGCCGCAGGCTCCGCTTGAGGCTTGAATAGAGGGGCTTCGCATGGATGCACCTTAGACGTTTAACTTTCCATATATTTTTCACATATATTGATGGCGGATTGATGGCGGATTGCTGTCCAGTTTGGCCTTCACTCAGTGACAGGTCTGATTTCACCACACCAGCAACCTGTATAAGAGATACAAGTAATAAAATAAAACCAACAGTGAGTCCAAACAGAAAACATCGATAACAAGACAGGCTGACTGACTCAGTGTCATTTGAGTTGCATGGCAATAAGATGGGAATCAAGTTACAGTATGATCACTTCCTCTGCGTCAACATGGTTGGTAAGATACGCAATGACATCTTGGTGAGCACGGGTTGCCTCCAGATAGCATATTATGGAGATACACTGTATAGCCAGCTAAAAGTTCTAATGACTAGAACGAAAATGTACATGCTGCCTTATAATGTCAAGGATAGAGTGAATGCATGAAATGAAAACATTAGATATAAATGACAAAAAATAAGTGGTAAATGCTAGTTAGAAAGACAATATGCTCACCTCTTTCGTCAGGTTTGCTTTTATTTCCTCTATTTCATTCTTTATTTCCTCCATGTGTGCTGCACGCAGCTGTGCACGCGGTTGCCAATTTTTCTTCTTCTTTAGCGAACATACTGAAATAGGATTATTATTGACGGCAGATTGCTGTCCAGTTTGGCCTTCAATTAGTGACAGGTCTGAGCTCGGATTTAGGATCATTAAAATGTCCTGTTCCTTTGCTGCTAGCCGCTTCTTTAGATACTCATAGTTGTGTTTAGTGTCAATGTTTGCTCGAGCTATCCACTGCCTAACCCTCTTCAGCTCAGCATGTAGCCAAGAGAAAGGACGCCCTTTTACTGAACGAAGAGCCTGTCTATAGACCGGTGCAATGTGGTCAATGTACCTGTCCTGTCCCTCAATCAGTGACGGGTCTGGATTTAGGATCATTAAAATGTCCTTTTCCTTTGCTGCTATCTGCTCTTGTAGCCACTTAGAGTTGGGTAGCCAATCACAGTCTGTTTGAGCTATCCACTTTCTAATATACTTCAGCTCCTTCATTATGTTAGGGAAACTTGTCCATTTTCTTACTGGACGAAGAACACGTCTATGCAATGCAGACATTGTAGCAATGTAGTCAGTGCAGTGCAGTGTAGTCAACTGCTGTCCTTGTAAGCCCTCAGTCTCAGTCAGTGACAGATTTGAGTTTAAGCAGGAATGTCCAGGTGCATCGTTGTAGCCAGCAGGTGGATGAAGTAAGGCTCCAGTGTCAGCAGAGGGACATACCGGAATAATTGAATTACACAAACCAGGGGGACAGGAGGACGAAGGTGGGTTGTCATTAGACACATCGTTCCAAGCTGCTGAGGACGGACCGTTACTAGTGTCTCTATGGTAGTCAGTGTACTCCGAGTGCTGGACAGTATTGATTATGTGAAGGTAACAAAGGTCTGACTGCCGTCGTCCAGTTTGGCCTTCACTCAATGACAGGTCTGAGTTCTGCTCTGTGGTATCTAGCTCCTTCTTCCCATTAGACAATTCTTGTCCATGTATTTGTTCTGCCGGTTGTTTTGTTTGTATTTTCATATCAGTGAGTTTTGTCTGACATTGAGGGTTGATGTGGAGGTTACGAGGTAATGGCCGCAGTCCACTTTGGCCCTCGATCAGTGACAGATCTGAGTTGAAGTGAGAATGTCCAGGTGCAGTGTTGCAACCAGCAGGCAGATATGGATGAGGGTAAACATGGCCATCCAAGGCTACAGTGTCAGCAGAGGGACATAAAAGAGTCATTGAATAATTGCAAAAAGCAGGGGGAAAGGAGGACGAAGGTGGTGGGATGTCATTGGACCCATAGTTCAAGGAAGCACAGTTGCTAGTGTCACTGTGGTAGGTACTGTACTCTGAGTGCCGGACTGAAGTGTATGATGGAATTGCAGAAGCAGCATTGGAATTGTACATTGCATCAGGATAGGTAACAAGATATTCTGGTTTCTCTAGATACTGATGGCGAGTAGTAGAGCCATCTCTGGAAACAATGATATTCTTATCTCCATCTCGTTCTCTCCCTCTCTCTCTGCTTCTCTGTCTAAAGTGTAGACCGTATTCAGAACATTGTGTTTGTTTCCTGCTATCCCTGGAGGTTTTGCTGGGGGAATGCTGATGATGGGAGGGACTAGAACTAGGCCTGTCAGACACTGAGGTTGATGAAGAGTAACGACTGTGATCACTTCGTACATGCTGAGGACTTCTTTTGCTCAGAGCTGTACCGTTCGACCTCAGTTCGGTTTCATTCTTCATACCATAGAGCCTCTTCTGTGTACGTTCTGCTAGTTTGCACATGTCATCTGCATCCATACTAAAACCAATCATCTTCAGAATGTTCTGGAGATCTCCCTGATGCTGCTCCAGTTTGGGTTTCTTCTCTTCCACCACTGGGGGAGACCTGGATCTACGACTAGAACCAAAATGGTGGTCGCCTCTATCATCACTCTGGGCAGATTTCTCCTCGAGCTGTAAGTTTATTTTACACCCCTCATTGGAAATGTGTTGATTGAGTAGTTCAGTCTTCCTCTCTTCACTGCGAGGCTGACAGTCTCGTTGGCTGTCACTCTCACACACACCTGACTTTTCCTTCACAACTGGGGTCTGACTACTATGCAGAAGACCCTGACCAGTAGGAGGATGCTCATTGTGATCAATGAGTATTTTATTCAGCATCTCAATGTCCACCCCTTTATTAAGTACACTGAGGAAACGCTGGAATCCATTGACAGTCGAGTTATTTTCCTCAACTGTTGTAGTAGGGCTCTGGCTTGGAGGTTGTGGTTTAACAGGGATCTGCCAAAGGGCACATGTAAGAAAACATCATTATCTGTTAAAGAGTGCAGCATGCATCAGGGAATTAAAACTTTGAGTGAGCTTCTCAGTACTACTCAGTACTTCACAAGCTTAGTAATTTCAACTATAGTTGAATACCATGGCTGAGTATATGCTCATGTTAATTTATGTTATGTTGGACAGGCGCTCCTAATAAAGTGGCTGGTGGTGAGTGTATTCATTATGAATACCGGTATATACGTGGAGGTAAGGAATTGTACAATAGTTAAGTGCTAGTTTGATAAGGCTGAACAAGTGTTCAACAAAGCTACAAACCTCCCCATGTGAATCCAATAAACCAGAATTACGGTGCCTGTTCATCAAAGCTTTCATTCTGAGTTTTAGAGGATGGTCATCTTTGTTCAAGGTCGACAAACTTGTCTTCTCCACAGGATTAGGTGGTGGAAGGTGGTCAGTTGGAGTGGAGAAGGCCTGAGCAGTTGGAAGGAATATAGTTTGTTACACCATCAGATGCACATATACGGACATCTACACCACTAGATAACGTACGCTGTGTAGGTCAAATATTAATTCAAAGAAATAGACAGATTATTTTGGCTATGGAGCCTTCATCAGGGTCAGAGCCGTAAAAACTGCATGATTAAATGTCACCAACTATGTGATAATATTTGCCTCTGAGATGTAGTGGAGTAGAAGTAAAAGTATTTAGGAATAAAAAATGCTGAAGTAAAGTCAAATTTAATACCTCAAAATTCAAAACTGAAGTATACTTGAGTAAATGTACTTACAGTAGTACAGTAGTCTCTCCACGCTTTCCTTCGCTGCACGATACCATCCACCCTCTCTTTCAGTGTTCTATTGCTGTACGCTGAACTTGAAGGCTGTTTGCTGCAGGAGAAACCTTCATCCTTTTCTCCTGTATTCATGAAGGGCAGAGTATTTCTCACAGAACTGTCCACTTTGCTAGAGAGATCCTCTTCCCGGTCTTCTTTAAACATCATCTGACATGGTGTCTTTGCTTTTAGGATGCTTTTTAAGGGTGGCTCTGTTGTTGTTGTCATCTGACATGGTGTCTTTGCTTTTAGGATGCTTTTTAAGGGTGGCCCTGTTGTTGTTTTCATAGCAATTGTAGTAGTTTTCTTGCAGAGTATTTGCTTCTCAATCTCTTTAAGTTCTCTCCTCTTCCTTGCCAACTCTTTATCTATCTCACTCAGTTCCTCTGGTTCGCTATCTGGGTCTGAAGATGTGACCATTTCTGGGTTAAGATTATTGGAATTCAGCCTGTATGACATATTATGCCTGTCGGATGAAGGTGTATGATGCTCCAAATCGTCATTAGTGCCCATCATGGTATGTGGTCGTTTGTTGTCTTTTACTGAATAATAACCACAACGTGGGACATTCATTCTCTGTATTTTCCCTGGAATCTCGTCTTGGTCTTGGATCAATGAAGGCATTTCCATTGTCTCTGGTGAGTGTAATTGCCAGTCTGTAGGATCCATCCAGTTTAGGGATTATTACTGCATAACAAAACAAGGGGAAAACATGGTTTAAAATCAGCAAACGTCCAACATAACACGTACACTTTTGACACCGTGAACCACTCCATACTGGTTAACAAGCTTAAAGCTATTGGTTTTGATAGCACATCAGTGAGCTGGATGCAATCCTACCTGGAGGGGAGAGAACAGATGGTGGAGGTGAACGGAACACTGTCCCCCCCCCCCCCTCCCAGTGAGCTGTGGCGTCCCTCAAGGAAGCATACTAGGGACTTTACTGTTCCTAATATATGTTAACGACATGACATCAGCTTGTGACTGCAACTTGTTCCTGTTCGCAGACGACTCAGCACTGCTGGTCTCAGACAGGAACAAACTGCAGGTTGAAAAGACCCTCAGCTCTGAACTCGGTAGAATCTGCACCTGGCTCGCTGATAACAAACTATCCTTACACCTGGGAAAAACTGAATCCATTCTCTTCGGATCAAATAGTAATCTCAGCAAGGCAGATGGCTTCTTGGTTAGAGTGGGTGACAACATTATCACACGAAAAGATGAAATGACCTACCTAGGTTCCATCCTGGAGGCCAATCTTTCCGGTGATAAAATGGCCACCAACGTAATCAAAAAAGTAAATCAAAGAACAAGATTCCTTTACAGGATCTCCTCACTGGTCAACAAAAACACCTTGAAGATCTTAACCGGAGCCCTCGTACAAGGATTCTTTGACTATGCATCCACCTCTTGGTACCACAGCACCTCAAAGGCCCTTAAAACAAGGCTCCAGACCTCCCAAAACAAACTGGGCAGGCTCCTACTTGGCCTCACCCCCCGAACCCACCTCACCCCTGCCCACTTTGACAGGCTGGGATGGCTTAGGGTCGACGACAGAGTACAGCATCTTGCAATGGGTCTGGTCCACAAGATTCGATACACCACTAAGATACCCATGTACCTGTCTACCTGTCCACACCCACAACACCAGAGGGAGTGCAACAAACCATGTACAACCCAGATTCGGCACAAACAAGGGACTAAATTATTTTCACTCCTATGCCACCAAAATGTGGAACGCCCTACCAACAGTCATTAAGACATGTGAATCCCTTGACTCCTTCAAAACCGCTCTCAAAGGGCACCTACGGATGGCTGCAATTCGAAACTGGCCTCTGTAAAATCTGAATCCCCCCCCCCCCCTTTCCCCTCACTGTATATGTATCTTTTCCCCTTTTTCTTCCTATATGATGAATTCCTGTTCTGTTCTTTAACTACATAGAAGTGTCTATTTGTATGTCTCTAAATGTTTTGATGAATTAAACAATGTGGACCCTGTTGTAAACAAGTGTAACGCTTAATTGGGTCGTCCACTGACAGTTAACAGTCTTTGTATTGAGTCTGTGCTTGAAATGTACTGTAATTCTACAAACTGTTAATACATATTTCAATCAATCAATCAAAAAACACAAAAAAAAAACTACAACAATGTTAAAATAAGCTAAATCTGTTAATTGATCCTTTTTTAACTTTGAGAGAAATAACCCCAACTTGGTACCACAACACCTTCGATAAACTACCAAGATACGCATGGCCATGGTCTGTCTAATGTCAACGAAGTTGATGGATATAAAAATATAATCCATCTTTTAATGACGATAGCTTTGAAAGGACTGTATAATTAAGAAAACATTGTAAATATCTATAACTTCAATAGCTCAGCAGGGAGACCAATTAAATACCGTGCTGTATTTACCTTAAAATGAGTGAATAGCCCTTTAAATGACCATCACTGTACCAAAAATAGAAACATACCTTAAAAAATGATTTGGAGGCAGATGAAATAAAGTTCGGAGAGAGTTTAAGGTTTAACCATTATTTTAGTAGGTATAAAGTCAACTTACATAGAGAATGTGCTACATGGTTCAGATAATAGTATTTACATCAATATAATTTAGAATAATCAATTGTTGATTCCAAAAGAACCCGAAGCTGAACTGAACTTCCGAACTGAACTCCGGACCTGAACCCCTCTTCACAGTATTTGTTCCAGGCTAAATACTGCAGATCACGTCAGATTTGTTGATATAATGTTCATTGGCTGTAGATGTTTCATGTCCGCAATGTCAGATGACAAAACCAGTGTTGGCGCTCTTTCATTAGTGCAGCGCCTAGATGATGAGGATGGCGTAGCGACGCAGAGTTCATCTTCCTTGGTTCAGTCATTGATGCCCATTGAAGCCTGGAGAGCGCCTAGGCAGGCGTTGCCAGGCAACCTGTAGATAACTTTCCCTGCACTGTACTTTCGGCAGAGAAAGAACACTCCCTGACTCAGTGAGCAGCTATCTCACTCGGCCAAGGTCATATGCATGTAGACTCCAACCATAATAGACACTTCATTATTGCACGTTTGTGGCTGGTGGCAGACAACATGGAGACTGAATAAGGAGTCAACAAGATATTAAATGGGACAGATGAAAACATATTTTGGCCATAAACCTGAATGACATGACATTTAGGATGATTAGGAACAACGCTGTATAAACAGGCCGTAGGCTAAGAGTAAAACGATGATCTGGAGCTAGCCCAAATTTTTTGATTCTCGTAGAGGTTTTTTTCGATTCTGACGAATCTCTCTACGAGAGTCAAAACGCTAACTCCGCCCCTAATGTCGAAGAAGCAAACTGATGCCTTTAAATCACTCTTACCTTGTACAAATGCAAAATCTAAGCTGCTTTTCATGTTGCCCCACTTGTTTGTGAGCTCTGCGGAAGCATATTAAACTCTGTCAATGCTTATTTTTCAATAAAAAAGGTATTTTAGCCATCTTGCTTTTCTCTCCATTGTAAATGCGCAAGAGAACCCTGGCCGCTAGGGTCGCGGGCAATATTCTGTTGCGCCGTTTACCGCATTTACAATTCTGTTGCGCCGTTTACCGTATTTACAATGGAGAGAAAAGCAAGATGGCTGCGGGTGAAAGAAATACTCAGAAACAGAGTTGACTATAAAACGTTTTTTATTGAAAAATAAGCATTGACAGAGTTTAATATGCTTCCGCAGAGCTCACAAACAAGTGGGGCAACATGAAAAGCAGCTTAGATTTTGCATTTGTACAAGGTAAGAGTGATTTAAAGGCATCAGTTTGCTTCTTCGACATTAGGGGCGGAGTTAGCGTTTTGACTCTCGTAGAGAGATTCGTCAGAATCGAAAAAAACCTCTACGAGAATCAAAAAATTTGGGCTAATCTGGAGCATAAGGTGACAATATGAATGATCCGGCCTGGGTCAAAGTTCAGGAGAATATGAGACATTGACCACTGGACATTAGTTTGTAAACAGATAAGACCCATTTTATCTTGTTGACTCCTTATTCAGTCTCCATGTTGTCTGCCACCAGCCACAAACGTGCAATAATGAAGTGTCTATTATGGTTGGAGTCTACATGCATATGACCTTGGCCGAGTGAGATAGCTGCTCACTGAGTCAGGGAGCGTTCTTTCTCTGCCGAAAGTACAGTGCAGGGAAAGTTATCTACAGGTTGCCTGGCAACGCCTGCCTAGGCGCTCTCCAGGCTTCAATGGGCATCAATGACTGAACCAAGGAAGATGAACTCTGCGTCGCTACGCCATCCTCATCATCTAGGCGTTGCACTAATGAAAGAGCGCCAACACTGGTTTTGTCATCTGACATTGCGGACATGAAACATCTACAGCCAATGAACATTAGATCAACAAATCTGACGTGATCTGCAGTATTTAGCCTGGAACAAATACTGTGAAGAGGGGTTCAGGTCCGGAGTTCAGTTCGGAAGTTCAGTTCAGCTTCGGGTTCTTTTGGAATCAACAATTGATTATTCTAAATTATATTGATGTAAATACTATTATCTGAACCATGTAGCACATTCTCTATGTAAGTTGACTTTATACCTACTAAAATAATGGTTAAACCTTAAACTCTCTCCGAACTTTATTTCATCTGCCTCCAAATCATTTTTTAAGGTATGTTTCTATTTTTGGTACAGTGATGGTCATTTAAAGGGCTATTCACTCATTTTAAGGTAAATACAGCACGGTATTTAATTGGTCTCCCTGCTGAGCTATTGAAGTTATAGATATTTACAATGTTTTCTTAATTATACAGTCCTTTCCAAGCTATCGTCATTAAAAGATGGATTATATTTTTATATCCATCAGAAGTCAACACCCACAACACCAGAGGGAGTTCAACAAACTATGTGCAACCCAGATTCGGCACCAACAAGGGAAATTCATTTCGCTCCTATGCCACCAAAATGTGGAACGCCCTACCAACAGTCATTAAGACATGCGAATCCTTTGACTCCTTCAAAACCGCTCTCAAAGGGCACCTACTCTGAATCCCCCACAGGCCCACACCCTTTTTGCCTCTATGATTTCCTGTTTTGGGCTATATATATTAGTGTATATTTGTATGTCTCTAAATGTTTTTGATGAATTGAAAACGGTGGGCCCTATTGTAATGGTGTCGTCCACTCACAGTTAAGTTTTTGTATTGAGTTAATTGTGCTTGAAAAGTACTGTAATTCTGCAAACTGTTAATAAATACTTCAATCAATCAAAACGTATCCCCATTTATTGTACACTTTCCTATAGTTAAATAATAAACACAACTCACAGCTCCTCTGAGTGAGTCCTCTTCCGTGTCTGTCTCCAACGAAACATCAATCTGTCGTTGCTATAGTGTCAAACGGTGACATTTAGCGGTTACATATACGCTGAAAGCCTGGGTATCGAGGCTAGTGCTACATATACGCTTCCACGGTGCTTGTAAAAACGATTAATTTTAATGACCACGTCGTTGACCATGCACATACAAATATTAACAAGAGGAAGAGAATGCTAAAAGCTTAACCAAACATGCAAACATGGCTATGGTGTTCAAACTGCAAATACCGCCACCATGTGGACGGGAGTTACATTTGTTGGTAAAAAATAAAACACTTTTCTCACTCTCACACAAACTCGCACACGCACACGCACACGCACACACACACACACGCACACACACACACACACACACACACACACACACACACACACACACACACACACACACACACAGTGAAGTGGCAATATGACAATGTTATTAAAGTAAGTAAAGTCATGGTTTTGGCATTAAAATGACAGTATTCGTCCTACCAACCAACCATAAAAAATACTCATTATGCAGAATGCCCCATTTCACAATAAGTTGAAATGAATCACATTATTGTATTGACATTCGTATGTGTTCATTACTTTAATCATTCAACTGTATTACATTTGAAAAGCAATAACCACAGGCTAGCCTGACACTGAGTCTGAATTTTTATTTCGTTTCACTTCATATTTTTTAAATGGTAGCGATTCAGGTCTGGAGCCAGGCTAATAGGCTAGTACAAGTTGTACAACTAGCAAAAAAAACATGACAATTCACGAGGTACAAAAAGAAATATAACAAAGACATACACTTAAATCAACAAAACAGCCCTTAATGAAGTAATACAACTTAAAATATACCATCTGCCCTATTGGCCTGAATATAAGACTGGGGTCATATTATAATCTAGACTGTTTGACATTCAATGTTCTTTTTTCACAAATGAGTCTTGAAAAATGGAGGTAGTCTTATAATCAGTGCTTATAGGGACAATACGGTATATCATACTGGATCTGCCTGAATCTGCCCACCACGGGAGACACACCAAAAATAGTGACTAGGGGACACGGAGGCCCCGGAAAGCTAAAAGAATGGAGTATTTCAAGAAACGACAAATACACGCTACCATTTATTGCTGCAGAAAAGTAAATCGCGAAAAGAGAAAACTTCTTCTAAAATATTCTAAACATACAAGGGGAAGGAAAACCTGTTATTCGTCACATCAACTTTTACATAATGTTTTTGTCCAGTGTCTACACTGTTAAGATTTTGAAATGTGAAATAGGAGAGCTGCACTGTCTTAAGATATGGGTCTGGAGGCAAATTTATTCATTTTATTCAGGTATATCAGAAAGAATGAAACTTGAACACAATAATCTTTCTCAATTGCAGATTTAAAGTGTATTGCTAAGCTTTTTATCAGACACTGGTTCAGACTCAGGGCATTATAAACCTTTGAAAAACAATTAAACGCAATATTATTGTGTTATATTATATACAGTATATACACTTGTACAGAACTAGTTACCTTTGGAAAAAAGTAATATTACTGAAGGTAACTAGTTACTTAAGTTACTTGGTGTTCGGATATATGATCATTAAAATGTACTGTTTCTTTTCTTCTAGCTGCTTCTGTAGCCACTCAGGGTCACATTTTGCTTTAGTTATACTATTTCTAACATACCTTAGACAGTTCTGTAGTGACTTGAGATCACGCCCTATTCCTACTGGAAGAAGAGCACGTCTATAGCACTCTGGAATGTTGTCAGTGTACTCTACTTCCAACTGCTTTCCTTGTATGCTGCTCGCCTTGCTCGGCATTTCTTTTAGTCCTTCCTTTTGTCCTGGCATTTTCTTTTCTTCCGTTTGGAATGTTGCTTTGGTGACCATATTGACGGTGGATTGCTGTCCAGTTTGGCCTTCACTCAGTGACAAGTCTGAGTTCTGCTCTAATCTCTTCAAAATGTACTGTTCCTTTGCTGCTAGCTGCTTCCGTAGCCAATCAGAGTTGCGTGGGTACGATTTTACTTCGATCTCAGTTTCCTTTCTAACATACTTCAGCTGCTCCTTTAGCCAAGAGAAAGGACGCCTTTTTCCTACTGGAAGTCCAGCGGTATAGGACTGTGGAATGTAGTCTCTGCACTCTGAGTCTCCTTCCAACTGATTGCTTCTCTGACTTTCTATTTGTCCTAACTTTTGTTCACATGCAGCATCAGGATAGGTAACAAGATATTCTGGGTTCTCTAGATACTGATGGCGACCAGTAGAGCCATCTCTGGAAGCAATTATATTGTTGTCTCCATCTCTCCTTTGCTCTCTACTTCCGCTCTCTCTGCTTCTCTGTCTAAAATGTAGACCGTATTCAGAGATTTGTGTTTGTTCTCCGCTATCCCTGGAGGTTTTGCTGGGGGAATGCTGATGACGGGAGGGACTAGAACTCGGCCTGTCCGACCTCAGTTTGGTTTCATTCTCTATCCCATAGAGCCTCTTCTGTGTACGTTCTTCTAGTTTGCACATGTCATCTGCATCCATACTAAAACCAATTGTCTTCAGAATGTTCTGGAGGTCTTCCTGATGCTGCTCCAGTTTGGGTTTCTTCTCTTCCACCACTGGGGGAGACCTGGATCTACAACTAGAGCCAAAATGGCGGTCGCCTCCGTCGTCACTCTGGGCAGATTTCTCCTCACGCTGGATGTTTCTTTTACATGCCTCGTTGGTATGTTGATTGAGCAGTTCAGTTGTCCTCTCTGCACTGCCAGACCGACGGTCCCTCTGCCCAGCTCCACATTGTAATCGTTGGCTGTCACTCTCGCGCACACATGACTTTTCCTTCACAACTGGGGTCTGACTATGCAGAAGACCCTGACCAGTAGGAGGATGCTCATCGTCATCAATGACTATTCTATTCAGCATCTCAATGTCCACCCCTTTATTAAGTACACTGAGGAAACGCTGGAATCCATTGACAGTCGAGTTCGTTTCCTCAACTGTGGTAGTAGGGCTCTGGCTGGGAGGTTGTGGTTTAACAGGGATCTGCCAAAGGGCACATGTAAGAAAACATAATTATCTGTTAAAGAGTGCAGCATGCATCAGGGAATTAAAACTTTGAGTGAGCTTCTCAGTACTTCAAAAGCTTACTAATGTATTCTACATTTTCAAGAAATTGCTAGACATTATAGTTGCATGCCATGGCTGAGTATGTTAATTTATGTTATGTTGGACAGGTGCTCCTAATAAAGTGGCTGGTGGTGAGTGTATTTAATTCTGAATATATGCGTGGAAGTCAGTAGTACAATAGTTAAGTGCTAATTTGATAAGGCTGAACAAGTGTTCAACAAAGCTACAAACCTCCCCATGTGAATCCAATAAACCAGCATTACGGTGCCTGTTCATCAAAGCTTTCACTCTGAGTTTTAGAGGATGGTCATCTTTGTTCAAGGTTGACAAACTTGTCTTCTCCACAGGATTAGGTGGTGGAAGGTGGTCAGTTGGAGTGGAGAAGGCCTGAGCAGTTGGAAGGAAAATAGTTTGTTACACCATCAGATGCACAAATACGGACATCTACACCACTAGATAACGTATGCTGTGTCGGTCAAATATTAATAAAAAATATAAATAGCCACAGATTCCTCACAGAGGACGGGGGGCAGACGTTAGTCCGATTTTTTGTAATAATCAAAATCTACAAAGTAACTATAGTAACTGCAGTAAATAAATACATATTAGGAATCGGAAATACTGAGGTAAAGTTCAATTTAATACCTCAAAATTGTACTTTAAGTACTGTAGTACTAGTAAATGTACTTACAGTAGTTATTTTCCACGCTTTCCTTCTTCGCTGCACAATACCATCCACCCTCTCTTTCAGTGGTCCATTGCTGTAGGCTGAAGGCTGTTTGCTGCAGGAGAAACCTACATCCTTTTCTCCTGTATTCATAAAGTGCAGAGTATTTCTCACAGAACTGTCCACTTTGCTAGAGAGATCCTCTTCCCTCTTCCCTGTCGGCCTAGTTGTTTTCATAGCAATAGTAGTTTTCTTGCAGAGTATTTGCTTCTGAATCTGTTTAAGTTCTCTCATCTTCCTTGCCAACTCTGTATCGATCTCACTCAGTTCCTCTGGTTCACTATCTGGGTCTGAAGATGTGACCATTTCTGGGTTAAGATTATTGGAATTCAGCCTGTATGACATATTATGCCTATCGGATGAAGGTGTATGATCCAAATCGTCATTAGTGCCTATCATGGTATGTGGTCGTTTGTTGTCTTTCACTGAATAATAACCACAACGTGGGACATTCATTCTCTGTATTTTCCCTGGAATCAGTCCTAGTCTCTGGTGCCAGTCCATGGTTTAGTCTGTTCCAGACAGCTCAGGGATTATTACTGCATAACAAAACAAGGGGAAAACGTGAGGTTTAATCAGCAATTTCGTCCAACATAACAATTAAACAACACAAAAAGAACGACGCTGTTAAAATAAACTAAATCTGTTAATTGATCCTTTTCTTAACTTTGGGAGAAATAAACCCAACTTGAGCCCTAGCTATTTGTACACTTTCCTAGAGTTCTGATGAATTGAAAATGGTGGACCCATCACACAAGTGTAATGCTTTACCAGTCTGTCGTCCACAATCGTATTGAGTTGTGCTTTCTTTCGTTTGAAATGTACCCATTCTATCTGCATACTGTTAATAAAATAATAATACCAGTAATTCAATCAATCAAATAATAAACAACTCACAGCTCCTCTTCGTATGTCTCCACCGAAACATCAACGTCACCGTTTGACAAGTGTCAAACGGTGACATTTAGCGGTTGCAGGCAAATATATACGCAGACGCTTCCACGGTGCTTGTAAAATGAACTATGAATTATTACCACATTGAACATGAACATAAAGTTTGACAAGAGAAAGGGAATGGTAAAAGCTTAGCCATTAGCGCCATAGATATATTTACTGTCTCTATGGTTATAGGACCGTATACGGAGTACAGACAAGACTGCAAATACGACGCCACCATGTGGACGGAGTCAAATTTGTTTTGAAAAAAACACTCAAAACACACACACACACACACACACACACACACACACACACACACACACACACACGTAGGGTGACCAGATCCAAACTGCTCATTTGAGGGACAGAAGTATTGCTTATGTGGGACAAGTGGGATGGGGGGACCCCGTCCCCCCCATCCCACTTGTCCCACACAAGTGATACTGGAGTACCGGGTTAGCAACTTACTATAGGCCTACTTGAGTTGCTATTAAATGCCTTGATGTCATATTCGACCATAGGCCTATTGGCTATCATTTATAAACTCCTCTGGTGTCTCACAATTTGTTTTAAAAGCATGCTTTATTTTTTATTTGTATGCTATTTTAACAGGCTTAAAAACACATCTTGCAGGAAGAGACAACAAGAGAGCTTTACAACAGAAGGCTAACTATTAGGGGACTAACTATTAGGGCATTTGAACACTGATGCAATTGCCTGTCATCAGTCACAATGTGGGACAGGGTCTCAATCTGTGGGACACCTGAACAGTCTTGGAAATGAGGGACTGTCCCACGCAAAGAGGGACATCTGGTCACACTACACACATGTCCTACCAAACACCATATTCTTACTTTAATTGAACTGTATTACATTTGAAAAGCATTAAGGCAGGCTAGTAGCCTGACACTAGAGTCTGAATTTTCATTTTGTTTCACTTCAGATTCTTTTTAATGGTAGCGATCAGGTCTGGAGCCAGGCTAACCTAAGACATAACATAAGACATAATAAAGTGACATGTCTCATTTCCAGTCCTCAGCTCATAGTCATACAAACTATTAAAAGAAACATGACAATTCACACAAGGTAGGCCTACAAAATAAATTCTAACAAAGACATCATTCACTTAAAGGACCACTTCACTAGCCTGGTTAATAAACCAGACCGAATTTTATCATGATTATTAGTGAGGACCTATTATATGAAGATAGGTTGAAAAGTGGTGAAGTGGTCCTTTAAGTTACTCAATAAAAGTCAACCAAACAGCCCTTAATGAAGTCATACAATTCAGGGGTATTCAACTGGCGGCTGCGTAGCGCCCTTGTGGCCCTTGGAACAATAAATTGGGAAATGGTCTGACAAGTAGGTCTACATCTATTCTAAGGTAGCATCTCTGCTGTCGGGACGAAACCACAACTCCAAAATTATCATGTTTCAGGAAATGAGGAAAATTAAGAAAACCTTATATTTTGAAAACAAAGCAATACTGTCTCATCAAAGCTGGTGGTGTGACTTTATATAATGTCAATTACTAGCATGAGAGGGGGAGAGGTGGTGGAGTTAGTTGCTAGCAGACAGTTTGAAGGTCCAATGGAGTTAAGGTTTTGTCTAAAGTGTTTTTTACTACTTTCCATTGGTTCAATATTCCAAAACCTCAAAAATGAAGTTGGTTTCCTTCCGAACGATATACTTGTATAGACATATCACCCTGTGCACAAAATACAAATGTATTACGTACATTGGTGGTTTTACACAAAATGCATTTTGAGGACCCACAAATGTCCACACTGTGCGGCCCTCCACACACAATCATTACAGTTGTGGCCCCCGGCCTAATCTATTCTACATGATCATACTGGATCTGCCTAGTCACCAAAAATAGTGACTAGGGGACACACAGAGGTACCGGAAAGCCAAAAACAACTGCAGAGTATTTTTTTTAAACTACAAATGAACAAACACACACAGACAGGACCTACGGCATGCTGCGGAAAAGTAAATAGCCAAAAGAAAAAACATATCTTCTAAACATACATGGGCCACATCAACTTTCACATGTTTCTGTCCAGTGTCTACACCAGAGGTGCCCAAAATTAAAAATGACCAGCTCAACAAAGTCTACCCACCTAAGACAAATGCACTTGAAATGTTAAATAGAGGGGGAGAAATGGAATAGGCAGGGGTTTTTACTTTAGTATTTAATTCGTAATGCTACCGTTTGTTAATCAATCAAGTCAAGTCACCTTAATTCAAGTTGCAGATGCCAAAAATAGTTTATTTAAATTAAATATTCTTTAGGGGCATGTCAGAGGCATGTCATGTGATCTTATCTACCTTTGTACAATGTTAAGATTTTGAAATATGAAATAGGAGAGCTACACTGCCAATCAGTCTTAATATGGGCCTGGAGACAAATTAGTATTCTGGTGTAATTAATAAAGAATAAAACTTGCACACAATATTTCTCAATTGCAAATTTAATGTGTATTGCTAAGCTTTTTATCAGACACCGGTTCAGACTCAGAGCATTAGAAATCTTTGAAACACAATATTTACATTTACATACAGTATAATATACAGTATATATTATATACAGTATATACACATACAGAACTAGTTACCTTTGGAAAAAAGTTAATTGTGTAATATTACTCAAAATGTGAAAATATACGTACTTACTTTACTAGTCATGGAAAAAAGAAATATTACCGAAGGTAACTAGTTACTTAACCCATTTAGACCCGAGGACAATTCTACAAATGTCATGAGTTTTCTAGGTTTCTATGCGAGTTGTTCTCATGTCAAGGACCCCTGGAATTATCTATATTTGACCACGGACCCCCATCTCAAAATATGTTGTTCCAGGGACCCCCCCCCCCCCAGAAGCAAATACTTGAGTAAAAAACGTTCGCTCTGAAAGAATATATATTCTAAGAATTACACCACATTGTCACGATTTTTCAAAAATAGCAGATCTACAAGCTCGAAGTGCTGTTCTAGCTGATCTGCTATTTTTAAATAGATAAAGTATAACATAATGCTTAAAACACCAAAAAGGGTTGTTCGGATATATGATCATTAAAATGTCCTTGCCCTCTTCCGCTGCGTTGTCTTATCTGAGTTCGTGGGAGGGTTTGATCAGACTTGCAAGATATGGGGGAGCCATACCCTTGGTTGCTTTGAATGCCAGCATCAGAGTTTTGTATTCTGTGCGGGCAGCGACCGGGAGCCAATGAAGGAAGCGGAGAAGGGGGAGACATGTGAGAATTTTGGCTTGTTGAAGACCAAGGGAGCTGTGGCATTTTGGCCAGGCCAGTAAGGAGGGAGTTCCAATAGTCTTGAAAATACTGTTTTGAAAAAACTGATGTAGTGTTGTCTGGATTAGTAGCACCAAAGAGCCGACTACCCTCCCCCCGAACCTCAAATGACGTCACATTGTAGGCTCTACAGAGCCGAACCGACTTTTATTCGGCTCTAAAATAGGAGTATGAATCGTCCCCAAGTCTACTTCCAACTGCTGTCCTTGTATGCTTCTCTGACATTCTTTTTGTCCTTACTTTTGTTCCGCTTTGGTGACAGTATTGATGGCGGATTTCTGTCCAGTTTGGCCTTCACTTAGTGACAGGTCTGCGTTCTTAGGACCTTTAAAATGTACTGTTCCTTTGCTGCTAGCTGCTTCCGTAGCCACTCAGAGTTTCGCCTACGGTTACACCTTGCTTGGATCTCAGTTTGATTTCTAACATACTTCAGCTGCTCCTTTAGCCAAGAGAAAGGACTCACTTTTCCTACTGGAATAGGGCCACCATAAGTCCACCATAAGTCAGTCCACCAGTTCACAGTTTTTTGGTTATTTACTGCCAGCTTAGCCCAACCACTCACCCTCACTGGTGTGCACCCTTTCCAGTTTTGTCTACCAGTGCACTCCGAGTCTCCTTCCAACTGCTGTCCTTCTATGCTTCTCTGACTTTCTTTTTGTCCTTCCTTTTGTTCCACTTTGGTGACAGTATTGACGTCGGATTTCTGTCCAGTTTGGCCGTCTGCGTTCGGATTCAGGATCATTAAAATGTACTGTTCCTTTGCTGCTACCTCCTTCCGTAGCCACTCAGGAAGCCATGCAGAATTGTGTTTACTGAGGTCACAGCTTTTTAGAGCTATTCTAACATGACTCAGCTCATTTTTTAGCAAAGGAAAACCAAGCTCTATTCCTACTGGAAGAAGACAACGGATAATGTCTACTTTCAACAGCAGTTTTTCAACGCTTATCGAACTTTCTTTTTGTCCTTCATTTTGTTCTGCCATTTTCTTTTCTTCCATTTGGAATTCTGCTTTGGTGCCCGTATTGACGGCAGATTGCTGTCCAGTTTGTCCTTCACTCAATATGTGAGAGCTCTGCTCTAGTCTATACTGTAGCTGCTTCTGTAGCCACTGAGAGTTGAGTTGAGGGTTACACTTTGCTTCGGTCTCAGTTTGCCTTCTAACATACTTCAGATGCTCATTTAGCCAAGAGAAAGGACTCTGACTTTCTATTTGTCCTTCCTTTTGTTCTGCTTTGGTGACAGTATTGACGGCAGATTGCTGTCCAGTTTGGCCTTCACTCAGTGACAGGTTTGAGTTACTTGGTGTTCGCTCCACTCCTGCTTGCTTTTCTCCTGTGAATTGATCAGAGGGAAACCGGTAAACTGTTTTGTTTACCGGATGAGGGTAAACATGGCCATCCAAGGCTCCAGTGTCAGCAGAGGAACATAAAGGAGTCATTGAATCATTACAAAAAGCAGGGGGATAGGAGGACGAAGAAGGTGGGATGTCACTGGACCCATAGTTCAAAGAAGCACAGTTGCTAGTATCACTGTGGTAGGCACTGTACTCTGAGTGCCGGACTGAAGTGTATGATGGAATTGCAGAAGTAGCATCGGGATTCATTGGTATTGCACATGCAGCATCAGGATAGGTAACAAGATATTCTGTGTTCTCTAAATACTGATGGCGACCAGTAGAGCCATCTCTGGAAGCAATGATATTCTTGTCTCCATCTCGTTCTCTCTCTCTGCTTCTCTGTCTAAAGTGTAGGTATTCAGAACATTGTGTTTGTTCCCTGCTATCCCTGGAGGTTTTGCTGGGGGAATGCTGATGACGGGAGGGACTAGAACTAGGCCTGTCAGACACTGAGGTTGATGAAGAGGAACGACGGTGATCACTTCGTACATGCTGAGGACTTCTTTTGCTCAGAGCTGTCGCGTCCGACCTCAGTTCGGTTTCATTCTTCATACCATAGAGCCTCTTCTGTGTACGTTCTGCTAGTTTGCACATGTCATCTGCATCCATACTAAAACCAATTGTCTTCAGAATGTTCTGGAGATCTCCCTGATGCTGCTCCAGTTTGGGTTTCTTCACCTCCACCACTGGGGGAGACCTGGATCTACGACTAGAGCCAAAATGGCGTTTGCCTCCATCGTCACTTTGGGCGGATTTCTCCTCACGCTGGATGTTTCTTTTACATGCCTCGTTGGAAGTATGTTGATTGAGCAGTTCAGTCGTCCTCTCTGCACTGCCAGACCGACTGTGCCTCTGCCCAGCTCCACATTGTAATCGTTGGCTGTCACTCTCGCGCACACATGACTTTTCCTTCACAACTGGGGTCTGACTATGCAGAAGACCCTGACCAGTAGGAGGATGCTCATCGTCATCAATGACTATTCTATTCAGCATCTCAATGTCCACCCCTTGATTAAGTACACTGAGGAAACGCTGGAATCCTTTGACAGTCGAGTTATTTTCCTCAACTGTGGTAGTAGGGCTCTGGCTGGGAGGTTGTGGTTTAACAGGGATCTGCCAAAGGACACATGTAAGATAACATCATTATCTGTTAAAAGGATCCCTAGCTAATAAGACAAATATGCCTCAAAACATTATACTTGCCCTCTACAACTAAAATAAAAACACCTTAAATATTGTATTCTTTTCATAAATAGAGAATCTTTCACTCAATAGGAGCTGCTCCTGTCGCAAGTTGATGATGTCATATGTCCATGTGGTCTAGCCCTATGGAATGTATAGAGTGCATATGCTAATAAAAACAACTTTATGCTTCCTAAAGATAATCAAAGCAATATTTTAAATACTTTTTTATTAGCACGTGCATTCAATACGTTCCATAGGGCTGGACCACACAGACATATGACATAATCAACTTGCGACAGGAGCAGTTCCTATTGAGTGAAATATTCTCTATTTATGAAATAAATAAAATATTTAAAGTGTTTTAAATTTTGACTTTTAGTTAGAGGGCAAGTATAATGTTTTAAGGCATATTTGTCATATTAGCCAGGTTTCCTTTTAAAGAGTGCAACATGCATCAGGGAATTAAAACTTTGAGTGAGCTTCTCAGTACTTTGGTGAGTGTATAATATAAATATATGCGTGGAGGTCAAGAATTGTACAATAATAAGAGATAGTTTGATAAGTGTTCAACAAAGCTACAAACCTCTCCATGTGAATGCAATAAACCAGAATTACGGTGCCTTTTCATCAAAGCTTTCACTCTGAGTTTTAGAGGATGGTCATCTTTGTTCAAGGTCGACAAACTTGTCTTCTCCACAGGATTAGGTGGTGGAAGGTGGTCAGTTGGAGTGGAGAAGGCCTGAGCAGTTGGAAGGAAAACAGTTTGTTAGTTACACAACCAGATGTACACATCTACACCAGTAGATAACATATGGTGTGTAGGTCAAATATTAATTTAAAAAAATAGCCACAGATTCCACAGTCCTCACTAGTTGGGAGACATGTAATCACACACAAAGGTTTTTGGCTATGGATCCTTCATCAGGGTCATAGCCGAAACACTGATTAAATGTCACCAGCGATGAGGACGGGGGCAGACGTACAAACAGTCTGACATGTGTGGCCGGTTAAGACTCCCCCGTGGCTCCAACATGGGTGGCCGCAATTTGCAACACTAGATTTTTTTAAATAATGGGATGAATCTAGAGTTGAATTGCTTGTATTAAACAATATTAAACTCACCAACATTGCAGCTGTAGGGAAAGCTTGAATTATCCTCTTTCAATCTGCAAAGCGTTTGTTTCATAAAAATCCACCGTAGACGTGTTATGACTTATGAGCTACTTTCTGTCAAGAAATTCTGTGCAGAGTTTGGAGGCGCTCGTCAAAGTCACTGAACAGCCCCGCATACCACCTGTTTCGAATTTGCACATAATGCAGCAGCACGACCCTTTAATAAAAATGAGTGCTTCCAAACTCCAACAAAATATCATGGCACAGAATTTCTTGACAGAAAGTAGCTCATGACGGTGGAGTTTTATGAAACAAAGGCTTTGCCATTTGAAAGAGGATTCAAGCTTTCCCTACAGCTGCAATGTTGGTGAGTTTAACGTCATTTTATACATGCAGATCGCAAATGCAATTTGGATGAATGGGATGTCAATGGATGGTATTGCAACTCTAGATTCATCCCATTATAAAACAATCTAGTGTTGCAAATTGCGGCTACCGTCCACTCACCTTTGTAAGAAAACCACCTTTGTAAGAAAAAGTACTCAATAGTTTTACTTAAGTAAAAGTATCAATACTGTAATGCATAAGTACTACGTTACAAGTACAAGGCTGGTATGTGTCATATTGCGACGCATTGTGAGCTAGTAGATCGGCTATTTTCAAAAATGTATGTAGGGCTGAAGTTGTTATTGTATTTTTTCGTAATAATAATAATCTAAAGCTACAAAGGAACTAGTAACTCATGTAGTGGCGTAAATAAAGGTATGATATTTGCCTCTGAGATGTAGTGGAGTAGAAGTAAAAGTATTAGGAATTAGAAATACTGAAGTAAAGTACAAATACCGTACTGCGCTATAAGTCGACTCTGAATATAAGACGACCCCCATTTTTCCAAAACTCATTAGTGGAAAAAGAACATTGAATGTCAAATAGTCTAGTCCCTGATTATAATACATAGCCTACGAGATACGACCCAATTTATTTAGGATATATCCATTATTGGAAATAAACGTAGTCTTATATTGCACTTCTGGTCAGTGGTAGCCCCTCTCGGAACCCTCCCTAAAGCTTTTATGAAATGATGCTTTTATTTAAGCTTTAGGTAGGGTTCCTGGACATTACTACATTTTCGAATGCGGATGTTGGAACGCGGACATAAACAAACTCTGCGTTAAGTCGATCTGCGGACTATGACGACGTTTTTTCTTGTGATGGCTTCTGAATGTGCGAACTATAAGTACCTATACAGTACATACCTCTGAGAATATCTCCTGTGTCGCGGAAGCCGTTAAGTATTTTTAATCCACGTTTGATTAAAAATGTCGCTTTCATTCTTCTTGTTTATTTACCGTTTATTGTACCGCCTCCCGATGTGCGGTTGGCTTTGCCGGCTACGTCCCTGCCTCTGATCTGCTCCGTCATAGCTATAGCGCCACTAGCTAGCCAGATAGGCGGTACAATGAGGTGTCAATAAACAAGGTAGGAAGAAGCGACATTTTTAATCAAACATAGATTAAAAATACTTAACAGCTTCCGCGACACAGGAGATATTCTCAGAGGTATGTATAGGTATTTATAGTTCGCACATTCAGATGCCATCACAGGAAAAAACGTCGTAAAACTGTGCAGATTCATTTCTCCGAACGTGTTTACATTGTATTTATGTGTGCATACCAGGTGGCAGCCGGCGGTGGACCAGGACCCCATGGTATAAAGTCTTAAAAATGTCAGAAACTTTACTACCATTGGGTTCTGCTTGTGGGGCTAGGTCAGTGGTTATTCCCAAAGGGGTCCTTGAGGGAGTTCCAGGGGGTCCCCAGCTAAATGATAGTTATAGGAACCAAATGGGCCCTTATTATATGGGTATGGGCCCTTATTATATGGGTCTGTGACTCTGTAACTCTGAGTGTACAAATGGAACCAAATGGACTTCAATTAACATTGATTTTACAATACAAATGGGGGTCTCAGAGATCCCATTAAATGGGGGTCCGTGGCCTATTGCATGTCAAACTGAGGGTTCTTGAAATTAAAATGGTTGAGAATCACTGCTAGAGCTGTACAAATCTTCTCTTATGGGGGTCACCGTCCCGGCATATCTTTTCAAATGGGGCGGGCTAATTAGTGTCAATTTGGGGGTCCTTGACGTGAAAAAGTTTGGGAACCACTGAATTAGGTACTGTAGTACTTTGAGTATAAATGTACTTACAGTAGTTGCTTTGCGCCACTGACCATCGGGCAACCTTCGCTGCATGATCCCATTCACTCTCTCTTTCAGCGGTCTGTTGTTGTTGTAGGCTGAAGACCATTTAGTGCTGCTGGGGAAACCTACATCCTTTTCTCCTGTATTCATAAAGGGCAGAGTATTGCTCACGGAATACATGTCCACTTTGCCAGAGAGATCCCTGGAATCAGTCCTCCGTCTTGGGCTTTTCCATTGTCTCTGGTGAGTGTATTTACTGTATTGCCAGTCTGTAGGATCCATGTTCCAGACAGTTCAAGGATTATTACTGCATAACAAAAAAAGGGAAAAGGTGAGGTTTAATCAACAAACGTCCAACACAAAAATGTGTGACAGTATTACTTAAAATAATCTAAATCTGTTAATTGATCCTTTTGTAACTTTGAGAGAAATAAACGGTTTAAACCCAACTTGACTCTCCTATTTGTACACTTTCCTAGAGTTCTGATCAATTGAAAATGGTGGACCCTGTTGTAAAGAAGTGTAATGTTTTAACAGTTTTTGTATTGAGTTGTGCTTTCATTTGAAATGTATCCATTCTGCATACGGTTAATATAAAGACTTCAATCAAATAATTATAATAAACACAACTCACAGCTGATATCCTTCGCCACCGAAACATCAATGTGTCGATGTGTCCATTTCACTTACAAGTGTCAAACGGTGACATGCGGTTACAGGCAAATATACACTTCCACGGTGCTTGTAAATCAAACTATGAATTATTAATGACCACCACGTTCACCATGAACATAAAGAGTATTGACAAGAGCCTGAGGAAGGGAATGCTAAAAGCTTAGCCATTAGCACGACCCAGCCTACTGGCAGACTTCCGGTGGACGACATCTTCAAAATAAGAGTGCCCTAGAGTATTGCCCATTGCCCATTAAAACTATAAATTGAGCATTTAAACGATGCTATAAGACACACATTATGATGCTATATGTTTCTGTGTCGAAATAAATACATAAATAACATAAAAACGTTATCTCAATGGATTTAAAAATACAAGTGCATTTTTTTAATGTCTTTTAGAAAACATTAACTTCGACACCTTATTCTGAAGGCAACCCGATGTCTTGCTCCCAGTGTTCAGTATACAGACAGACTGCAAATACGACGCCACCGAGTGGACGGTCACGGAATAAAATTTGTTTTGGGAAAAAAACTGAACACACGCATTACATTTGAAAAGCAATAACCACCTGTAGGCTATAGCCTAGCCTGACACTCAGTCTAAATTTTAATTTCGTTTCACTTTATTTATTTTTTTAAATATGCATGGTAGCAATTCAGGTCTGGAGCCAGGCTAACAGGCTACAACCCCGGCTACAACTCATACAAGGAGGATAAGACATAATAAAGTGACATGTTTCATTTCCATTGTGGTCCTCATACAAACTATTAAAAAAACATGACAATTCACATGAGGTACAAAAAAAAGAAAGACATAATACACTTAACATGTCTTAAATAAATAAAATTCAACAAAACAGCCCTTGTAATTGTTGAAAATAGTTTAACTTTAAATATGTACCCGAGGGGGCTTTGGAATAGCGGCACTGGCATTACATAAGACAAATGAAATGGTAAATTAGAGGGGGAGAAATGGAATAGGCAGGGCTTTTTACTTTAGTATTTAATTTGTAATGCTACCTACGTTTGTGTAGCTCTTTTTTATGTCAATCAATCAAGTCCCCTTAATTCAAGTTGCACATGCCAAAAAGTTTATTTTAATTAAAGATTGCCAAAGGGTTGCCATCAAAGTTGCCAAACATTTGCTAAGTAGCTCCCAATAAAAACACACAGGGGTCTTTGAAGACAAAGGATCTCTAAGATAAAGGACAGGATCATCACCTCACAACTGGCTGGCCCTAGTTTAGCCATTATCAGAGTCTAAACAAGCATTGTTTAGGTTTAAAGGAATTCGGACCCTGACTCCCACTTGGCAATGTCAGTACTGAGCTTCTCTATGTAAACTGTGATTTTAGAAGGTAAAGTTAAATGTACAGTTATGACATACTTTGAGAGACATAAGCTATCAAAATATACAACAAATGCTTTAATAGTTTTTGTATTGAGCTGTGCTTTTGTAAATTTTAAATGTACCCATTCTGCTAGAGCCACATTTTTTGTAATGGGATTGTTATAATCATGAGTTGCTCATGTCTGTGTGTACTTGAACTTGAGATACAGTGAGTGTAGCTACTTGATATGTATTGTGTACTGCCTGAACTGTAGCATACTTTATGGATAGGCTACGAGAGACATATCTCAGAGCCAGCAAGGTCAGCCATGCTGCATTAGTCAGTATCATGTGACGTTTCTATATGTCTCATATCTTATTGTCAGTTGTCACGTCATTATGATCCAGCACTATATATGTTTCCTGTTGTGTAATAAACTTTGTGAACCGTTGATACTGCCTCGTGTCTCGTTATTTAATTGTTCTCCCGGGCCCGCCGCCACAGTCGCCGTACCGAAGGAATAAGACAACTCAACCCGTTTCAGTTTTCCTCCCAGAATCTTCCCCAGTGAGGGGTGGGAGAGGCTGGACTTTTAGTTTCTCTAACTATAAACTTTCAATAGTACAAAGTACAAATATAATTTATGAAAAGCTACAGTGAAGTCTGTTCACAGAAGTTGTTGTAGGATATGTGGGGATTATCTGACGAGGTACTATTTGAGTGGGCAAAACCTTACATATACTAAATAATACTAAATTGTATATAGGATCAATATAAGTAAAATAATATAGCCTTTCCACAGGAGTATCTTTTTATATTATTCCAAAAAGAATACAAACAGCCAATAGCATATTACAAAGTTATCGCCCTCACTGGTGAAAATTCCGGGAGGAAAAACGGGCAAGCACCGGGGTGAGTTGTCCAGTAATCATTATCACACACCACCCATCCTGCTTCCTGCACACACCACCTGTCTGTTAGAACCTCTATGGTTAGAACCAGACGAGGGTCCAATTAGAGTTTACAACAGGGATGAATAGAGTTGCAATACCCTCCATTGACTCCCCACTGATCCAATTTGCTTTTACGATCCAAGTACAAATGGGGTTCAAAACTTTTGTTTGAACCAAAAGATATCAGGTACTGTACATATTAATGTGACAAAGCCCTTGCTACTCTCACTGATGTTGAACTCCAGGCTGTCACCATCAGAGACCTTCACATTCCATCACCACACCACACAAGGTTACGACACAGTGTACAAATGGAACCAAATAATTAAATTAACATTGATTTTACAATATACATTGGGGTCCCAGAGATAGAAATGCCATTAAATGGGGGTCCGTAGCCTATTGCATATCAAACTGGGGGTCCTTGAAATGAAAATGGTAGAGAATCACTGCTAGTCTTCTCTTATTGGGGTCCCTGGCATATCTTTTCAAATGGGGGTCCACGGGCTAATTAATTACTGGTTTTCTTTTTTCAATTTGGGGGTCCTTGACATGAAAAAAAAGTATTTCAAAAAGTGACAAATTTACAAACAGGACCTATTACAACACCCTGCCATTTATTGCTGCAGAAAAGTAAAGTTCCAAAAGAGAAAACAGATCAAGGAAAACAAAAACAAATTACTTTCCTTGGTATTAGCCAAAAGCCACATCAATTTTTATATACTGTTTCTGTCCAGTCAGTGTCTACACCGTTAAGATTTTCAAATATGAAATAATCTTTGAAAAACAATTTCCAATATTTTAAACAGTATATACAATTATACAGTAACAGACTATAACAATGCATTGTCATGGTCATAACAAATGCAAAACCAAACAGAAAAAAGACCAGCTTAGCTACCTGTAAAAGTGTAAAACCATGTATACCACAAACATATTCTCCATCAACACTGAGCACTGTTTTAGGTTTTGTAACATAATGCAATGAATAACACAATTTACCTGTAATATAACATGTTAAGATCATCACCCTTCAAGAAATAAATAAAAGGATGAATCACTATTGAATATCTAGGCAAATTATTTTAAATGATTAAGTCCATAAACGTCCAGGGATATGACATACCCAATCTCCCTAACTCCTCCTGGCTCCTGCCTTATTTTCAATATTGATTACAAAAGATGTAATTTATTTTTACACTGTACAAAACAAATATAGAAAACTTTACAATGCACTTGACCCTGGCATAATTGGCCTAATTAACATACATACAGTAGCATGTTGTTTTTTTAGGTACCACCACAATAACTGCTAGTGAACTCCTCTAAATACCTCTCAGTGAGGGAGTAAGGTCCTGGCCTGCCCCAGTAGTCCACAGCTCGAACCCTATAAACACCACCAACGTCCTTGTTGACTAGAAAATAAAACACATTATAAAGAGTAAAACATTACGTCCAAAGTAAACCATGTATAATGTGATGTCATGTTATTATTATCCCATAATGGTCCTTTCAAACTTGCAGCGATGAACGCAGACGCAAACGTTAAAAAAAAAGCTAAACACAATCCAGGTCGCGGGCGTGTGCACAAAACGAGCACACGTAATTGGTAATTGGTACGTGGGACACAACACAATGATGCACAATGAAAACTCTATGTCAAGCTGAAATTGACGTGACCTAAGTGAGTCCCTGTTTATATGTTAAAAGGTAGGGCAAGTGATCTGTTTTGTTATAACAAAATGTAAACGGGTAAATCACTATATTCTGATATTTATCATTGCTATAGAGAGTGTTTGTTCAGTAACCACCAATAGAAAATACGTATTCGGGTAGGTATTAGGTAGCAACATTTCAGCCAATCAGGAGAGAGTAGCCATTTATCAGCTTCGTTTTTATAGTGTTTCCAAAATCTGTTGAGAGATGGAGACTTCAGACTAGTCCTGTTACTGAACAAACACACTAATCTGTTGAGAGATGGAGACTAGTCCTGTTACTGAACAAACACACAGAGATGGAGACTAGTCCTGTTACTGAACAAACACACAGAGATGGAGACTAGTCCTGTTACTGAACAAACACACAGAGATGGAGACTAGTCCTGTTACTGAACAAACACACAGAGATGGAGACTAGTCCTGTTACTGAACAAACACACAGAGATGGAGACTAGTCCTGTTACTGAACAAACACACAGAGATGGAGACTAGTCCTGTTACTGAACAAACACTCAATAGCAATCAGAATATAGAGCTATTTAACACTTATTTTAACCAAAGAGAGTCACTCACCCGACCTTTGATGCCAATATCTTCATTCAATTTGCCAAGACTCGGGGGGGGTAGGACCAAGTCTCATGGGATTTGGGATTTGTTTATAAACATTTTGGTATTTGTTTATAAACATTTGTGATTTGTTTATAAACATTTGTGATTTGTTTATAAACATTTTGGGATTTGTTTATAAACATTTGGGATTTGTTTATAAACATTTGGAATTTGTTTACAAACATTTGGGATTTGTTTATAAACATTTGGGATTTGTAAGTCTCATGGGGGGGGTAGGACCACTATCAGTTGACCTGTAGTAAGTCTCATGGTCGGGGGGGTAGGACCAAGTCTCATGGGATTTGGGATTTGTTTATAAACATTTTGGTATTTGTTTATAAACATTTGTGATTAGTTTATAAACATTTGTGATTTGTTTATAAACATTTGTGATTTGTTTATAAACATTTGGGATTTGTTTACAAACATTTGGGATTTGTTTATAAACATTTGGGATTTCTAAGTCTCATGGGGGGGGTAGGACCACTCAGGGCCGGTTCTAGGCATAGGCGAACTAGGCGGTCGCCTAGGGCCTTAACCACTGAGGGGGCCTCGTCACAGGGAGAAGATTTTCTTTTTTTCATGTATCCCTTACATGGGCTACTGGCCACATGTGGCCCCCACCTAGCTTCTTAATTTTGATCTCAAAGTGCACCAGATTGAAGCATTTTCATGGCAAATTTACAATTTTCATCCGGCGTGGCAAAGCAGGAGGGGGGGGGGGCCTCTGTATAATATGTTGCCTAGGGCCTCAAAAGGCCTAGAACCGGTACTGCCAACACACATATTTTAAACACAAGTTCTTACCAGGCGAGTAAACATAGGAAGTGAAAATGGTATTCCGGATGTTGATTCTGTGGTATTCCTTTTCATCGTTGGCAAACTCCACTTCAAATGTCTTGATGCATCTATAGAGGCACATTGACATTCTTATTTTTGCACATGAAAACCTCATTCTTTCAAAAGCTTTCATTTCTCCAGAATATTTCATAGTGAAAGCAGTGAAAAAAACAAAACAAGTATAGTACACCTACTTGGAATCAACACAGTGGTCTGACCAGACAACCAACACTTGGCCCTTGGTGATCCTGATGAAGCGTAATCCATTGACCTGATGAAAGCATAAATAAATAAAATGAAAACCTTTTAATAAATGGTTTAATTGGAAACGGGTGAAAGGGAAATTACAGACTCAATCAAGCCCCTGTAGAACAAAATCATCAATGCTGACCCGTGTTGTTTTTGGCAGCAAATTTCTATTTTAGTTTTAGTCATAATAGTCTTTGGAATGAAACTTCATTTGGTTTTAGTCACATTTTGGTCACTCGGAATGTTTTAGTGTTAGTCTAGTTTTAGTCGACTAAATATCATAAGATTGAAAATGTATTTTGGCGGGCCTTGATGCCGTCGTAATGACTGATTTTACACTTGCTGAAAATAGCAGATCTACAAGCTCACAACATGTCGCACTGCGACACGTTGTGAGCTTGTAGATCTGCTATTTACAGCATAAAATCAAGTGTAAAATGACTTGTCTTTTAGTTTTCGCCAGTGGAAAAAGGTAGTCGACGAACATTGTTCGTCTTAGTATTGGTCGACGAAAACAACACTGCTGCTGATATGACCTGGTCAGGTGGGACGCTGGGCCGGGCACACGCATGATGATAACACTGACCTGGTCAGGTGGGACGCTGGGCCGGGCACACGCATGATGATAACACTGACCTGGTCAGGTGGGACGCTGGGCCGGGCACACGCATGATGATAACACTGACCTGGTCAGGTGGGACGCTGGGCCGGGCACACGCATGATGATAACACTGACCTGGTCAGGTGGGACGCTGGGCCGGGCACACGCATGATGATAACACTGACCTGGTCAGGTGGGACGCTGGGCCGGGCACACGCATGATGATAACACTGACCTGGTCAGGTGGGACGCTGGGCCGGGCACACGCATGATGATAACACTGACCTGGTCAGGTGGGACGCTGGGCCGGGCACACGCATGATGATAACACTGACCTGGTCAGGTGGGGCGCTGGGCCGGGCACACGCATGATGATAACACTGACCTGGTCAGGTGGGGCGCTGGGCCGGACACACGCATGATGATAACACTGACCTGGTCAGGTGGGGCGCTGGGCCGGACACACGCATGATGATAACACTGACCTGGTCAGGTGGGGCGCTGGGCCGGACACACGCATGATGATAACACTGACCTGGTCAGGTGGGACGCTGGGCCGGGCACACGCATGATGATAACACTGACCTGGTCAGGTGGGACGCTGGGCCGGGCACACGCATGATGATAACACTGACCTGGTCATGTGGGACGCTGGGCCGGGCACACGCATGATGATAACACTGACCTGGTCAGGTGGGACGCTGGGCCGGGCACACGCATGATGATAACACTGACCTGGTCAGGTGGGACGCTGGGCCGGGCACACACATGGACGAGGAGGATGGAGGGCACAGGGAGCCGGGCCTTCAGCATCAGAGTGCCCCCTGCAGGAACCGCTGAGGGGCCGTCAACCTGAGGGTCCTAACGACGACAACAACAACATTAGGCACTTAAACCAGTGGGGGACCACCAGTGGTCCTTGAGGGTGTTCCAGGCGGTCCCCAGCTAAATGATGGAGAGTTGTTAACCAAATTACAGATCTTTAACTTTACTGTGTGTAAAGTGTAAAATGAAACCAAATGTTGGTTTCATTTTATACTCTCAGGAGTTAAATGATTGTTCATCATCTGCATTACTTAATTTACATGAAGTCTCCACAATTAGTGCAGGAATAATTATTTTTTTATCAACGTTTGCCTGTTATTCTCTCCGAATGGTATCAACATCAATACAGAATGGAATTGCAGACATCATATTCAACAATAACAAAATAGTCTTTAGTTTGGGGTCTGAGAGGCTAAATGTCATCAAATGGTGGTCTGTGCTGGATAAATAATGGACCTCGACATGAAAAGGGTTGAAAGCCACTGATTTAAACCATATATACGTCATTGACTGGGCTCTCCCAGGGGTCCATAGACTCCATACAACACATGGACCTCTCCTCTTTTCCTTCCAAATCTATTCACCAATGGCCGATCTACAAGCTCAGGAATCTGTGAGATACTGTACAATTTTCACAGAATATTCGCCTTTGTTATGGCATGCCCAGAATAGGGACACGTTTATAAAGAGACTTCTGTAACTGATATCTAGTAGTAGGTCTGCACAACAATTCAGTCCATATGAAAATATTGCATTTAATTTCACATAGAATACTCAATGTATTTCAATTAACCCATTCTGACCTGAGATCAGATTCATACGAGGTTTCCACGGGACACACACTGGGCTGATTAACCCATTCTGACCTGAGATCAGATTCTAAAAATGTCAGTCGTTCTTCGAATTTTTCAAAAATAGCAGACCTACAAGCTCGTATCGTGCCACTCGGTGGCGCGATATGAGCTTGTAGATCTGCTATTTTTCAATAGCTAAAGCATAACATGATGCTAACACCAAAATGGGTGCCCGGTCAGAATGGGTTAATATCAATAGGGATGAGAGATGTTAGCTGATTACATTATAGTTTGCCTGAAAAAAATCACACCCGTGTGAAGTGAGGGCCGCTAATATATTAAAGTCTAACTCATGTTGATTAGGTGATGTAAAACAAACGGTGCCAACACAAACATTAAATTCTCTTTATTGTTAATGGCATTTAATGTTTGTGTTAGCGACAAGATGACGTACATTGTCCCTTCATTGTCAATGGCGTTTTTAAAACAAACATTGAACTAAAAGAAAAACCTGTATATAAAAATAATAAAATACCTCTTTAGTCCTGAGCTGCCTGAACTGCTCTGCAGAAGGGTAGTCTGGACTGCCCATACTTTGCCACAGCTGATATGGGTTGGTTACGTTATTGTCCAGGTAATATGTGACATACACAAGCCCTAGGTGGACAAAGACAACATGATCGATAAATCATACGTTTATTATTATTAGTGTGTGTGTGTGTGTGTGTGTGTGTGTGTGTGTGTGTGTGTGTGTGTGTGTGTGTGTGTGAGAGGCTCTACAACAGGAACACTTGGTGGTGAACAAACGCTATAACGCTATTTCCGTGCTTCACCATTCATTTCCCCAAAATGGACACTTTGTAACAATTGCCCTTTACTCATTCAAGGCAAATTACTACTAAGGAAAAATTAAGCAGGATCGTAGGGTTTTAGTCAGAATTCTTTATATAGAGATGCTAAGACATAGCAATTGACAGAATCAAAAGTAGACAGTACACTTCACTGGTAACGCCTCTCCCTGTCTCTTTCCCTATCAAATAAAATAAACAGGCACACAAACTTAAACCAACAATCAATAATTATTTCCCAAGCCCCCCCAAAGTCAGCAGAGAATAAAGTCCGCGTCCGTCGTCCCCCTCAAATGAGGCGCGCGCACGCGAGTGTACAACTGTTCCAACACAACAGAAAGTTCCTCTGCTCAAAAACGGTCCAACGGAAATACGAAAACGCTCGGGGTACCCTTATATTTATAATCCTCAAAGAACAACTTTGGAACGGTCTCACCGGTAGCAGTAGCCCTGTTAGCCTCCAAACACCAGCAGGTAATCCTCAATTCCAACGCCGATCCCCGACGGCAGCGGCATACGTGATGCCCAATCCGCTGGGCCCGACTGTTCCTTATAGTTACTGTGGCTGCAGATACGTTGGTTTAAACATTAAATAGCTGTCTCAATGTAAACGCTATCTGGCGCCTGGAGCTCCTCTCCTCCTCTGTGCAGGCCTGCACTCTGTTCGTTGTGAGATCTCCCCTCCCCGTGTGTCACTTCGTCTACTAGTAACCTTGGGTGGTGACAATCAACCAGTCACTGACAGCTGTCAATCACCCCTGTACCAGACCCGTTACCTTTCACATATGAATAGAAGATAATAATATTTAAGTACTCAGCATCACACGTTACATTTCTTTACATAAACAATAACCTGCATAGGTAAAATAAAGCAGAAAAACATTGAAATGTGCTTCGTCACAACTTTTTGATTATGCATTAAACTCTTGAACCTTCGTCAAATTTCATGTGAGTTTAAACGCATGAGTAAGATATTTGGGGGGAGCGCACAGCGCACACAGACATTTTAACTACAACTAAGATGAGAGTTTTAGCTTCACTACATTGGCCCCGGTTGTTTTTAGAATTGATTTAAAAATGATTGTACTCGTTTATAAAGCTCTCAATGTCCTCAATCAAAGAAATTAGTTATATTATATTATTAAAAGATTATTATCAAAAAAAGTACTCCAGCCCGCACAAAGTCCCCTTTAATTTTGACCAATCCAGCCCGCAACCTAAGTGAGTGACTAAATGAGTTTGACACACCCAGCCTTAAACCAACCCTTCAGTCCCGCCAGTCCTGTCAGTGAGACGGTGATGTCGTCGGTCTGTGCGGAGGTGTGGTTGTCGTCACTGTTGTACACCAACACGGCGGCCTGCCAACTGTCCGAGGTGCCTGCTGCCGCAGGCCTGTGAGTAGAGGTGTAATGATACAGTAACTGCATTGAAAAAATCGATTTGTAACACTTTTTGTGTCTGGGAATCTTTCAGAATAAAATGGCACTAGAGGGAGATTTTTCCCCCGCCTTCCATTTCCCCCCAAAAACCGGAAGGTGAAATCTTCCCATTACATCGCGCTAATAAGTCTGATCTCTCTTTAGAAGCGTTAATATTCTAAACGAGAGGCACGATGAAGTCAGAAGTTAGGACAGAAGAACATCGGCGTTCTGATCAAAACCACGGACTAGATTCAGAGTAAATGAGGAAGGTTGTCGGCCCGAAGACCAGGAAGTGAATTTCTGCGTGCGCAAGCAAAACAGCTCCGGGACGGACGAGCACAACGTTGCCTAGCAACGGTTTGAATGGATAAAAATAGATTTTTAGAGGATCGCATTTTATATCATTAAAAAGGACCTAAAGACGTCCTAGGCGTCCTACGGGTGTAATTATGAAGACATGTGGACATGTCCTGTGCATCAGATGTGTTCATTTCAAGAATCGAAGTATCGAAATGTAAACTGCAATATTGACTTTGCATCGTATCGTAATGCAAATAATCTGTATTGAATCGTTTTGCAATGCAAATAATCAATTGTATCCCAAGTTCTTGTTCGTTGTATTTAGCAATTTCAAGAAAAAAGAAAAAGAGGGGTTTCATTACTTCCATTCAATATAGCTACACTTGGTCTATCGATAAATGTGTGTATTGTCAAGGTTTGTCTATGTATTTGCCACAGAATCACTGTGTTTACGTATTTAAATCCATATTCATACATTTTCCCTTAAAAGAAACCTGCAGTATCTATCCACATGTTTCACACAGATTTAATTTCTTTGCTAAATAGTTATTGATTTAAATCATTGAATCGGATCGCCATGAATGAACCAATATCGTCCATGGGTATCCGCCGGAGAACTCGTTTACCAACAAATCCTTCATCAATGTCTTCATCGTTATGCTTTTTTTCTTTTCTTATTATTTTGCTTATTTTCTTTCCTATTTCTTTTCCTATTTTTTTTTCTTATTTTTTTCATTTCTCATTTCTTATTATTTCTCATTTCTAACCATTATTTGACACTTTTGGTTGTTGAGAAACAGCTCCTAAAACATTATTTGACACTTTTGGCTGTTGAAAAACAGCTTCTAACCATTATTTGACACTTTTGGTTGTTGAGAAACAGCTTCTAACCATTATTTGACACTTTTGGCTGTTGAGAAACAGCTCCTAAAACATTATTTGACACTTTTGGCTGTTGAAAAACAGCTTCTAACCATTATTTGACACTTTTGGTTGTTGAGAAACAGCTCCTAAAACATTATTTGACACTTTTGGCTGTTGAAAAACAGCTTCTAACCATTATTTGACACTTTTGGCTGTTGAGAAACAGCTCCTAAAACATTATTTGACACTTTTGGTTGTTGAAAAACAGCTTCTAACCATTATTTGACACTTTTGGTTGTTGAGAAACAGCCCCTAAAACATTATTTGACACTTTTGGCTGTTGAAAAACAGCTTCTAACCATTATTTGACACTTTTGGTTGTTGAGAAACAGCTCCTAAAAAATTATTTGACACTTTTGGCTGTTGAAAAACAGCTTCTAACCATTATTTGACACTTTTGGCTGTTGAAAAACAGCTTCTGACCATTATTTGACACTTTTGGTTGTTGAGAAACAGCTCCTAAAACATTATTTGACACTTTTGGTTGTTGAAAAACAGCTTCTAACCATTATTTGACACTTTGGTTGTTGAGAAACAGCTCCTAAAACATATTTTACACTTTTGGTTATTGAGAAACAGCTCCTAAAACATTATTTGACACTTTTGGTTGTTGAAAAACAGCTTCTAACCATTATTTGACACTTTTGTTGTTGAGAAACAGCTCCTAAAACATTATTTTACACTTTTGGTTATTGAGAAACAGCTCCTAAAACAATATTTGACACTTTTGGTTGTTGAAAAACAGCTTCTAACCATTATTTGACACTTTGGTTGTTGAGAAACAGCTCCCAAAACATTATTTTACACTTTTGGTTATTATTATTGGTGATTATTATTATTTTGGGAGGCAAATTATTTTGGGAGGCAAATTATTTTGGGAGGCAAATTATTTTGGGAGGCAAATTATTTTGGCAAATTATTTTGGGAGGCAAATTATTTTGGCAAATTATTTTGGGAGGCAAATTATTTTGAGAGGCAAATTATTTTGGGAGGCAAATTATTTTGGCAGGCAAATTATTTTGGCAAATTATTTTGGGAGGCAAATTATTTTGGCAAATTATTTTGGGAGGCAAATTATTTTGGCAAATTATTTTGGGAGGCAAATTATTTTGGGAGGCAAATTATTTTGGGAGGCAAATTATTTTGGCAAAATATTTTACACTTTTGGTTATTGAGAAACAGCTCCTAAAACATTATTTGACACTTTTGGTTGTTGAAAAACAGCTTCTATCCATTATTTGACACTTTGGTTGTTGAGAAACAGCTCCTAAAACATTATTTTACACTTTTGGTTATTGAGAAACAGCTCCTAAAACATTATTTGACACTTTTGGTTGTTGAAAAACAGCTTCTAACCATTATTTGACACTTTGGTTGTTGAGAAACAGCTCCTAAAACATTATTTTACACTTTTGGTTGTTGAGAAAAAGCTCCTAAAACATTATTTGACACTTTTGGTTGTTGAAAAACAGCTTCTAACCATTATTTGACACTTTGGTTGTTGAGAAACAGCTCCTAAAACATTATTTTACACTTTTGGTTATTGAGAAACAGCTCCTAAAACATTATTTTACACTTTTGGTTATTGAGAAACAGATCCTAAAACATTATTTGACACTTTTGGTTGTTGAAAAACAGCTTCTAACCATTATTTGACACTTTGGTTGTTGAGAAACAGCTCCTAAAACATTATTTTACACTTTTGGTTATTGAGAAACAGCTCCTAAAACATTATTTTACACTTTTGGTTATTGAGAAACAGCTCCTAAAACATTATTTGACACTTTTGGTTGTTGAAAAACAGCTTCTAACCATTATTTGACACTTTGGTTGTTGAGAAAAAGCTCCTAAAACATTATTTTACACTTTTGGTTGTTGAGAAACAGCTCCTAAAACATTATTTGACACTTTTGGTTGTTGAAAAACAGCGTCTAACCATTATTTGACACTTTGGTTGTTGAGAAACAGCTCCTAAAACATTATTTTACACTTTTGGTTATTGAGAAACAGATCCTAAAACATTATTTGACACTTTTGGTTGTTGAAAAACAGCTTCTAACCATTATTTGACACTTTGGTTGTTGAGAAACAGGTCCTAAAACATTATTTTACACTTTTGGTTATTGAGAAACAGCTCCTAAAACATTATCTGACACTTTTGGTTGTTGAAAAACAGCTTCTAACCATTATTTGACACTTTGGTTGTTGAGAAACAGCTCCTAAAACATTATTTGACACTTTTGGTTGTTGAAAAACAGCGTCTAACCATTATTTGACACTTTGGTTGTTGAGAAACAGCTCCTAAAACATTATTTTACACTTTTGGTTATTGAGAAACAGCTCCTAAAACATTATTTGACACTTTTGGTTGTTGAAAAACAGCTTCTAACCATTATTTGACACTTTGATTGTTGAGAAACAGCTCCTAAAACATTATTTTACACTTTTGGTTGTTGAGAAACAGCTCCTAAAACATTATTTGACACTTTTGGTTATTATTATTGGTGATTATTATTATTTTGGGAGGCAAATTATTTTGGGAGGCAAATTATTTTGGCAAATTATTTTGGGAGGCAAATTATTTTGGGAGGCAAATTATTTTGGCAAATTATTTTGGCAAATTATTTTGGGAGGCAAATTATTTTGGGAGGCAAATTATTTTGGCAAATTATTTTGCGAGGCAAATTATTTTGGGAGGCAAATTATTTTGGGAGGCAAATTATTTTGACAAATTATTTTGGGAGGCAAATTACTTTGGGAGGCAAATTATTTTGGCAAATTATTTTGGGAGGCAAATTATTTTGGGAGGCAAATTATTTTGGGAGGCAAATTATTTTGGCAAATTATTTTGGGAGGCAAATTATTTTGGCAGGCAAATTATTTTGGGAGGCAAATTATTTTGGGAGGCAAATTATTTTGGCAAATTATTTTCGGGAGGCAAATTATTTTGGGAGGCAAATTATTTTGGGAGGCAAATTATTTTGGGAGGCAAATTATTTTGGCAAATTATTTTGGGAGGCAAATTATTTTGGCAAATTATTTTACACTTTTGGTTATTGAGAAACAGCTCCTAAAACATTATTTGACACTTTTGGTTGTTGAAAAACAGCTTCTAACCATTATTTGACACTTTGGTTGTTGAGAAACAGCTCCTAAAACATTATTTTACACTTTTGGTTACTGAGAAACAGCTCCTAAAACATTATTTGACACTTTTGGTTGTTGAAAAACAGCTTCTAACCATTATTTGACACTTTGATTGTTGAGAAACAGCTCCTAAAACATTATTTTACACTTTTGGTTGTTGAGAAACAGCTCCTAAAACATTATTTGACACTTTTGGTTATTATTATTGGTGATTATTATTATTTTGGGAGGCAAATTATTTTGGGAGGCAAATTATTTTGGCAAATTATTTTGGGAGGCAAATTATTTTGGGAGGCAAATTATTTTGGGAGGCAAATTATTTTGGCAAATTATTTTGGGAGGGAAATTATTTTGGGAGGCAAATTATTTTGGCAAATTATTTTGCGAGGCAAATTATTTTGGGAGGCAAATTATTTTGGGAGGCAAATTATTTTGGGAGGCAAATTATTTTGGCAAATTATTTTGGGAGGCAAATTATTTTGGGAGGCAAATTATTTTGGGAGGCAAATTATTTTGACAAATTATTTTGGGAGGCAAATTACTTTGGGAGGCAAATTATTTTGGGAGGCAAATTATTTTGGGAGGCAAATTATTTTGGGAGGCAAATTATTTTGGGAGGCAAATTATTTTGGGAGGCAAATTATTTTGAGAGGCAAATTATTTTGGGAGGCAAATTATTTTGGGAGGCAAATTATTTTGGGAGGCAAATTATTTTGGCAAATTATTTTGGGAGGCAAATTATTTTGGCAGGCAAATTATTTTGGGAGGCAAATTATTTTGGGAGGCAAATTATTTTGGCAAATTATTTTCGGGAGGCAAATTATTTTGGGAGGCAAATTATTTTGGCAAATTATTTTGGGAGGCAAATTATTTTGGGAGGCAAATTATTTTGACAAATTATTTTGGGAGGCAAATTACTTTGGGAGGCAAATTATTTTGGCAAATTATTTTGGGAGGCAAATAATTTTGGCAAATTATTTTGGGAGGCAAATTATTTTGGGAGGCAAATTATTTTGGCAAATTATTTTGGGAGGCAAATTATTTTGGCAGGCAAATTATTTTGGGAGGCAAATTATTTTGGGAGGCAAATTATTTTGGCAAATTATTTTCGGGAGGCAAATTATTTTGGGAGGCAAATTATTTTGGGAGGCAAATTATTTTGGCAAAATATTTTGGGAGGCAAATTATTTTGGCAAATTATTTTGGGAGGCAAATTATTTTGGCAAATTATTTTACACTTTTGGTTATTGAGAAACAGCTCCTAAAACATTATTTGACACTTTTGGTTGTTGAAAAACAGCTTCTAACCATTATTTGACACTTTGGTTGTTGAGAAACAGCTCCTAAAACATTATTTTACACTTTTGGTTATTGAGAAACAGCTCCTAAAACATTATTTGACACTTTTGGTTGTTGAAAAACAGCTTCTAACCATTATTTGACACTTTGGTTGTTGAGAAACAGCTCCTAAAACATTATTTGACACTTTTGGTTGTTGAAAAACAGCTTCTAACCATTATTTGACACTTTGGTTGTTGAGAAACAGCTCCTAAAACATTATTTTACACTTTTGGTTATTGAGAAACAGCTCCTAAAACATTATTTGACACTTTTGGTTGTTGAGAAACAGCTTCTAACCATTATTTGACACTTTGGTTGTTGAGAAACAGCTCCTAAAACATTATTTTACACTTTTGGTTATTGAGAAACAGCTCCTAAAACATTATTTGACACTTTTGGTTGTTGAAAAACAGCTTCTAACCATTATTTGACACTTTGGTTGTTGAGAAACAGGTCCTAAAACATTATTTTACACTTTTGGTTATTGAGAAACAGCTCCTAAAACATTATCTGACACTTTTGGTTGTTGAAAAACAGCTTCTAACCATTATTTGACACTTTGGTTGTTGAGAAACAGCTCCTAAAACATTATTTGACACTTTTAGTTGTTGAAAAACAGCGTCTAACCATTATTTGACACTTTGGTTGTTGAGAAACAGCTCCTAAAACATTATTTTACACTTTTGGTTATTGAGAAACAGCTCCTAAAACATTATTTGACACTTTTGGTTGTTGAAAAACAGCTTCTAACCATTATTTGACACTTTGGTTGTTGAGAAACAGCTCCTAAAACATTATTTTACACTTTTGGTTATTGAGAAACAGCTCCTACAACATTATTTGACACTTTTGGTTGTTGAAAAACAGCTTCTAACCATTATTTGACACTTTGGTTGTTGAGAAACAGCTCCTAAAACATTATTTTACACTTTTGGTTATTGAGAAACAGCTCCTAAAACATTATTTTACACTTTTGGTTGTTGAAAAACAGCTTCTAACCAATATTTGACACTTTGGTTGTTGAGAAACAGCTCCTAAAACATTATTTTACACTTTTGGTTATTGAGAAACAGCTCCTAAAACATTATTTTACACTTTTGGTTAATGAGAAACAGCTCCTAAAACATTATTTGACACTTTTGGTTGTTGAAAAACAGCTTCTAACCATTATTTGACACTTTGGTTGTTGAGAAACAGCTCCTAAAACATTATTTTACACTTTTGGTTATTGAGAAACAGCTCCTAAAACATTATTTTACACTTTTGGTTGTTGAAAAACAGCTTCTAACCATTATTTGACACTTTGGTTGTTGAGAAACAGCTCCTAAAACATTATTTTACACTTTTGGTTATTGAGAAACAGCTCCTAAAACATTATTTTACACTTTTGGTTATTGAGAAACAGCTCCTAAAACATTATTTGACACTTTTGGTTGTTGAAAAACAGCTTCTAACCATTATTTGACACTTTGGTTGTTGAGAAAAAGCTCCTAAAACATTATTTTACACTTTTGGTTGTTGAGAAACAGCTCCTAAAACATTATTTGACACTTTTGGTTGTTGAAAAACAGCGTCTAACCATTATTTGACACTTTGGTTGTTGAGAAACAGCTCCTAAAACATTATTTTACACTTTTGGTTATTGAGAAACAGCTCCTAAAACATTATTTGACACTTTTGGTTGTTGAAAAACAGCTTCTAACCATTATTTGACACTTTGATTGTTGAGAAACAGCTCCTAAAACATTATTTTACACTTTTGGTTGTTGAGAAACAGCTCCTAAAACATTATTTGACACTTTTGGTTATTATTATTGGTGATTATTATTATTTTGGGAGGCAAATTATTTTGGGAGGCAAATTATTTTGGGAGGCAAATTATTTTGGCAAATTATTTTGGGAGGCAAATTATTTTGGGAGGCAAATTATTTTGGGAGGCAAATTATTTTGGCAAATTATTTTGGCAAATTATTTTGCGAGGCAAATTATTTTGGGAGGCAAATTATTTTGGCAAATTATTTTGGGAGGCAAATTATTTTGGCAAATTATTTTGGGAGGCAAATTATTTTGGGAGGCAAATTATTTTGACAAATTATTTTGGGAGGCAAATTACTTTGGGAGGCAAATTATTTTGGCAAATTATTTTGGGAGGCAAATTATTTTGGCAAATTATTTTGGGAGGCAAATTATTTTGGGAGGCAAATTATTTTGGGAGGCAAATTATTTTGGCAAATTATTTTGGGAGGCAAATTATTTTGGGAGGCAAATTATTTTGGCAAATTATTTTGGGAGGCAAATTATTTTGGCAGGCAAATTATTTTGGGAGGCAAATTATTTTGGGAGGCAAATTATTTTGGCAAATTATTTTCGGGAGGCAAATTATTTTGGGAGGCAAATTATTTTGGGAGGCAAATTATTTTGGCAAAATATTTTGGGAGGCAAATTATTTTGGCAAATTATTTTGGGAGGCAAATTATTTTGGCAAATTATTTTACACTTTTGGTTATTGAGAAACAGCTCCTAAAACATTATTTGACACTTTTGGTTGTTGAAAAACAGCTTCTAACCATTATTTGACACTTTGGTTGTTGAGAAACAGCTCCTAAAACATTATTTTACACTTTTGGTTATTGAGAAACAGCTCCTAAAACATTATTTGACACTTTTGGTTGTTGAAAAACAGCTTCTAACCATTATTTGACACTTTGGTTGTTGAGAAAAAGCTCCTAAAACATTATTTTACACTTTTGGTTGTTGAGAAACAGCTCCTAAAACATTATTTGACACTTTTGGTTGTTGAAAAACAGCGTCTAACCATTATTTGACACTTTGGTTGTTGAGAAACAGCTCCTAAAACATTATTTTACACTTTTGGTTATTGAGAAACAGCTCCTAAAACATTATTTGACACTTTTGGTTGTTGAAAAACAGCTTCTAACCATTATTTGACACTTTGGTTGTTGAGAAACAGCTCCTAAAACATTATTTGACACTTTTAGTTGTTGAAAAACAGCGTCTAACCATTATTTGACACTTTGGTTGTTGAGAAACAGCTCCTAAAACATTATTTTACACTTTTGGTTATTGAGAAACAGCTCCTAAAACATTATTTGACACTTTTGGTTGTTGAAAAACAGCTTCTAACCATTATTTGACACTTTGGTTGTTGAGAAACAGCTCCTAAAACATTATTTTACACTTTTGGTTATTGAGAAACAGCTCCTACAACATTATTTGACACTTTTGGTTGTTGAAAAACAGCTTCTAACCATTATTTGACACTTTGGTTGTTGAGAAACAGCTCCTAAAACATTATTTTACACTTTTGGTTATTGAGAAACAGCTCCTAAAACATTATTTTACACTTTTGGTTGTTGAAAAACAGCTTCTAACCAATATTTGACACTTTGGTTGTTGAGAAACAGCTCCTAAAACATTATTTTACACTTTTGGTTATTGAGAAACAGCTCCTAAAACATTATTTTACACTTTTGGTTAATGAGAAACAGCTCCTAAAACATTATTTGACACTTTTGGTTGTTGAAAAACAGCTTCTAACCATTATTTGACACTTTGGTTGTTGAGAAACAGCTCCTAAAACATTATTTTACACTTTTGGTTATTGAGAAACAGCTCCTAAAACATTATTTTACACTTTTGGTTGTTGAAAAACAGCTTCTAACCATTATTTGACACTTTGGTTGTTGAGAAACAGCTCCTAAAACATTATTTTACACTTTTGGTTATTGAGAAACAGCTCCTAAAACATTATTTTACACTTTTGGTTATTGAGAAACAGCTCCTAAAACATTATTTGACACTTTTGGTTGTTGAAAAACAGCTTCTAACCATTATTTGACACTTTGGTTGTTGAGAAAAAGCTCCTAAAACATTATTTTACACTTTTGGTTGTTGAGAAACAGCTCCTAAAACATTATTTGACACTTTTGGTTGTTGAAAAACAGCGTCTAACCATTATTTGACACTTTGGTTGTTGAGAAACAGCTCCTAAAACATTATTTTACACTTTTGGTTATTGAGAAACAGCTCCTAAAACATTATTTGACACTTTTGGTTGTTGAAAAACAGCTTCTAACCATTATTTGACACTTTGATTGTTGAGAAACAGCTCCTAAAACATTATTTTACACTTTTGGTTGTTGAGAAACAGCTCCTAAAACATTATTTGACACTTTTGGTTATTATTATTATTGGTGATTATTATTATTTTGGGAGGCAAATTATTTTGGGAGGCAAATTATTTTGGGAGGCAAATTATTTTGGCAAATTATTTTGGGAGGCAAATTATTTTGGGAGGCAAATTATTTTGGGAGGCAAATTATTTTGGCAAATTATTTTGGCAAATTATTTTGCGAGGCAAATTATTTTGGGAGGCAAATTATTTTGGCAAATTATTTTGGGAGGCAAATTATTTTGGCAAATTATTTTGGGAGGCAAATTATTTTGGGAGGCAAATTATTTTGACAAATTATTTTGGGAGGCAAATTACTTTGGGAGGCAAATTATTTTGGCAAATTATTTTGGGAGGCAAATTATTTTGGCAAATTATTTTGGGAGGCAAATTATTTTGGGAGGCAAATTATTTTGGGAGGCAAATTATTTTGGCAAATTATTTTGGGAGGCAAATTATTTTGGGAGGCAAATTATTTTGGCAAATTATTTTGGGAGGCAAATTATTTTGGCAGGCAAATTATTTTGGGAGGCAAATTATTTTGGGAGGCAAATTATTTTGGCAAATTATTTTCGGGAGGCAAATTATTTTGGGAGGCAAATTATTTTGGGAGGCAAATTATTTTGGCAAAATATTTTGGGAGGCAAATTTTTTTGGCAAATTATTTTGGGAGGCAAATTATTTTGGCAAATTATTTTACACTTTTGGTTATTGAGAAACAGCTCCTAAAACATTATTTTACACTTTTGGTTGTTGAAAAACAGCTTCTAACCATTATTTGACACTTTGGTTGTTGAGAAACAGCTCCTAAAACATTATTTTACACTTTTGGTTATTGAGAAACAGCTCCTAAAACATTATTTGACACTTTTGGTTGTTGAAAAACAGCTTCTAACCATTATTTGACACTTTGGTTGTTGAGAAAAAGCTCCTAAAACATTATTTTACACTTTTGGTTGTTGAGAAACAGCTCCTAAAACATTATTTGACACTTTTGGTTGTTGAAAAACAGCGTCTAACCATTATTTGACACTTTGGTTGTTGAGAAACAGCTCCTAAAACATTATTTTACACTTTTGGTTATTGAGAAACAGCTCCTAAAACATTATTTGACACTTTTGGTTGTTGAAAAACAGCTTCTAACCATTATTTGACACTTTGATTGTTGAGAAACAGCTCCTAAAACATTATTTTACACTTTTGGTTGTTGAGAAACAGCTCCTAAAACATTATTTGACACTTTTGGTTATTATTATTGGTGATTATTATTATTTTGGGAGGCAAATTATTTTGGGAGGCAAATTATTTTGGGAGGCAAATTATTTTGGCAAATTATTTTGGGAGGCAAATTATTTTGGGAGGCAAATTATTTTGGGAGGCAAATTATTTTGGGAGGCAAATTATTTTGGGAGGCAAATTATTTTGGGAGGCAAATTATTTTGGCAAATTATTTTGCGAGGCAAATTATTTTGGGAGGCAAATTATTTTGGGAGGCAAATTATTTTGGCAAATTATTTTGGGAGGCAAATTATTTTGGGAGGCAAATTATTTTGGGAGGCAAATTATTTTGGGAGGCAAATTATTTTGGGAGGCAAATTATTTTGACAAATTATTTTGGGAGGCAAATTACTTTGGGAGGCAAATTATTTTGGGAGGCAAATTATTTTGGGAGGCAAATTATTTTGGGAGGCAAATTATTTTGGGAGGCAAATTATTTTGGGAGGCAAATTATTTTGGGAGGCAAATTATTTTGAGAGGCAAATTATTTTGGGAGGCAAATTATTTTGGGAGGCAAATTATTTTGGGAGGCAAATTATTTTGGCAAATTATTTTGGGAGGCAAATTATTTTGGCAGGCAAATTATTTTGGGAGGCAAATTATTTTGGGAGGCAAATTATTTTGGCAAATTATTTTCGGGAGGCAAATTATTTTGGGAGGCAAATTATTTTGGCAAATTATTTTGGGAGGCAAATTATTTTGGGAGGCAAATTATTTTGACAAATTATTTTGGGAGGCAAATTACTTTGGGAGGCAAATTATTTTGGCAAATTATTTTGGGAGGCAAATAATTTTGGCAAATTATTTTGGGAGGCAAATTATTTTGGGAGGCAAATTATTTTGGGAGGCAAATTATTTTGGCAAATTATTTTGGGAGGCAAATTATTTTGGCAGGCAAATTATTTTGGGAGGCAAATTATTTTGGGAGGCAAATTATTTTGGCAAATTATTTTCGGGAGGCAAATTATTTTGGGAGGCAAATTATTTTGGGAGGCAAATTATTTTGGCAAAATATTTTGGGAGGCAAATTATTTTGGCAAATTATTTTGGGAGGCAAATTATTTTGGCAAATTATTTTACACTTTTGGTTATTGAGAAACAGCTCCTAAAACATTATTTGACACTTTTGGTTGTTGAAAAACAGCTTCTAACCATTATTTGACACTTTGGTTGTTGAGAAACAGCTCCTAAAACATTATTTTACACTTTTGGTTATTGAGAAACAGCTCCTAAAACATTATTTGACACTTTTGGTTGTTGAAAAACAGCTTCTAACCATTATTTGACACTTTGGTTGTTGAGAAACAGCTCCTAAAACATTATTTGACACTTTTGGTTGTTGAAAAACAGCTTCTAACCATTATTTGACACTTTGGTTGTTGAGAAACAGCTCCTAAAACATTATTTTACACTTTTGGTTATTGAGAAACAGCTCCTAAAACATTATTTGACACTTTTGGTTGTTGAGAAACAGCTTCTAACCATTATTTGACACTTTGGTTGTTGAGAAACAGCTCCTAAAACATTATTTTACACTTTTGGTTATTGAGAAACAGCTCCTAAAACATTATTTGACACTTTTGGTTGTTGAAAAACAGCTTCTAACCATTATTTGACACTTTGGTTGTTGAGAAACAGGTCCTAAAACATTATTTTACACTTTTGGTTATTGAGAAACAGCTCCTAAAACATTATCTGACACTTTTGGTTGTTGAAAAACAGCTTCTAACCATTATTTGACACTTTGGTTGTTGAGAAACAGCTCCTAAAACATTATTTGACACTTTTAGTTGTTGAAAAACAGCGTCTAACCATTATTTGACACTTTGGTTGTTGAGAAACAGCTCCTAAAACATTATTTTACACTTTTGGTTATTGAGAAACAGCTCCTAAAACATTATTTGACACTTTTGGTTGTTGAAAAACAGCTTCTAACCATTATTTGACACTTTGGTTGTTGAGAAACAGCTCCTAAAACATTATTTTACACTTTTGGTTATTGAGAAACAGCTCCTAAAACATTATTTGACACTTTTGGTTGTTGAAAAACAGCTTCTAACCATTATTTGACACTTTGGTTGTTGAGAAAAAGCTCCTAAAACATTATTTTACACTTTTGGTTGTTGAGAAACAGCTCCTAAAACATTATTTGACACTTTTGGTTGTTGAAAAACAGCGTCTAACCATTATTTGACACTTTGGTTGTTGAGAAACAGCTCCTAAAACATTATTTTACACTTTTGGTTATTGAGAAACAGCTCCTAAAACATTATTTGACACTTTTGGTTGTTGAAAAACAGCTTCTAACCATTATTTGACACTTTGGTTGTTGAGAAACAGCTCCTAAAACATTATTTGACACTTTTGGTTGTTGAAAAACAGCGTCTAACCATTATTTGACACTTTGGTTGTTGAGAAACAGCTCCTAAAACATTATTTTACACTTTTGGTTATTGAGAAACAGCTCCTAAAACATTATTTGACACTTTTGGTTGTTGAAAAACAGCTTCTAACCATTATTTGACACTTTGGTTGTTGAGAAACAGCTCCTAAAACATTATTTTACACTTTTGGTTATTGAGAAACAGCTCCTACAACATTATTTGACACTTTTGGTTGTTGAAAAACAGCTTCTAACCATTATTTGACACTTTGGTTGTTGAGAAACAGCTCCTAAAACATTATTTTACACTTTTGGTTATTGAGAAACAGCTCCTAAAACATTATTTTACACTTTTGGTTGTTGAAAAACAGCTTCTAACCAATATTTGACACTTTGGTTGTTGAGAAACAGCTCCTAAAACATTATTTTACACTTTTGGTTATTGAGAAACAGCTCCTAAAACATTATTTTACACTTTTGGTTAATGAGAAACAGCTCCTAAAACATTATTTGACACTTTTGGTTGTTGAAAAACAGCTTCTAACCATTATTTGACACTTTGGTTGTTGAGAAACAGCTCCTAAAACATTATTTTACACTTTTGGTTATTGAGAAACAGCTCCTAAAACATTATTTTACACTTTTGGTTGTTGAAAAACAGCTTCTAACCATTATTTGACACTTTGGTTGTTGAGAAACAGCTCCTAAAACATTATTTTACACTTTTGGTTATTGAGAAACAGCTCCTAAAACATTATTTTACACTTTTGGTTATTGAGAAACAGCTCCTAAAACATTATTTGACACTTTTGGTTGTTGAAAAACAGCTTCTAACCATTATTTGACACTTTGGTTGTTGAGAAAAAGCTCCTAAAACATTATTTTACACTTTTGGTTGTTGAGAAACAGCTCCTAAAACATTATTTGACACTTTTGGTTGTTGAAAAACAGCGTCTAACCATTATTTGACACTTTGGTTGTTGAGAAACAGCTCCTAAAACATTATTTTACACTTTTGGTTATTGAGAAACAGCTCCTAAAACATTATTTGACACTTTTGGTTGTTGAAAAACAGCTTCTAACCATTATTTGACACTTTGATTGTTGAGAAACAGCTCCTAAAACATTATTTTACACTTTTGGTTGTTGAGAAACAGCTCCTAAAACATTATTTGACACTTTTGGTTATTATTATTATTGGTGATTATTATTATTTTGGGAGGCAAATTATTTTGGGAGGCAAATTATTTTGGGAGGCAAATTATTTTGGCAAATTATTTTGGGAGGCAAATTATTTTGGGAGGCAAATTATTTTGGGAGGCAAATTATTTTGGCAAATTATTTTGGCAAATTATTTTGGCAAATTATTTTGCGAGGCAAATTATTTTGGGAGGCAAATTATTTTGGCAAATTATTTTGGGAGGCAAATTATTTTGGCAAATTATTTTGGGAGGCAAATTATTTTGGGAGGCAAATTATTTTGACAAATTATTTTGGGAGGCAAATTACTTTGGGAGGCAAATTATTTTGGCAAATTATTTTGGGAGGCAAATTATTTTGGCAAATTATTTTGGGAGGCAAATTATTTTGGGAGGCAAATTATTTTGGGAGGCAAATTATTTTGGCAAATTATTTTGGGAGGCAAATTATTTTGGGAGGCAAATTATTTTGGGAGGCAAATTATTTTGGCAAATTATTTTGGGAGGCAAATTATTTTGGCAGGCAAATTATTTTGGGAGGCAAATTATTTTGGGAGGCAAATTATTTTGGCAAATTATTTTCGGGAGGCAAATTATTTTGGGAGGCAAATTATTTTGGGAGGCAAATTATTTTGGCAAAATATTTTGGGAGGCAAATTATTTTGGCAAATTATTTTGGGAGGCAAATTATTTTGGCAAATTATTTTACACTTTTGGTTATTGAGAAACAGCTCCTAAAACATTATTTGACACTTTTGGTTGTTGAAAAACAGCTTCTAACCATTATTTGACACTTTGGTTGTTGAGAAACAGCTCCTAAAACATTATTTTACACTTTTGGTTATTGAGAAACAGCTCCTAAAACATTATTTGACACTTTTGGTTGTTGAAAAACAGCTTCTAACCATTATTTGACACTTTGGTTGTTGAGAAAAAGCTCCTAAAACATTATTTTACACTTTTGGTTGTTGAGAAACAGCTCCTAAAACATTATTTGACACTTTTGGTTGTTGAAAAACAGCGTCTAACCATTATTTGACACTTTGGTTGTTGAGAAACAGCTCCTAAAACATTATTTTACACTTTTGGTTATTGAGAAACAGCTCCTAAAACATTATTTGACACTTTTGGTTGTTGAAAAACAGCTTCTAACCATTATTTGACACTTTGATTGTTGAGAAACAGCTCCTAAAACATTATTTTACACTTTTGGTTGTTGAGAAACAGCTCCTAAAACATTATTTGACACTTTTGGTTATTATTATTGGTGATTATTATTATTTTGGGAGGCAAATTATTTTGGGAGGCAAATTATTTTGGGAGGCAAATTATTTTGGCAAATTATTTTGGGAGGCAAATTATTTTGGGAGGCAAATTATTTTGGGAGGCAAATTATTTTGGGAGGCAAATTATTTTGGCAAATTATTTTGGGAGGCAAATTATTTTGGGAGGCAAATTATTTTGGCAAATTATTTTGCGAGGCAAATTATTTTGGGAGGCAAATTATTTTGGGAGGCAAATTATTTTGGCAAATTATTTTGGGAGGCAAATTATTTTGGGAGGCAAATTATTTTGGGAGGCAAATTATTTTGGGAGGCAAATTATTTTGACAAATTATTTTGGGAGGCAAATTACTTTGGGAGGCAAATTATTTTGGGAGGCAAATTATTTTGGGAGGCAAATTATTTTGGGAGGCAAATTATTTTGGGAGGCAAATTATTTTGGGAGGCAAATTATTTTGGGAGGCAAATTATTTTGAGAGGCAAATTATTTTGGGAGGCAAATTATTTTGGGAGGCAAATTATTTTGGGAGGCAAATTATTTTGGCAAATTATTTTGGGAGGCAAATTATTTTGGCAGGCAAATTATTTTGGGAGGCAAATTATTTTGGGAGGCAAATTATTTTGGCAAATTATTTTCGGGAGGCAAATTATTTTGGGAGGCAAATTATTTTGGCAAATTATTTTGGGAGGCAAATTATTTTGGGAGGCAAATTATTTTGACAAATTATTTTGGGAGGCAAATTACTTTGGGAGGCAAATTATTTTGGCAAATTATTTTGGGAGGCAAATAATTTTGGCAAATTATTTTGGGAGGCAAATTATTTTGGGAGGCAAATTATTTTGGGAGGCAAATTATTTTGGCAAATTATTTTGGGAGGCAAATTATTTTGGCAGGCAAATTATTTTGGGAGGCAAATTATTTTGGGAGGCAAATTATTTTGGCAAATTATTTTCGGGAGGCAAATTATTTTGGGAGGCAAATTATTTTGGGAGGCAAATTATTTTGGCAAAATATTTTGGGAGGCAAATTATTTTGGCAAATTATTTTGGGAGGCAAATTATTTTGGCAAATTATTTTACACTTTTGGTTATTGAGAAACAGCTCCTAAAACATTATTTGACACTTTTGGTTGTTGAAAAACAGCTTCTAACCATTATTTGACACTTTGGTTGTTGAGAAACAGCTCCTAAAACATTATTTTACACTTTTGGTTATTGAGAAACAGCTCCTAAAACATTATTTGACACTTTTGGTTGTTGAAAAACAGCTTCTAACCATTATTTGACACTTTGGTTGTTGAGAAACAGCTCCTAAAACATTATTTGACACTTTTGGTTGTTGAAAAACAGCTTCTAACCATTATTTGACACTTTGGTTGTTGAGAAACAGCTCCTAAAACATTATTTTACACTTTTGGTTATTGAGAAACAGCTCCTAAAACATTATTTGACACTTTTGGTTGTTGAGAAACAGCTTCTAACCATTATTTGACACTTTGGTTGTTGAGAAACAGCTCCTAAAACATTATTTTACACTTTTGGTTATTGAGAAACAGCTCCTAAAACATTATTTGACACTTTTGGTTGTTGAAAAACAGCTTCTAACCATTATTTGACACTTTGGTTGTTGAGAAACAGGTCCTAAAACATTATTTTACACTTTTGGTTATTGAGAAACAGCTCCTAAAACATTATCTGACACTTTTGGTTGTTGAAAAACAGCTTCTAACCATTATTTGACACTTTGGTTGTTGAGAAACAGCTCCTAAAACATTATTTGACACTTTTAGTTGTTGAAAAACAGCGTCTAACCATTATTTGACACTTTGGTTGTTGAGAAACAGCTCCTAAAACATTATTTTACACTTTTGGTTATTGAGAAACAGCTCCTAAAACATTATTTGACACTTTTGGTTGTTGAAAAACAGCTTCTAACCATTATTTGACACTTTGGTTGTTGAGAAACAGCTCCTAAAACATTATTTTACACTTTTGGTTATTGAGAAACAGCTCCTACAACATTATTTGACACTTTTGGTTGTTGAAAAACAGCTTCTAACCATTATTTGACACTTTGGTTGTTGAGAAACAGCTCCTAAAACATTATTTTACACTTTTGGTTATTGAGAAACAGCTCCTAAAACATTATTTTACACTTTTGGTTGTTGAAAAACAGCTTCTAACCAATATTTGACACTTTGGTTGTTGAGAAACAGCTCCTAAAACATTATTTTACACTTTTGGTTATTGAGAAACAGCTCCTAAAACATTATTTTACACTTTTGGTTAATGAGAAACAGCTCCTAAAACATTATTTGACACTTTTGGTTGTTGAAAAACAGCTTCTAACCATTATTTGACACTTTGGTTGTTGAGAAACAGCTCCTAAAACATTATTTTACACTTTTGGTTATTGAGAAACAGCTCCTAAAACATTATTTTACACTTTTGGTTGTTGAAAAACAGCTTCTAACCATTATTTGACACTTTGGTTGTTGAGAAACAGCTCCTAAAACATTATTTTACACTTTTGGTTATTGAGAAACAGCTCCTAAAACATTATTTTACACTTTTGGTTATTGAGAAACAGCTCCTAAAACATTATTTGACACTTTTGGTTGTTGAAAAACAGCTTCTAACCATTATTTGACACTTTGGTTGTTGAGAAAAAGCTCCTAAAACATTATTTTACACTTTTGGTTGTTGAGAAACAGCTCCTAAAACATTATTTGACACTTTTGGTTGTTGAAAAACAGCGTCTAACCATTATTTGACACTTTGGTTGTTGAGAAACAGCTCCTAAAACATTATTTTACACTTTTGGTTATTGAGAAACAGCTCCTAAAACATTATTTGACACTTTTGGTTGTTGAAAAACAGCTTCTAACCATTATTTGACACTTTGATTGTTGAGAAACAGCTCCTAAAACATTATTTTACACTTTTGGTTGTTGAGAAACAGCTCCTAAAACATTATTTGACACTTTTGGTTATTATTATTGGTGATTATTATTATTTTGGGAGGCAAATTATTTTGGGAGGCAAATTATTTTGGGAGGCAAATTATTTTGGCAAATTATTTTGGGAGGCAAATTATTTTGGGAGGCAAATTATTTTGGGAGGCAAATTATTTTGGCAAATTATTTTGGCAAATTATTTAGCGAGGCAAATTATTTTGGGAGGCAAATTATTTTGGCAAATTATTTTGGGAGGCAAATTATTTTGGCAAATTATTTTGGGAGGCAAATTATTTTGGGAGGCAAATTATTTTGACAAATTATTTTGGGAGGCAAATTACTTTGGGAGGCAAATTATTTTGGCAAATTATTTTGGGAGGCAAATTATTTTGGCAAATTATTTTGGGAGGCAAATTATTTTGGGAGGCAAATTATTTTGGCAAATTATTTTGGGAGGCAAATTATTTTGGGAGGCAAATTATTTTGGGAGGCAAATTATTTTGGCAAATTATTTTGGGAGGCAAATTATTTTGGCAGGCAAATTATTTTGGGAGGCAAATTATTTTGGGAGGCAAATTATTTTGGCAAATTATTTTCGGGAGGCAAATTATTTTGGGAGGCAAATTATTTTGGGAGGCAAATTATTTTGGCAAAATATTTTGGGAGGCAAATTATTTTGGCAAATTATTTTGGGAGGCAAATTATTTTGGCAAATTATTTTACACTTTTGGTTATTGAGAAACAGCTCCTAAAACATTATTTGACACTTTTGGTTGTTGAAAAACAGCTTCTAACCATTATTTGACACTTTGGTTGTTGAGAAACAGCTCCTAAAACATTATTTTACACTTTTGGTTATTGAGAAACAGCTCCTAAAACATTATTTGACACTTTTGGTTGTTGAAAAACAGCTTCTAACCATTATTTGACACTTTGGTTGTTGAGAAAAAGCTCCTAAAACATTATTTTACACTTTTGGTTGTTGAGAAACAGCTCCTAAAACATTATTTGACACTTTTGGTTGTTGAAAAACAGCGTCTAACCATTATTTGACACTTTGGTTGTTGAGAAACAGCTCCTAAAACATTATTTTACACTTTTGGTTATTGAGAAACAGCTCCTAAAACATTATTTGACACTTTTGGTTGTTGAAAAACAGCTTCTAACCATTATTTGACACTTTGATTGTTGAGAAACAGCTCCTAAAACATTATTTTACACTTTTGGTTGTTGAGAAACAGCTCCTAAAACATTATTTGACACTTTTGGTTATTATTATTGGTGATTATTATTATTTTGGGAGGCAAATTATTTTGGGAGGCAAATTATTTTGGCAAATTATTTTGGGAGGCAAATTATTTTGGGAGGCAAATTATTTTGGCAAATTATTTTGGCAAATTATTTTGCGAGGCAAATTATTTTGGGAGGCAAATTATTTTGGCAAATTATTTTGGGAGGCAAATTATTTTGGCAAATTATTTTGGGAGGCAAATTATTTTGACAAATTATTTTGGGAGGCAAATTGGGAGGCAAATTATTTTGGGAGGCAAATTATTTTGGGAGGCAAATTATTTTGGCAAATTATTTTGGGAGGCAAATTATTTTGGCAGGCAAATTATTTTGGGAGGCAAATTATTTTGGGAGGCAAATTATTTTGGCAAATTATTTTCGGGAGGCAAATTATTTTGGGAGGCAAATTATTTTGGGAGGCAAATTATTTTGGCAAATTATTTTACACTTTTGGTTATTGAGAAACAGCTCCTAAAACATTATTTGACACTTTTGGTTGTTGAAAAACAGCTTCTAACCATTATTTGACACTTTGATTGTTGAGAAACAGCTCCTAAAACATTATTTTACACTTTTGGTTGTTGAGAAACAGCTCCTAAAACATTATTTGACACTTTTGGTTATTATTATTGGTGATTATTATTATTTTGGGAGGCAAATTATTTTGGGAGGCAAATTATTTTGGGAGGCAAATTATTTTGGCAAATTATTTTGCGAGGCAAATTATTTTGGGAGGCAAATTATTTTGGCAAATTATTTTGGGAGGCAAATTATTTTGGGAGGCAAATTATTTTGACAAATTATTTTGGGAGGCAAATTACTTTGGGAGGCAAATTATTTTGGCAAATTATTTTGGGAGGCAAATTATTTTGGCAAATTATTTTGGGAGGCAAATTATTTTGGGAGGCAAATTATTTTGGGAGGCAAATTATTTTGGGAGGCAAATTATTTTGGCAAATTATTTTGGGAGGCAAATTATTTTGGCAGGCAAATTATTTTGGGAGGCAAATTATTTTGGGAGGCAAATTATTTTGGCAAATTATTTTCGGAGGCAAATTATTTTGGGAGGCAAATTATTTTGGGAGGCAAATTATTTTGGCAAAATATTTTGGGAGGCAAATTATTTTGGCAAATTATTTTGGGAGGCAAATTATTTTGGCAAATTATTTTACACTTTTGGTTATTGAGAAACAGCTCCTAAAACATTATTTGACACTTTTGGTTGTTGAAAAACAGCTTCTAACCATTATTTGACACTTTGGTTGTTGAGAAACAGCTCCTAAAACATTATTTTACACTTTTGGTTATTGAGAAACAGCTCCTAAAACATTATTTGACACTTTTGGTTGTTGAAAAACAGCTTCTAACCATTATTTGACACTTTGGTTGTTGAGAAAAAGCTCCTAAAACATTATTTTACACTTTTGGTTGTTGAGAAACAGCTCCTAAAACATTATTTGACACTTTTGGTTGTTGAAAAACAGCGTCTAACCATTATTTGACACTTTGGTTGTTGAGAAACAGCTCCTAAAACATTATTTTACACTTTTGGTTATTGAGAAACAGCTCCTAAAACATTATTTGACACTTTTGGTTGTTGAAAAACAGCTTCTAACCATTATTTGACACTTTGATTGTTGAGAAACAGCTCCTAAAACATTATTTTACACTTTTGGTTGTTGAGAAACAGCTCCTAAAACATTATTTGACACTTTTGGTTATTATTATTGGTGATTATTATTATTTTGGGAGGCAAATTATTTTGGCAAATTATTTTGGGAGGCAAATTATTTTGGGAGGCAAATTATTTTGGGAGGCAAATTATTTTGGCAAATTATTTTGGGAGGGAAATTATTTTGGGAGGCAAATTATTTTGGCAAATTATTTTGCGAGGCAAATTATTTTGGGAGGCAAATTATTTTGGGAGGCAAATTATTTTGGCAAATTATTTTGGGAGGCAAATTATTTTGGGAGGCAAATTATTTTGGGAGGCAAATTATTTTGGGAGGCAAATTATTTTGACAAATTATTTTGGGAGGCAAATTACTTTGGGAGGCAAATTATTTTGGCAAATTATTTTGGGAGGCAAATTATTTTGGCAAATTATTTTGGGAGGCAAATTATTTTGGGAGGCAAATTATTTTGGGAGGCAAATTATTTTGAGAGGCAAATTATTTTGGGAGGCAAATTATTTTGGGAGGCAAATTATTTTGGGAGGCAAATTATTTTGGCAAATTATTTTGGGAGGCAAATTATTTTGGCAGGCAAATTATTTTGGGAGGCAAATTATTTTGGGAGGCAAATCATTTTGGCAAATTATTTTCGGGAGGCAAATTATTTTGGGAGGCAAATTATTTTGGCAAATTATTTTGGGAGGCAAATTATTTTGGGAGGCAAATTATTTTGGGAGGCAAATTATTTTGACAAATTATTTTGGGAGGCAAATTACTTTGGGAGGCAAATTATTTTGGCAAATTATTTTGGGAGGCAAATAATTTTGGCAAATTATTTTGGGAGGCAAATTATTTTGGGAGGCAAATTATTTTGGGAGGCAAATTATTTTGGCAAATTATTTTGGGAGGCAAATTATTTTGGCAGGCAAATTATTTTGGGAGGCAAATTATTTTGGGAGGCAAATTATTTTGGCAAATTATTTTCGGGAGGCAAATTATTTTGGGAGGCAAATTATTTTGGGAGGCAAATTATTTTGGGAGGCAAATTATTTTGGCAAAATATTTTGGGAGGCAAATTATTTTGGCAAATTATTTTGGGAGGCAAATTATTTTGGCAAATTATTTTACACTTTTGGTTATTGAGAAACAGCTCCTAAAACATTATTTGACACTTTTGGTTGTTGAAAAACAGCTTCTAACCATTATTTGACACTTTGGTTGTTGAGAAACAGCTCCTAAAACATTATTTTACACTTTTGGTTATTGAGAAACAGCTCCTAAAACATTATTTGACACTTTTGGTTGTTGAAAAACAGCTTCTAACCATTATTTGACACTTTGGTTGTTGAGAAACAGCTCCTAAAACATTATTTGACACTTTTGGTTGTTGAAAAACAGCTTCTAACCATTATTTGACACTTTGGTTGTTGAGAAACAGCTCCTAAAACATTATTTTACACTTTTGGTTATTGAGAAACAGCTCCTAAAACATTATTTGACACTTTTGGTTGTTGAGAAACAGCTTCTAACCATTATTTGACACTTTGGTTGTTGAGAAACAGGTCCTAAAACATTATTTTACACTTTTGGTTATTGAGAAACAGCTCCTAAAACATTATTTGACACTTTTGGTTGTTGAAAAACAGCTTCTAACCATTATTTGACACTTTGGTTGTTGAGAAACAGGTCCTAAAACATTATTTTACACTTTTGGTTATTGAGAAACAGCTCCTAAAACATTATCTGACACTTTTGGTTGTTGAAAAACAGATTCTAACCATTATTTGACACTTTGGTTGTTGAGAAACAGCTCCTAAAACATTATTTGACACTTTTAGTTGTTGAAAAACAGCGTCTAACCATTATTTGACACTTTGGTTGTTGAGAAACAGCTCCTAAAACATTATTTTACACTTTTGGTTATTGAGAAACAGCTCCTAAAACATTATTTGACACTTTTGGTTGTTGAAAAACAGCTTCTAACCATTATTTGACACTTTGGTTGTTGAGAAACAGCTCCTAAAACATTATTTTACACTTTTGGTTATTGAGAAACAGCTCCTACAACATTATTTGACACTTTTGGTTGTTGAAAAACAGCTTCTAACCATTATTTGACACTTTGGTTGTTGAGAAACAGCTCCTAAAACATTATTTTACACTTTTGGTTATTGAGAAACAGCTCCTAAAACATTATTTTACACTTTTGGTTGTTGAAAAACAGCTTCTAACCATTATTTGACACTTTGGTTGTTGAGAAACAGCTCCTAAAACATTATTTTACACTTTTGGTTATTGAGAAACAGCTCCTAAAACATTATTTTACACTTTTGGTTATTGAGAAACAGCTCCTAAAACATTATTTGACACTTTTGGTTGTTGAAAAACAGCGTCTAACCATTATTTGACACTTTGGTTGTTGAGAAACAGCTCCTAAAACATTATTTTACACTTTTGGTTATTGAGAAACAGCTCCTAAAACATTATTTGACACTTTTGGTTGTTGAAAAACAGCTTCTAACCATTATTTGACACTTTGATTGTTGAGAAACAGCTCCTAAAACATTATTTTACACTTTTGGTTGTTGAGAAACAGCTCCTAAAACATTATTTGACACTTTTGGTTATTATTATTGGTGATTATTATTATTTTGGGAGGCAAATTATTTTGGGAGGCAAATTATTTTGGGAGGCAAATTATTTTGGCAAATTATTTTGGGAGGCAAATTATTTTGGGAGGCAAATTATTTTGGGAGGCAAATTATTTTGGCAAATTATTTTGGCAAATTATTTAGCGAGGCAAATTATTTTGGGAGGCAAATTATTTTGGCAAATTATTTTGGGAGGCAAATTATTTTGGCAAATTATTTTGGGAGGCAAATTATTTTGGGAGGCAAATTATTTTGACAAATTATTTTGGGAGGCAAATTACTTTGGGAGGCAAATTATTTTGGCAAATTATTTTGGGAGGCAAATTATTTTGGCAAATTATTTTGGGAGGCAAATTATTTTGGGAGGCAAATTATTTTGGCAAATTATTTTGGGAGGCAAATTATTTTGGGAGGCAAATTATTTTGGGAGGCAAATTATTTTGGCAAATTATTTTGGGAGGCAAATTATTTTGGCAGGCAAATTATTTTGGGAGGCAAATTATTTTGGGAGGCAAATTATTTTGGCAAATTATTTTCGGGAGGCAAATTATTTTGGGAGGCAAATTATTTTGGCAAAATATTTTGGGAGGCAAATTATTTTGGCAAATTATTTTGGGAGGCAAATTATTTTGGCAAATTATTTTACACTTTTGGTTATTGAGAAACAGCTCCTAAAACATTATTTGACACTTTTGGTTGTTGAAAAACAGCTTCTAACCATTATTTGACACTTTGGTTGTTGAGAAACAGCTCCTAAAACATTATTTTACACTTTTGGTTATTGAGAAACAGCTCCTAAAACATTATTTGACACTTTTGGTTGTTGAAAAACAGCTTCTAACCATTATTTGACACTTTGGTTGTTGAGAAAAAGCTCCTAAAACATTATTTTACACTTTTGGTTGTTGAGAAACAGCTCCTAAAACATTATTTGACACTTTTGGTTGTTGAAAAACAGCGTCTAACCATTATTTGACACTTTGGTTGTTGAGAAACAGCTCCTAAAACATTATTTTACACTTTTGGTTATTGAGAAACAGCTCCTAAAACATTATTTGACACTTTTGGTTGTTGAAAAACAGCTTCTAACCATTATTTGACACTTTGATTGTTGAGAAACAGCTCCTAAAACATTATTTTACACTTTTGGTTGTTGAGAAACAGCTCCTAAAACATTATTTGACACTTTTGGTTATTATTATTGGTGATTATTATTATTTTGGGAGGCAAATTATTTTGGGAGGCAAATTATTTTGGCAAATTATTTTGGGAGGCAAATTATTTTGGGAGGCAAATTATTTTGGCAAATTATTTTGGCAAATTATTTTGCGAGGCAAATTATTTTGGGAGGCAAATTATTTTGGCAAATTATTTTGGCAGGCAAATTATTTTGGCAAATTATTTTGGGAGGCAAATTATTTTGACAAATTATTTTGGGAGGCAAATTGGGAGGCAAATTATTTTGGGAGGCAAATTATTTTGGGAGGCAAATTATTTTGGCAAATTATTTTGGGAGGCAAATTATTTTGGCAGGCAAATTATTTTGGGAGGCAAATTATTTTGGCAAATTATTTTCGGGAGGCAAATTATTTTGGGAGGCAAATTATTTTGGGAGGCAAATTATTTTGGCAAATTATTTTACACTTTTGGTTATTGAGAAACAGCTCCTAAAACATTATTTGACACTTTTGGTTGTTGAAAAACAGCTTCTAACCATTATTTGACACTTTGATTGTTGAGAAACAGCTCCTAAAACATTATTTTACACTTTTGGTTGTTGAGAAACAGCTCCTAAAACATTATTTGACACTTTTGGTTATTATTATTGGTGATTATTATTATTTTGGGAGGCAAATTATTTTGGGAGGCAAATTATTTTGGGAGGCAAATTATTTTGGGAGGCAAATTATTTTGGCAAATTATTTTGCGAGGCAAATTATTTTGGGAGGCAAATTATTTTGGCAAATTATTTTGGGAGGCAAATTATTTTGGGAGGCAAATTATTTTGACAAATTATTTTGGGAGGCAAATTACTTTGGGAGGCAAATTATTTTGGCAAATTATTTTGGGAGGCAAATTATTTTGGCAAATTATTTTGGGAGGCAAATTATTTTGGGAGGCAAATTATTTTGGCAAATTATTTTGGGAGGCAAATTATTTTGGGAGGCAAATTATTTTGGGAGGCAAATTATTTTGGCAAATTATTTTGGGAGGCAAATTATTTTGGCAGGCAAATTATTTTGGGAGGCAAATTATTTTGGGAGGCAAATTATTTTGGCAAATTATTTTCGGAGGCAAATTATTTTGGGAGGCAAATTATTTTGGGAGGCAAATTATTTTGGCAAAATATTTTGGGAGGCAAATTATTTTGGCAAATTATTTTGGGAGGCAAATTATTTTGGCAAATTATTTTACACTTTTGGTTATTGAGAAACAGCTCCTAAAACATTATTTGACACTTTTGGTTGTTGAAAAACAGCTTCTAACCATTATTTGACACTTTGGTTGTTGAGAAACAGCTCCTAAAACATTATTTTACACTTTTGGTTATTGAGAAACAGCTCCTAAAACATTATTTGACACTTTTGGTTGTTGAAAAACAGCTTCTAACCATTATTTGACACTTTGGTTGTTGAGAAAAAGCTCCTAAAACATTATTTTACACTTTTGGTTGTTGAGAAACAGCTCCTAAAACATTATTTGACACTTTTGGTTGTTGAAAAACAGCGTCTAACCATTATTTGACACTTTGGTTGTTGAGAAACAGCTCCTAAAACATTATTTTACACTTTTGGTTATTGAGAAACAGCTCCTAAAACATTATTTGACACTTTTGGTTGTTGAAAAACAGCTTCTAACCATTATTTGACACTTTGATTGTTGAGAAACAGCTCCTAAAACATTATTTTACACTTTTGGTTGTTGAGAAACAGCTCCTAAAACATTATTTGACACTTTTGGTTATTATTATTGGTGATTATTATTATTTTGGGAGGCAAATTATTTTGGCAAATTATTTTGGGAGGCAAATTATTTTGGGAGGCAAATTATTTTGGGAGGCAAATTATTTTGGCAAATTATTTTGGGAGGGAAATTATTTTGGGAGGCAAATTATTTTGGCAAATTATTTTGCGAGGCAAATTATTTTGGGAGGCAAATTATTTTGGGAGGCAAATTATTTTGGGAGGCAAATTATTTTGGGAGGCAAATTATTTTGGGAGGCAAATTATTTTGGGAGGCAAATTATTTTGACAAATTATTTTGGGAGGCAAATTACTTTGGGAGGCAAATTATTTTGGCAAATTATTTTGGGAGGCAAATTATTTTGGCAAATTATTTTGGGAGGCAAATTTTTTTGGGAGGCAAATTATTTTGGGAGGCAAATTATTTTGAGAGGCAAATTATTTTGGGAGGCAAATTATTTTGGGAGGCAAATTATTTTGGGAGGCAAATTATTTTGGCAAATTATTTTGGGAGGCAAATTATTTTGGCAGGCAAATTATTTTGGGAGGCAAATTATTTTGGGAGGCAAATCATTTTGGCAAATTATTTTCGGGAGGCAAATTATTTTGGGAGGCAAATTATTTTGGCAAATTATTTTGGGAGGCAAATTATTTTGGGAGGCAAATTATTTTGGGAGGCAAATTATTTTGACAAATTATTTTGGGAGGCAAATTATTTTGGCAAATTATTTTGGGAGGCAAATAATTTTGGCAAATTATTTTGGGAGGCAAATTATTTTGGGAGGCAAATTATTTTGGGAGGCAAATTATTTTGGCAAATTATTTTGGGAGGCAAATTATTTTGGCAGGCAAATTATTTTGGGAGGCAAATTATTTTGGGAGGCAAATTATTTTGGCAAATTATTTTCGGGAGGCAAATTATTTTGGGAGGCAAATTATTTTGGGAGGCAAATTATTTTGGGAGGCAAATTATTTTGGCAAAATATTTTGGGAGGCAAATTATTTTGGCAAATTATTTTGGGAGGCAAATTATTTTGGCAAATTATTTTACACTTTTGGTTATTGAGAAACAGCTCCTAAAACATTATTTGACACTTTTGGTTGTTGAAAAACAGCTTCTAACCATTATTTGACACTTTGGTTGTTGAGAAACAGCTCCTAAAACATTATTTTACACTTTTGGTTATTGAGAAACAGCTCCTAAAACATTATTTGACACTTTTGGTTGTTGAAAAACAGCTTCTAACCATTATTTGACACTTTGGTTGTTGAGAAACAGCTCCTAAAACATTATTTGACACTTTTGGTTGTTGAAAAACAGCTTCTAACCATTATTTGACACTTTGGTTGTTGAGAAACAGCTCCTAAAACATTATTTTACACTTTTGGTTATTGAGAAACAGCTCCTAAAACATTATTTGACACTTTTGGTTGTTGAGAAACAGCTTCTAACCATTATTTGACACTTTGGTTGTTGAGAAACAGGTCCTAAAACATTATTTTACACTTTTGGTTATTGAGAAACAGCTCCTAAAACATTATTTGACACTTTTGGTTGTTGAAAAACAGCTTCTAACCATTATTTGACACTTTGGTTGTTGAGAAACAGGTCCTAAAACATTATTTTACACTTTTGGTTATTGAGAAACAGCTCCTAAAACATTATCTGACACTTTTGGTTGTTGAAAAACAGATTCTAACCATTATTTGACACTTTGGTTGTTGAGAAACAGCTCCTAAAACATTATTTGACACTTTTAGTTGTTGAAAAACAGCGTCTAACCATTATTTGACACTTTGGTTGTTGAGAAACAGCTCCTAAAACATTATTTTACACTTTTGGTTATTGAGAAACAGCTCCTAAAACATTATTTGACACTTTTGGTTGTTGAAAAACAGCTTCTAACCATTATTTGACACTTTGGTTGTTGAGAAACAGCTCCTAAAACATTATTTTACACTTTTGGTTATTGAGAAACAGCTCCTACAACATTATTTGACACTTTTGGTTGTTGAAAAACAGCTTCTAACCATTATTTGACACTTTGGTTGTTGAGAAACAGCTCCTAAAACATTATTTTACACTTTTGGTTATTGAGAAACAGCTCCTAAAACATTATTTTACACTTTTGGTTGTTGAAAAACAGCTTCTAACCATTATTTGACACTTTGGTTGTTGAGAAACAGCTCCTAAAACATTATTTTACACTTTTGGTTATTGAGAAACAGCTCCTAAAACATTATTTTACACTTTTGGTTGTTGAAAAACAGCTTCTAACCATTATTTGACACTTTGGTTGTTGAGAAACAGGTCCTAAAACATTATTTTACACTTTTGGTTATTGAGAAACAGCTCCTAAAACATTATCTGACACTTTTGGTTGTTGAAAAACAGATTCTAACCATTATTTGACACTTTGGTTGTTGAGAAACAGCTCCTAAAACATTATTTGACACTTTTAGTTGTTGAAAAACAGCGTCTAACCATTATTTGACACTTTGGTTGTTGAGAAACAGCTCCTAAAACATTATTTTACACTTTTGGTTATTGAGAAACAGCTCCTAAAACATTATTTGACACTTTTGGTTGTTGAAAAACAGCTTCTAACCATTATTTGACACTTTGGTTGTTGAGAAACAGCTCCTAAAACATTATTTTACACTTTTGGTTATTGAGAAACAGCTCCTACAACATTATTTGACACTTTTGGTTGTTGAAAAACAGCTTCTAACCATTATTTGACACTTTGGTTGTTGAGAAACAGCTCCTAAAACATTATTTTACACTTTTGGTTATTGAGAAACAGCTCCTAAAACATTATTTTACACTTTTGGTTGTTGAAAAACAGCTTCTAACCATTATTTGACACTTTGGTTGTTGAGAAACAGCTCCTAAAACATTATTTTACACTTTTGGTTATTGAGAAACAGCTCCTAAAACATTATTTTACACTTTTGGTTGTTGAAAAACAGCTTCTAACCATTATTTGACACTTTGGTTGTTGAGAAACAGCTCCTAAAACATTATTTTACACTTTTGGTTATTGAGAAACAGCTCCTAAAACATTATTTTACACTTTTGGTTATTGAGAAACAGCTCCTAAAACATTATTTGACACTTTTGGTTGTTGAAAAACAGCTTCTAACCATTATTTGACACTTTGGTTGTTGAGAAAAAGCTCCTAAAACATTATTTTACACTTTTGGTTGTTGAGAAACAGCTCCTAAAACATTATTTGACACTTTTGGTTGTTGAAAAACAGCGTCTAACCATTATTTGACACTTTGGTTGTTGAGAAACAGCTCCTAAAACATTATTTTACACTTTTGGTTATTGAGAAACAGCTCCTAAAACATTATTTGACACTTTTGGTTGTTGAAAAACAGCTTCTAACCATTATTTGACACTTTGATTGTTGAGAAACAGCTCCTAAAACATTATTTTACACTTTTGGTTGTTGAGAAACAGCTCCTAAAACATTATTTGACACTTTTGGTTATTATTATTGGTGATTATTATTATTTTGGGAGGCAAATTATTTTGGGAGGCAAATTATTTTGGCAAATTATTTTGGCAAATTATTTTGGGAGGCAAATTATTTTGGGAGGCAAATTATTTTGGCAAATTATTTTGGCAAATTATTTTGCGAGGCAAATTATTTTGGGAGGCAAATTATTTTGGCAAATTATTTTGGGAGGCAAATTATTTTGGCAAATTATTTTGGGAGGCAAATTATTTTGACAAATTATTTTGGGAGGCAAATTACTTTGGGAGGCAAATTATTTTGGCAAATTATTTTGGGAGGCAAATTATTTTGGCAAATTATTTTGGGAGGCAAATTATTTTGGGAGGCAAATTATTTTGGCAAATTATTTTGGGAGGCAAATTATTTTGGGAGGCAAATTATTTTGGGAGGCAAATTATTTTGGCAAATTATTTTGGGAGGCAAATTATTTTGGCAGGCAAATTATTTTGGGAGGCAAATTATTTTGGGAGGCAAATTATTTTGGCAAATTATTTTCGGGAGGCAAATTATTTTGGGAGGCAAATTATTTTGGGAGGCAAATTATTTTGGCAAAATATTTTGGGAGGCAAATTATTTTGGCAAATTATTTTGGGAGGCAAATTATTTTGGCAAATTATTTTACACTTTTGGTTATTGAGAAACAGCTCCTAAAACATTATTTGACACTTTTGGTTGTTGAAAAACAGCTTCTAACCATTATTTGACACTTTGGTTGTTGAGAAACAGCTCCTAAAACATTATTTTACACTTTTGGTTATTGAGAAACAGCTCCTAAAACATTATTTGACACTTTTGGTTGTTGAAAAACAGCTTCTAACCATTATTTGACACTTTGGTTGTTGAGAAAAAGCTCCTAAAACATTATTTTACACTTTTGGTTGTTGAGAAACAGCTCCTAAAACATTATTTGACACTTTTGGTTGTTGAAAAACAGCGTCTAACCATTATTTGACACTTTGGTTGTTGAGAAACAGCTCCTAAAACATTATTTTACACTTTTGGTTATTGAGAAACAGCTCCTAAAACATTATTTGACACTTTTGGTTGTTGAAAAACAGCTTCTAACCATTATTTGACACTTTGATTGTTGAGAAACAGCTCCTAAAACATTATTTTACACTTTTGGTTGTTGAGAAACAGCTCCTAAAACATTATTTGACACTTTTGGTTATTATTATTGGTGATTATTATTATTTTGGGAGGCAAATTATTTTGGGAGGCAAATTATTTTGGGAGGCAAATTATTTTGGCAAATTATTTTGGGAGGCAAATTATTTTGGGAGGCAAATTATTTTGGGAGGCAAATTATTTTGGCAAATTATTTTGGCAAATTATTTTGCGAGGCAAATTATTTTGGGAGGCAAATTATTTTGGCAAATTATTTTGGGAGGCAAATTATTTTGGCAAATTATTTTGGGAGGCAAATTATTTTGGGAGGCAAATTATTTTGGGAGGCAAATTATTTTGACAAATTATTTTGGGAGGCAAATTACTTTGGGAGGCAAATTATTTTGGGAGGCAAATTATTTTGGGAGGCAAATTATTTTGGGAGGCAAATTATTTTGGGAGGCAAATTATTTTGGGAGGCAAATTATTTTGGCAAATTATTTTGGGAGGCAAATTATTTTGGCAGGCAAATTATTTTGGGAGGCAAATTATTTTGGGAGGCAAATTATTTTGGCAAATTATTTTCGGGAGGCAAATTATTTTGGGAGGCAAATTATTTTGGGAGGCAAATTATTTTGGCAAATTATTTTACACTTTTGGTTATTGAGAAACAGCTCCTAAAACATTATTTGACACTTTTGGTTGTTGAAAAACAGCTTCTAACCATTATTTGACACTTTGATTGATGAGAAACAGCTCCTAAAACATTATTTTACACTTTTGGTTGTTGAGAAACAGCTCCTAAAACATTATTTTACACTTTTGGTTATTATTATTGGTGATTATTATTATTTTGGGAGGCAAATTATTTTGGGAGGCAAATTATTTTGGGAGGCAAATTATTTTGGGAGGCAAATTATTTTGGCAAATTATTTTGGGAGGCAAATTATTTTGGGAGGCAAATTATTTTGGCAAATTATTTTGCGAGGCAAATTATTTTGGGAGGCAAATTATTTTGGCAAATTATTTTGGGAGGCAAATTATTTTGGCAAATTATTTTGGGAGGCAAATTATTTTGGGAGGCAAATTATTTTGACAAATTATTTTGGGAGGCAAATTACTTTGGGAGGCAAATTATTTTGGCAAATTATTTTGGGAGGCAAATTATTTTGGGAGGCAAATTATTTTGGGAGGCAAATTATTTTGGGAGGCAAATTATTTTGGCAAATTATTTTGGGAGGCAAATTATTTTGGCAGGCAAATTATTTTGGGAGGCAAATTATTTTGGGAGGCAAATTATTTTGGCAAATTATTTTCGGAGGCAAATTATTTTGGGAGGCAAATTATTTTGGCAAAATATTTTGGGAGGCAAATTATTTTGGCAAATTATTTTGGGAGGCAAATTATTTTGGCAAATTATTTTACACTTTTGGTTATTGAGAAACAGCTCCTAAAACATTATTTGACACTTTTGGTTGTTGAAAAACAGCTTCTAACCATTATTTGACACTTTGGTTGTTGAGAAACAGCTCCTAAAACATTATTTTACACTTTTGGTTATTGAGAAACAGCTCCTAAAACATTATTTGACACTTTTGGTTGTTGAAAAACAGCTTCTAACCATTATTTGACACTTTGGTTGTTGAGAAAAAGCTCCTAAAACATTATTTTACACTTTTGGTTGTTGAGAAACAGCTCCTAAAACATTATTTGACACTTTTGGTTGTTGAAAAACAGCGTCTAACCATTATTTGACACTTTGGTTGTTGAGAAACAGCTCCTAAAACATAATTTTACACTTTTGGTTATTGAGAAACAGCTCCTAAAACATTATTTGACACTTTTGGTTGTTGAAAAACAGCTTCTAACCATTATTTGACACTTTGATTGTTGAGAAACAGCTCCTAAAACATTATTTTACACTTTTGGTTGTTGAGAAACAGCTCCTAAAACATTATTTGACACTTTTGGTTATTATTATTGGTGATTATTATTATTTTGGGAGGCAAATTATTTTGGGAGGCAAATTATTTTGGCAAATTATTTTGGGAGGCAAATTATTTTGGGAGGCAAATTATTTTGGCAAATTATTTTGGGAGGGAAATTATTTTGGGAGGCAAATTATTTTGGCAAATTATTTTGCGAGGCAAATTATTTTGGGAGGCAAATTATTTTGGGAGGCAAATTATTTTGGCAAATTATTTTGGGAGGCAAATTATTTTGGGAGGCAAATTATTTTGACAAATTATTTTGGGAGGCAAATTACTTTGGGAGGCAAATTATTTTGGCAAATTATTTTGGGAGGCAAATTATTTTGGGAGGCAAATTATTTTGGGAGGCAAATTATTTTGGGAGGCAAATTATTTTGGCAAATTATTTTGGGAGGCAAATTATTTTGGCAGGCAAATTATTTTGGGAGGCAAATTATTTTGGGAGGCAAATTATTTTGGCAAATTATTTTCGGAGGCAAATTATTTTGGGAGGCAAATTATTTTGGCAAAATATTTTGGGAGGCAAATTATTTTGGGAGGCAAATTATTTTGGCAAATTATTTTACACTTTTGGTTATTGAGAAACAGCTCCTAAAACATTATTTGACACTTTTGGTTGTTGAAAAACAGCTTCTAACCATTATTTGACACTTTGGTTGTTGAGAAACAGCTCCTAAAACATTATTTTACACTTTTGGTTATTGAGAAACAGCTCCTAAAACATTATTTGACACTTTTGGTTGTTGAAAAACAGCTTCTAACCATTATTTGACACTTTGGTTGTTGAGAAAAAGCTCCTAAAACATTATTTTACACTTTTGGTTGTTGAGAAACAGCTCCTAAAACATTATTTGACACTTTTGGTTGTTGAAAAACAGCGTCTAACCATTATTTGACACTTTGGTTGTTGAGAAACAGCTCCTAAAACATAATTTTACACTTTTGGTTATTGAGAAACAGCTCCTAAAACATTATTTGACACTTTTGGTTGTTGAAAAACAGCTTCTAACCATTATTTGACACTTTGATTGTTGAGAAACAGCTCCTAAAACATTATTTTACACTTTTGGTTGTTGAGAAACAGCTCCTAAAACATTATTTGACACTTTTGGTTATTATTATTGGTGATTATTATTATTTTGGGAGGCAAATTATTTTGGGAGGCAAATTATTTTGGCAAATTATTTTGGGAGGCAAATTATTTTGGGAGGCAAATTATTTTGGCAAATTATTTTGGGAGGGAAATTATTTTGGGAGGCAAATTATTTTGGCAAATTATTTTGCGAGGCAAATTATTTTGGGAGGCAAATTATTTTGGGAGGCAAATTATTTTGGCAAATTATTTTGGGAGGCAAATTATTTTGGGAGGCAAATTATTTTGGGAGGCAAATTATTTTGGGAGGCAAATTATTTTGACAAATTATTTTGGGAGGCAAATTACTTTGGGAGGCAAATTATTTTGGCAAATTATTTTGGGAGGCAAATTATTTTGGGAGGCAAATTATTTTGGGAGGCAAATTATTTTGGGAGGCAAATTATTTTGGGAGGCAAATTATTTTGGGAGGCAAATTATTTTGGCAAATTATTTTGGGAGGCAAATTATTTTGGGAGGCAAATTATTTTGGGAGGCAAATTATTTTGGGAGGCAAATTATTTTGACAAATTATTTTGGGAGGCAAATTACTTTGGGAGGCAAATTATTTTGGCAAATTATTTTGGGAGGCAAATTATTTTGGCAGGCAAATTATTTTGGGAGGCAAATTATTTTGGGAGGCAAATTATTTTGGCAAATTATTTTCGGGAGGCAAATTATTTTGGGAGGCAAATTATTTTGGCAAATTATTTTGGGAGGCAAATTATTTTGGGAGGCAAATTATTTTGGGAGGCAAATTATTTTGACAAATTATTTTGGGAGGCAAATTACTTTGGGAGGCAAATTATTTTGGCAAATTATTTTGGGAGGCAAATAATTTTGGCAAATTATTTTGGGAGGCAAATTATTTTGGGAGGCAAATTATTTTGGGAGGCAAATTATTTTGGCAAATTATTTTGGGAGGCAAATTATTTTGGCAGGCAAATTATTTTGGGAGGCAAATTATTTTGGGAGGCAAATTATTTTGGCAAATTATTTTCGGGAGGCAAATTATTTTGGGAGGCAAATTATTTTGGGAGGCAAATTATTTTGGGAGGCAAATTATTTTGGCAAAATATTTTGGGAGGCAAATTATTTTGGCAAATTATTTTGGGAGGCAAATTATTTTGGCAAATTATTTTACACTTTTGGTTATTGAGAAACAGCTCCTAAAACATTATTTGACACTTTTGGTTGTTGAAAAACAGCTTCTAACCATTATTTGACACTTTGGTTGTTGAGAAACAGCTCCTAAAACATTATTTTACACTTTTGGTTATTGAGAAACAGCTCCTAAAACATTATTTGACACTTTTGGTTGTTGAAAAACAGCTTCTAACCATTATTTGACACTTTGGTTGTTGAGAAACAGCTCCTAAAACATTATTTGACACTTTTGGTTGTTGAAAAACAGCTTCTAACCATTATTTGACACTTTGGTTGTTGAGAAACAGCTCCTAAAACATTATTTTACACTTTTGGTTATTGAGAAACCGCTCCTAAAACATTATTTGACACTTTTGGTTGTTGAGAAACAGCTTCTAACCATTATTTGACACTTTGGTTGTTGAGAAACAGCTCCTAAAACATTATTTTACACTTTTGGTTATTGAGAAACAGCTCCTAAAACATTATCTGACACTTTTGGTTGTTGAAAAACAGATTCTAACCATTATTTGACACTTTGGTTGTTGAGAAACAGCTCCTAAAACATTATTTGACACTTTTAGTTGTTGAAAAACAGCGTCTAACCATTATTTGACACTTTGGTTGTTGAGAAACAGCTCCTAAAACATTATTTTACACTTTTGGTTATTGAGAAACAGCTCCTAAAACATTATTTGACACTTTTGGTTGTTGAAAAACAGCTTCTAACCATTATTTGACACTTTGGTTGTTGAGAAAAAGCTCCTAAAACATTATTTTACACTTTTGGTTGTTGAGAAACAGCTCCTAAAACATTATTTGACACTTTTGGTTGTTGAAAAACAGCGTCTAACCATTATTTGACACTTTGGTTGTTGAGAAACAGCTCCTAAAACATAATTTTACACTTTTGGTTATTGAGAAACAGCTCCTAAAACATTATTTGACACTTTTGGTTGTTGAAAAACAGCTTCTAACCATTATTTGACACTTTGATTGTTGAGAAACAGCTCCTAAAACATTATTTTACACTTTTGGTTGTTGAGAAACAGCTCCTAAAACATTATTTGACACTTTTGGTTATTATTATTGGTGATTATTATTATTTTGGGAGGCAAATTATTTTGGGAGGCAAATTATTTTGGCAAATTATTTTGGGAGGCAAATTATTTTGGGAGGCAAATTATTTTGGCAAATTATTTTGGGAGGGAAATTATTTTGGGAGGCAAATTATTTTGGCAAATTATTTTGCGAGGCAAATTATTTTGGGAGGCAAATTATTTTGGGAGGCAAATTATTTTGGCAAATTATTTTGGGAGGCAAATTATTTTGGGAGGCAAATTATTTTGGGAGGCAAATTATTTTGGGAGGCAAATTATTTTGACAAATTATTTTGGGAGGCAAATTACTTTGGGAGGCAAATTATTTTGGCAAATTATTTTGGGAGGCAAATTATTTTGGCAAATTATTTTGGGAGGCAAATTATTTTGGGAGGCAAATTATTTTGGGAGGCAAATTATTTTGGGAGGCAAATTATTTTGGGAGGCAAATTATTTTGGCAAATTATTTTGGGAGGCAAATTATTTTGGGAGGCAAATTATTTTGGGAGGCAAATTATTTTGACAAATTATTTTGGGAGGCAAATTACTTTGGGAGGCAAATTATTTTGGCAAATTATTTTGGGAGGCAAATTATTTTGGCAGGCAAATTATTTTGGGAGGCAAATTATTTTGGCAAATTATTTTCGGGAGGCAAATTATTTTGGGAGGCAAATTATTTTGGCAAATTATTTTGGGAGGCAAATTATTTTGGGAGGCAAATTATTTTGGGAGGCAAATTATTTTGACAAATTATTTTGGGAGGCAAATTACTTTGGGAGGCAAATTATTTTGGCAAATTATTTTGGGAGGCAAATAATTTTGGCAAATTATTTTGGGAGGCAAATTATTTTGGGAGGCAAATTATTTTGGGAGGCAAATTATTTTGGCAAATTATTTTGGGAGGCAAATTATTTTGGCAGGCAAATTATTTTGGGAGGCAAATTATTTTGGGAGGCAAATTATTTTCGGGAGGCAAATTATTTTGGGAGGCAAATTATTTTGGGAGGCAAATTATTTTGGGAGGCAAATTATTTTGGCAAAATATTTTGGGAGGCAAATTATTTTGGCAAATTATTTTGGGAGGCAAATTATTTTGGCAAATTATTTTACACTTTTGGTTATTGAGAAACAGCTCCTAAAACATTATTTGACACTTTTGGTTGTTGAAAAACAGCTTCTAACCATTATTTGACACTTTGGTTGTTGAGAAACAGCTCCTAAAACATTATTTTACACTTTTGGTTATTGAGAAACAGCTCCTAAAACATTATTTGACACTTTTGGTTGTTGAAAAACAGCTTCTAACCATTATTTGACACTTTGGTTGTTGAGAAACAGCTCCTAAAACATTATTTGACACTTTTGGTTGTTGAAAAACAGCTTCTAACCATTATTTGACACTTTGGTTGTTGAGAAACAGCTCCTAAAACATTATTTTACACTTTTGGTTATTGAGAAACCGCTCCTAAAACATTATTTGACACTTTTGGTTGTTGAGAAACAGCTTCTAACCATTATTTGACACTTTGGTTGTTGAGAAACAGCTCCTAAAACATTATTTTACACTTTTGGTTATTGAGAAACAGCTCCTAAAACATTATCTGACACTTTTGGTTGTTGAAAAACAGATTCTAACCATTATTTGACACTTTGGTTGTTGAGAAACAGCTCCTAAAACATTATTTGACACTTTTAGTTGTTGAAAAACAGCGTCTAACCATTATTTGACACTTTGGTTGTTGAGAAACAGCTCCTAAAACATTATTTTACACTTTTGGTTATTGAGAAACAGCTCCTAAAACATTATTTGACACTTTTGGTTGTTGAAAAACAGCTTCTAACCATTATTTGACACTTTGGTTGTTGAGAAACAGCTCCTAAAACATTATTTTACACTTTTGGTTATTGAGAAACAGCTCCTACAACATTATTTGACACTTTTGGTTGTTGCAAAACAGCTTCTAACCATTATTTGACACTTTGGTTGTTGAGAAACAGCTCCTAAAACATTATTTTACACTTTTGGTTATTGAGAAACAGCTCCTAAAACATTATTTTACACTTTTGGTTGTTGAAAAACAGCTTCTAACCATTATTTGACACTTTGGTTGTTGAGAAACAGCTCCTAAAACATTATTTTACACTTTTGGTTATTGAGAAACAGCTCCTAAAACATTATTTTACACTTTTGGTTATTGAGAAACAGCTCCTAAAACATTATTTGACACTTTTGGTTGTTGAAAAACAGCTTCTAACCATTATTTGACACTTTGGTTGTTGAGAAACAGCTCCTAAAACATTATTTTACACTTTTGGTTATTGAGAAACAGCTCCTAAAACATTATTTTACACTTTTGGTTGTTGAAAAACAGCTTCTAACCATTATTTGACACTTTGGTTGTTGAGAAACAGCTCCTAAAACATTATTTTACACTTTTGGTAATTGAGAAACAGCTCCTAAAACATTATTTTACACTTTTGGTTATTGAGAAACAGCTCCTAAAACATTATTTGACACTTTTGGTTGTTGAAAAACAGCTTCTAACCATTATTTGACACTTTGGTTGTTGAGAAAAAGCTCCTAAAACATTATTTTACACTTTTGGTTGTTGAGAAACAGCTCCTAAAACATTATTTGACACTTTTGGTTGTTGAAAAACAGCGTCTAACCATTATTTGACACTTTGGTTGTTGAGAAACAGCTCCTAAAACATTATTTTACACTTTTGGTTATTGAGAAACAGCTCCTAAAACATTATTTGACACTTTTGGTTGTTGAAAAACAGCTTCTAACCATTATTTGACACTTTGATTGTTGAGAAACAGCGCCTAAAACATTATTTTACACTTTTGGTTGTTGAGAAACAGCTCCTAAAACATTATTTGACACTTTTGGTTATTATTATTGGTGATTATTATTATTTTGGGAGGCAAATTATTTTGGGAGGCAAATTATTTTGGGAGGCAAATTATTTTGGGAGGCAAATTATTTTGGGAGGCAAATTATTTTGGCAAATTATTTTGGCAAATTATTTTGGGAGGCAAATTATTTTGGGAGGCAAATTATTTTGGGAGGCAAATTATTTAGGCAAATTATTTTGGCAAATTATTTTGCGAGGCAAATTATTTTGGCAAATTATTTTGGGAGGCAAATTATTTTGGCAAATTATTTTGGGAGGCAAATTATTTTGGGAGGCAAATTATTTTGACAAATTATTTTGGGAGGCAAATTACTTTGGGAGGCAAATTATTTTGGCAAATTATTTTGGGAGGCAAATTATTTTGGCAAATTATTTTGGGAGGCAAATTATTTTGGGAGGCAAATTATTTTGGGAGGCAAATTATTTTGGCAAATTATTTTGGGAGGCAAATTATTTTGGGAGGCAAATTATTTTGGGAGGCAAATTATTTTGGCAAATTATTTTGGGAGGCAAATTATTTTGGCAGGCAAATTATTTTGGGAGGCAAATTATTTTGGGAGGCAAATTATTTTGGCAAATTATTTTCGGGAGGCAAATTATTTTGGGAGGCAAATTATTTTGGGAGGCAAATTATTTTGGCAAAATATTTTGGGAGGCAAATTATTTTGGCAAATTATTTTGGGAGGCAAATTATTTTGGCAAATTATTTTACACTTTTGGTTATTGAGAAACAGCTCCTAAAACATTATTTGACACTTTTGGTTGTTGAAAAACAGCTTCTAACCATTATTTGACACTTTGGTTGTTGAGAAACAGCTCCTAAAACATTATTTTACACTTTTGGTTATTGAGAAACAGCTCCTAAAACATTATTTGACACTTTTGGTTGTTGAAAAACAGCTTCTAACCATTATTTGACACTTTGGTTGTTGAGAAACAGCTCCTAAAACATTATTTTACACTTTTGGTTATTGAGAAACAGCTCCTAAAACATTATTTTACACTTTTGGTTATTGAGAAACAGATCCTAAAACATTATTTGACACTTTTGGTTGTTGAAAAACAGCTTCTAACCATTATTTGACACTTTGGTTGTTGAGAAACAGCTCCTAAAACATTATTTTACACTTTTGGTTATTGAGAAACAGCTCCTAAAACATTATTTTACACTTTTGGTTATTGAGAAACAGCTCCTAAAACATTATTTGACACTTTTGGTTGTTGAAAAACAGCTTCTAACCATTATTTGACACTTTGGTTGTTGAGAAAAAGCTCCTAAAACATTATTTTACACTTTTGGTTGTTGAGAAACAGCTCCTAAAACATTGTTTGACACTTTTGGTTGTTGAAAAACAGCGTCTAACCATTATTTGACACTTTGGTTGTTGAGAAACAGCTCCTAAAACATTATTTTACACTTTTGGTTATTGAGAAACAGCTCCTAAAACATTATTTGACACTTTTGGTTGTTGAAAAACAGCTTCTAACCATTATTTGACACTTTGATTGTTGAGAAACAGCTCCTAAAACATTATTTTACACTTTTGGTTGTTGAGAAACAGCTCCTAAAACATTATTTGACACTTTTGGTGATTATTATTATTTTGGGAGGCAAATTATTTTGGGAGGCAAATTATTTTGGGAGGCAAATTATTTTGGGAGGCAAATTATTTTGGCAAATTATTTTGGGAGGCAAATTATTTTGGCAAATTATTTTGGCAAATTATTTTGCGAGGCAAATTATTTTGGGAGGCAAATTATTTTGGCAAATTATTTTGGGAGGCAAATTATTTTGGCAAATTATTTTGGGAGGCAAATTATTTTGGGAGGCAAATTATTTTGGGAGGCAAATTATTTTGACAAATTATTTTGGGAGGCAAATTACTTTGGGAGGCAAATTATTTTGGGAGGCAAATTATTTTGGCAAATTATTTTGGGAGGCAAATTATTTTGGGAGGCAAATTATTTTGGGAGGCAAATTATTTTGGCAAATTATTTTGGGAGGCAAATTATTTTGGGAGGCAAATTATTTTGGCAAATTATTTTGGGAGGCAAATTATTTTGGCAGGCAAATTATTTTGGGAGGCAAATTATTTTGGGAGGCAAATTATTTTGGGAGGCAAATTATTTTGGCAAATTATTTTCGGGAGGCAAATTATTTTGGGAGGCAAATTATTTTGGGAGGCAAATTATTTTGGCAAAATATTTTGGGAGGCAAATTATTTTGGCAAATTATTTTGGGAGGCAAATTATTTTGGGAGGCAAATTATTTTGGCAAATTATTTTGGGAGGCAAATTATTTTGGCAAATTATTTTGGGAGGCAAATTATTTTGGGAGGCAAATTATTTTGGCAAATTATTTTGGCAAATTATTTTGCGAGGCAAATTATTTTGGCAAATTATTTTGGGAGGCAAATTATTTTGGCAAATTATTTTGGGAGGCAAATTATTTTGGGAGGCAAATTATTTTGACAAATTATTTTGGGAGGCAAATTACTTTGGGAGGCAAATTATTTTGGCAAATTATTTTGGGAGGCAAATTATTTTGGCAAATTATTTTGGGAGGCAAATTATTTTGGGAGGCAAATTATTTTGGCAAATTATTTTGGGAGGCAAATTATTTTGGGAGGCAAATTATTTTGGGAGGCAAATTATTTTGGCAAATTATTTTGGGAGGCAAATTATTTTGGCAGGCAAATTATTTTGGGAGGCAAATTATTTTGGGAGGCAAATTATTTTGGCAAATTATTTTCGGGAGGCAAATTATTTTGGGAGGCAAATTATTTTGGGAGGCAAATTATTTTGGCAAAATATTTTGGGAGGCAAATTATTTTGGGAGGCAAATTATTTTGGCAAATTATTTTACACTTTTGGTTATTGAGAAACAGCTCCTAAAACATTATTTGACACTTTTGGTTGTTGAAAAACAGCTTCTAACCATTATTTGACACTTTGGTTGTTGAGAAACAGCTCCTAAAACATTATTTTACACTTTTGGTTATTGAGAAACAGCTCCTAAAACATTATTTGACACTTTTGGTTGTTGAAAAACAGCTTCTAACCATTATTTGACACTTTGGTTGTTGAGAAACAGCTCCTAAAACATTATTTTACACTTTTGGTTATTGAGAAACAGCTCCTAAAACATTATTTTACACTTTTGGTTATTGAGAAACAGATCCTAAAACATTATTTGACACTTTTGGTTGTTGAAAAACAGCTTCTAACCATTATTTGACACTTTGGTTGTTGAGAAACAGCTCCTAAAACATTATTTTACACTTTTGGTTATTGAGAAACAGCTCCTAAAACATTATTTTACACTTTTGGTTATTGAGAAACAGCTCCTAAAACATTATTTGACACTTTTGGTTGTTGAAAAACAGCTTCTAACCATTATTTGACACTTTGGTTGTTGAGAAAAAGCTCCTAAAACATTATTTTACACTTTTGGTTGTTGAGAAACAGCTCCTAAAACATTGTTTGACACTTTTGGTTGTTGAAAAACAGCGTCTAACCATTATTTGACACTTTGGTTGTTGAGAAACAGCTCCTAAAACATTATTTTACACTTTTGGTTATTGAGAAACAGCTCCTAAAACATTATTTGACACTTTTGGTTGTTGAAAAACAGCTTCTAACCATTATTTGACACTTTGATTGTTGAGAAACAGCTCCTAAAACATTATTTTACACTTTTGGTTGTTGAGAAACAGCTCCTAAAACATTATTTGACACTTTTGGTGATTATTATTATTTTGGGAGGCAAATTATTTTGGGAGGCAAATTATTTTGGGAGGCAAATTATTTTGGGAGGCAAATTATTTTGGCAAATTATTTTGGGAGGCAAATTATTTTGGCAAATTATTTTGGCAAATTATTTTGCGAGGCAAATTATTTTGGGAGGCAAATTATTTTGGCAAATTATTTTGGGAGGCAAATTATTTTGGCAAATTATTTTGGGAGGCAAATTATTTTGGGAGGCAAATTATTTTGGGAGGCAAATTATTTTGACAAATTATTTTGGGAGGCAAATTACTTTGGGAGGCAAATTATTTTGGGAGGCAAATTATTTTGGGAGGCAAATTATTTTGGGAGGCAAATTATTTTGGGAGGCAAATTATTTTGGCAAATTATTTTGGGAGGCAAATTATTTTGGGAGGCAAATTATTTTGGCAAATTATTTTGGGAGGCAAATTATTTTGGCAGGCAAATTATTTTGGGAGGCAAATTATTTTGGGAGGCAAATTATTTTGGCAAATTATTTTCGGGAGGCAAATTATTTTGGGAGGCAAATTATTTTGGGAGGCAAATTATTTTGGCAAAATATTTTGGGAGGCAAATTATTTTGGCAAATTATTTTGGGAGGCAAATTATTTTGGGAGGCAAATTATTTTGGCAAATTATTTTGGGAGGCAAATTATTTTGGGAGGCAAATTATTTTGGCAAATTATTTTGGGAGGCAAATTATTTTGGGAGGCAAATTATTTTGGCAAATTATTTTGCGAGGCAAATTATTTTGGGAGGCAAATTATTTTGGCAAATTATTTTGGGAGGCAAATTATTTTGGCAAATTATTTTGGGAGGCAAATTATTTTGGGAGGCAAATTATTTTGGGAGGCAAATTATTTTGACAAATTATTTTGGGAGGCAAATTACTTTGGGAGGCAAATTATTTTGGCAAATTATTTTGGGAGGCAAATTATTTTGGGAGGCAAATTATTTTGGGAGGCAAATTATTTTGGGAGGCAAATTATTTTGGCAGGCAAATTATTTTGGGAGGCAAATTATTTTGGGAGGCAAATTATTTTGGCAAATTATTTTCGGGAGGCAAATTATTTTGGGAGGCAAATTATTTTGGGAGGCAAATTATTTTGGCAAAATATTTTGGGAGGCAAATTATTTTGGCAAATTATTTTGGGAGGCAAATTATTTTGGCAAATTATTTTACACTTTTGGTTATTGAGAAACAGCTCCTAAAACATTATTTGACACTTTTGGTTGTTGAAAAACAGCTTCTAACCATTATTTGACACTTTGGTTGTTGAGAAACAGCTCCTAAAACATTATTTTACACTTTTGGTTATTGAGAAACAGCTCCTAAAACATTATTTGACACTTTTGGTTGTTGAAAAACAGCTTCTAACCATTATTTGACACTTTGGTTGTTGAGAAACAGCTCCTAAAACATTATTTTACACTTTTGGTTGTTGAGAAACAGCTCCTAAAACATTATTTGACACTTTTGGTTGTTGAAAAACAGCTTCTAACCATTATTTGACACTTTGGTTGTTGAGAAACAGCTCCTAAAACATTATTTTACACTTTTGGTTATTGAGAAACAGCTCCTAAAACATTATTTGACACTTTTGGTTGTTGAGAAACAGCTTCTAACCATTATTTGACACTTTGGTTGTTGAGAAACAGCTCCTAAAACATTATTTTACACTTTTGGTTATTGAGAAACAGCTCCTAAAACATTATTTGACACTTTTGGTTGTTGAAAAACAGCTTCTAACCATTATTTGACACTTTGGTTGTTGAGAAACAGCTCCTAAAACATTATTTTACACTTTTGGTTATTGAGAAACAGCTCCTAAAACATTATTTGACACTTTTGGTTGTTGAAAAACAGCTTCTAACCATTATTTGACACTTTGGTTGTTGAGAAACAGCTCCTAAAACATTATTTTACACTTTTGGTTGTTGAGAAACAGCTCCTAAAACATTATTTGACACTTTTGGTTGTTGAAAAACAGCTTCTAACCATTATTTGACACTTTGGTTGTTGAGAAACAGCTCCTAAAACATTATTTTACACTTTTGGTTATTGAGAAACAGCTCCTAAAACATTATTTGACACTTTTGGTTGTTGAGAAACAGCTTCTAACCATTATTTGACACTTTGGTTGTTGAGAAACAGCTCCTAAAACATTATTTTACACTTTTGGTTATTGAGAAACAGCTCCTAAAACATTATTTGACACTTTTGGTTGTTGAAAAACAGCTTCTAACCATTATTTGACACTTTGGTTGTTGAGAAACAGGTCCTAAAACATTATTTTACACTTTTGGTTATTGAGAAACAGCTCCTAAAACATTATCTGACACTTTTGGTTGTTGAAAAACAGCTTCTAACCATTATTTGACACTTTGGTTGTTGAGAAACAGCTCCTAAAACATTATTTGACACTTTTAGTTGTTGAAAAACAGCGTCTAACCATTATTTGACACTTTGGTTGTTGAGAAACAGCTCCTAAAACATTATTTTACACTTTTGGTTATTGAGAAACAGCTCCTAAAACATTATTTGACACTTTTGGTTGTTGAAAAACAGCTTCTAACCATTATTTGACACTTTGGTTGTTGAGAAACAGCTCCTAAAACATTATTTTACACTTTTGGTTATTGAGAAACAGCTCCTACAACATTATTTGACACTTTTGGTTGTTGAAAAACAGCTTCTAACCATTATTTGACACTTTGGTTGTTGAGAAACAGCTCCTAAAACATTATTTTACACTTTTGGTTATTGAGAAACAGCTCCTAAAACATTATTTTACACTTTTGGTTGTTGAAAAACAGCTTCTAACCATTATTTGACACTTTGGTTGTTGAGAAACAGCTCCTAAAACATTATTTTACACTTTTGGTTATTGAGAAACAGCTCCTAAAACATTATTTGACACTTTTGGTTGTTGAAAAACAGCTTCTAACCATTATTTGACACTTTGGTTGTTGAGAAACAGGTCCTAAAACATTATTTTACACTTTTGGTTATTGAGAAACAGCTCCTAAAACATTATCTGACACTTTTGGTTGTTGAAAAACAGCTTCTAACCATTATTTGACACTTTGGTTGTTGAGAAACAGCTCCTAAAACATTATTTGACACTTTTAGTTGTTGAAAAACAGCGTCTAACCATTATTTGACACTTTGGTTGTTGAGAAACAGCTCCTAAAACATTATTTTACACTTTGATTGTTGAGAAACAGCTCCTAAAACATTATTTGACACTTTTGGTTATTATTATTGGTGATTATTATTATTTTGGGAGGCAAATTATTTTGGGAGGCAAATTATTTTGGGAGGCAAATTATTTTGGCAAATTATTTTGGCAAATTATTTTGCGAGGCAAATTATTTTGGGAGGCAAATTATTTTGGGAGGCAAATTATTTTGGGAGGCAAATTATTTTGACAAATTATTTTGGGAGGCAAATTACTTTGGGAGGCAAATTATTTTGGCAAATTATTTTGGGAGGCAAATTATTTTGGCAAATTATTTTGGGAGGCAAATTATTTTGGCAAATTATTTTGGGAGGCAAATTTTTTTGGGAGGCAAATTATTTTGGGAGGCAAATTATTTTGGCAAATTATTTTGGCAAATTATTTTGGGAGGCAAATTATTTTGGCAAATTATTTTGCGAGGCAAATTATTTTGGGAGGCAAATTATTTTGGGAGGCAAATTATTTTGGCAAATTATTTTGGGAGGCAAATTATTTTGGCAAATTATTTTGGGAGGCAAATTATTTTTGGAGGCAAATTATTTTGACAAATTATTTTGGGAGGCAAATTACTTTGGGAGGCAAATTATTTTGGCAAATTATTTTGGGAGGCAAATTATTTTGGCAAATTATTTTGGGAGGCAAATTATTTTGGGAGGCAAATTATTTTGGCAAATTATTTTGGGAGGCAAATTATTTTGGCAAATTATTTTGGGAGGCAAATTATTTTGGCAGGCAAATTATTTTGGGAGGCAAATTATTTTGGGAGGCAAATTATTTTGGCAAATTATTTTCGGGAGGCAAATTATTTTGGGAGGCAAATTATTTTGGCAAATTATTTTGGGAGGCAAATTATTTTGGGAGGCAAATTATTTTGGCAAATTATTTTGGGAGGCAAATTATTTTGGGAGGCAAATTATTTTGGGAGGCAAATTATTTTGGCAAATTATTTTGGGAGGCAAATTATTTTGGCAAATTATTTTACACTTTTGGTTATTGAGAAACAGCTCCTAAAACATTATTTGACACTTTTGGTTGTTGAAAAACAGCTTCTAACCATTATTTGACACTTTGGTTGTTGAGAAACAGCTCCTAAAACATTATTTTACACTTTTGGTTATTGAGAAACAGCTCCTAAAACATTATTTGACACTTTTGGTTGTTGAAAAACAGCTTCTAACCATTATTTGACACTTTGGTTGTTGAGAAACAGCTCCTAAAACATTATTTTACACTTTTGGTTGTTGAGAAACAGCTCCTAAAACATTATTTGACACTTTTGGTTGTTGAAAAACAGCTTCTAACCATTATTTGACACTTTGGTTGTTGAGAAACAGCTCCTAAAACATTATTTTACACTTTTGGTTATTGAGAAACAGCTCCTAAAACATTATTTGACACTTTTGGTTGTTGAGAAACAGCTTCTAACCATTATTTGACACTTTGGTTGTTGAGAAACAGCTCCTAAAACATTATTTTACACTTTTGGTTATTGAGAAACAGCTCCTACAACATTATTTGACACTTTTGGTTGTTGAGAAACAGCTCCTAAAACATTATTTTACACTTTTGGTTATTGAGAAACAGCTCCTAAAACATTATTTGACACTTTTGGTTGTTGAAAAACAGCTTCTAACCATTATTTGACACTTTGGTTGTTGAGAAACAGGTCCTAAAACATTATTTTACACTTTTGGTTATTGAGAAACAGCTCCTAAAACATTATCTGACACTTTTGGTTGTTGAAAAACAGCTTCTAACCATTATTTGACACTTTGGTTGTTGAGAAACAGCTCCTAAAACATTATTTGACACTTTTAGTTGTTGAAAAACAGCGTCTAACCATTATTTGACACTTTGGTTGTTGAGAAACAGCTCCTAAAACATTATTTTACACTTTTGGTTATTGAGAAACAGCTCCTAAAACATTATTTGACACTTTTGGTTGTTGAAAAACAGCTTCTAACCATTATTTGACACTTTGGTTGTTGAGAAACAGCTCCTAAAACATTATTTTACACTTTTGGTTATTGAGAAACAGATCCTAAAACATTATTTGACACTTTTGGTTGTTGAAAAACAGCTTCTAACCATTATTTGACACTTTGGTTGTTGAGAAACAGCTCCTAAAACATTATTTTACACTTTTGGTTATTGAGAAACAGCTCCTAAAACATTATTTTACACTTTTGGTTATTGAGAAACAGCTCCTAAAACATTATTTGACACTTTTGGTTGTTGAAAAACAGCTTCTAACCATTATTTGACACTTTGGTTGTTGAGAAAAAGCTCCTAAAACATTATTTTACACTTTTGGTTGTTGAGAAACAGCTCCTAAAACATTGTTTGACACTTTTGGTTGTTGAAAAACAGCGTCTAACCATTATTTGACACTTTGGTTGTTGAGAAACAGCTCCTAAAACATTATTTTACACTTTTGGTTATTGAGAAACAGCTCCTAAAACATTATTTGACACTTTTGGTTGTTGAAAAACAGCTTCTAACCATTATTTGACACTTTGGTTGTTGAGAAACAGCTCCTAAAACATTATTTTACACTTTTGGTTATTGAGAAACAGCTCCTAAAACATTATTTGACACTTTTGGTTGTTGAAAAACAGCTTCTAACCATTATTTGACACTTTGGTTGTTGAGAAACAGCTCCTAAAACATTATTTTACACTTTTGGTTATTGAGAAACAGCTCCTACAACATTATTTGACACTTTTGGTTGTTGAAAAACAGCTTCTAACCATTATTTGACACTTTGGTTGTTGAGAAACAGCTCCTAAAACATTATTTTACACTTTTGGTTATTGAGAAACAGCTCCTAAAACATTATTTTACACTTTTGGTTGTTGAAAAACAGCTTCTAACCATTATTTGACACTTTGGTTGTTGAGAAACAGCTCCTAAAACATTATTTTACACTTTTGGTTATTGAGAAACAGCTCCTAAAACATTATTTGACACTTTTGGTTGTTGAAAAACAGCTTCTAACCATTATTTGACACTTTGGTTGTTGAGAAACAGCTCCTAAAACATTATTTTACACTTTTGGTTATTGAGAAACAGCTCCTAAAACATTATTTTACACTTTTGGTTATTGAGAAACAGATCCTAAAACATTATTTGACACTTTTGGTTGTTGAAAAACAGCTTCTAACCATTATTTGACACTTTGGTTGTTGAGAAACAGCTCCTAAAACATTATTTTACACTTTTGGTTATTGAGAAACAGCTCCTAAAACATTATTTTACACTTTTGGTTATTGAGAAACAGCTCCTAAAACATTATTTGACACTTTTGGTTGTTGAAAAACAGCTTCTAACCATTATTTGACACTTTGGTTGTTGAGAAAAAGCTCCTAAAACATTATTTTACACTTTTGGTTGTTGAGAAACAGCTCCTAAAACATTGTTTGACACTTTTGGTTGTTGAAAAACAGCGTCTAACCATTATTTGACACTTTGGTTGTTGAGAAACAGCTCCTAAAACATTATTTTACACTTTTGGTTATTGAGAAACAGCTCCTAAAACATTATTTTACACTTTTGGTTATTGAGAAACAGCTCCTAAAACATTATTTGACACTTTTGGTTGTTGAAAAACAGCTTCTAACCATTATTTGACACTTTGGTTGTTGAGAAACAGGTCCTAAAACATTATTTTACACTTTTGGTTATTGAGAAACAGCTCCTAAAACATTATCTGACACTTTTGGTTGTTGAAAAACAGCTTCTAACCATTATTTGACACTTTGGTTGTTGAGAAACAGCTCCTAAAACATTATTTGACACTTTTAGTTGTTGAAAAACAGCGTCTAACCATTATTTGACACTTTGGTTGTTGAGAAACAGCTCCTAAAACATTATTTTACACTTTTGGTTATTGAGAAACAGCTCCTAAAACATTATTTGACACTTTTGGTTGTTGAAAAACAGCTTCTAACCATTATTTGACACTTTGGTTGTTGAGAAACAGCTCCTAAAACATTATTTTACACTTTTGGTTATTGAGAAACAGATCCTAAAACATTATTTGACACTTTTGGTTGTTGAAAAACAGCTTCTAACCATTATTTGACACTTTGGTTGTTGAGAAACAGCTCCTAAAACATTATTTTACACTTTTGGTTATTGAGAAACAGCTCCTAAAACATTATTTTACACTTTTGGTTATTGAGAAACAGCTCCTAAAACATTATTTGACACTTTTGGTTGTTGAAAAACAGCTTCTAACCATTATTTGACACTTTGGTTGTTGAGAAAAAGCTCCTAAAACATTATTTTACACTTTTGGTTGTTGAGAAACAGCTCCTAAAACATTGTTTGACACTTTTGGTTGTTGAAAAACAGCGTCTAACCATTATTTGACACTTTGGTTGTTGAGAAACAGCTCCTAAAACATTATTTTACACTTTTGGTTATTGAGAAACAGCTCCTAAAACATTATTTGACACTTTTGGTTGTTGAAAAACAGCTTCTAACCATTATTTGACACTTTGGTTGTTGAGAAACAGCTCCTAAAACATTATTTTACACTTTTGGTTATTGAGAAACAGCTCCTAAAACATTATTTGACACTTTTGGTTGTTGAAAAACAGCTTCTAACCATTATTTGACACTTTGGTTGTTGAGAAACAGCTCCTAAAACATTATTTTACACTTTTGGTTATTGAGAAACAGCTCCTACAACATTATTTGACACTTTTGGTTGTTGAAAAACAGCTTCTAACCATTATTTGACACTTTGGTTGTTGAGAAACAGCTCCTAAAACATTATTTTACACTTTTGGTTATTGAGAAACAGCTCCTAAAACATTATTTTACACTTTTGGTTGTTGAAAAACAGCTTCTAACCATTATTTGACACTTTGGTTGTTGAGAAACAGCTCCTAAAACATTATTTTACACTTTTGGTTATTGAGAAACAGCTCCTAAAACATTATTTGACACTTTTGGTTGTTGAAAAACAGCTTCTAACCATTATTTGACACTTTGGTTGTTGAGAAACAGCTCCTAAAACATTATTTTACACTTTTGGTTATTGAGAAACAGCTCCTAAAACATTATTTTACACTTTTGGTTATTGAGAAACAGATCCTAAAACATTATTTGACACTTTTGGTTGTTGAAAAACAGCTTCTAACCATTATTTGACACTTTGGTTGTTGAGAAACAGCTCCTAAAACATTATTTTACACTTTTGGTTATTGAGAAACAGCTCCTAAAACATTATTTTACACTTTTGGTTATTGAGAAACAGCTCCTAAAACATTATTTGACACTTTTGGTTGTTGAAAAACAGCTTCTAACCATTATTTGACACTTTGGTTGTTGAGAAAAAGCTCCTAAAACATTATTTTACACTTTTGGTTGTTGAGAAACAGCTCCTAAAACATTGTTTGACACTTTTGGTTGTTGAAAAACAGCGTCTAACCATTATTTGACACTTTGGTTGTTGAGAAACAGCTCCTAAAACATTATTTTACACTTTTGGTTATTGAGAAACAGCTCCTAAAACATTATTTTACACTTTTGGTTATTGAGAAACAGCTCCTAAAACATTATTTGACACTTTTGGTTGTTGAAAAACAGCTTCTAACCATTATTTGACACTTTGGTTGTTGAGAAAAAGCTCCTAAAACATTATTTTACACTTTTGGTTGTTGAGAAACAGCTCCTAAAACATTGTTTGACACTTTTGGTTGTTGAAAAACAGCGTCTAACCATTATTTGACACTTTGGTTGTTGAGAAACAGCTCCTAAAACATTATTTGACACTTTTGGTTGTTGAAAAACAGCTTCTAACCATTATTTGACACTTTGATTGTTGAGAAACAGCTCCTAAAACATTATTTTACACTTTTGGTTGTTGAGAAACAGCTCCTAAAACATTATTTGACACTTTTGGTTATTATTATTGGTGATTATTATTATTTTGGGAGGCAAATTATTTTGGGAGGCAAATTATTTTGGGAGGCAAATTATTTTGGCAAATTATTTTGGCAAATTATTTTGCGAGGCAAATTATTTTGGGAGGCAAATTATTTTGGCAAATTATTTTGGGAGGCAAATTATTTTGGGAGGCAAATTATTTTGGGAGGCAAATTATTTTGACAAATTATTTTGGGAGGCAAATTACTTTGGGAGGCAAATTATTTTGGGAGGCAAATTATTTTGGCAAATTATTTTGGGAGGCAAATTATTTTGGGAGGCAAATTATTTTGGCAAATTATTTTGGGAGGCAAATTATTTTGGGAGGCAAATTATTTTGGGAGGCAAATTATTTTGGCAAATTATTTTGGGAGGCAAATTATTTTGGCAGGCAAATTATTTTGGGAGGCAAATTATTTTGGGAGGCAAATTATTTTGGGAGGCAAATTATTTTGGCAAATTATTTTCGGGAGGCAAATTATTTTGGGAGGCAAATTATTTTGGGAGGCAAATTATTTTGGCAAAATATTTTGGGAGGCAAATTATTTTGGGAGGCAAATTATTTTGGCAAATTATTTTACACTTTTGGTTATTGAGAAACAGCTCCTAAAACATTATTTGACACTTTTGGTTGTTGAAAAACAGCTTCTAACCATTATTTGACACTTTGGTTGTTGAGAAACAGCTCCTAAAACATTATTTTACACTTTTGGTTATTGAGAAACAGCTCCTAAAACATTATTTGACACTTTTGGTTGTTGAAAAACAGCTTCTAACCATTATTTGACACTTTGATTGTTGAGAAACAGCTCCTAAAACATTATTTTACACTTTTGGTTGTTGAGAAACAGCTCCTAAAACATTATTTGACACTTTTGGTTATTATTATTGGTGATTATTATTATTTTTGGAGGCAAATTATTTTGGGAGGCAAATTTTTTTGGGAGGCAAATTATTTTGGGAGGCAAATTATTTTGGCAAATTATTTTGGCAAATTATTTTGGGAGGCAAATTATTTTGGGAGGCAAATTATTTTGGCAAATTATTTTGGCAAATTATTTTGCGAGGCAAATTATTTTGGGAGGCAAATTATTTTGGGAGGCAAATTATTTTGGCAAATTATTTTGGGAGGCAAATTATTTTGGCAAATTATTTTGGGAGGCAAATTATTTTTGGAGGCAAATTATTTTGACAAATTATTTTGGGAGGCAAATTACTTTGGGAGGCAAATTATTTTGGCAAATTATTTTGGGAGGCAAATTATTTTGGCAAATTATTTTGGGAGGCAAATTATTTTGGCAAATTATTTTGGGAGGCAAATTATTTTGGGAGGCAAATTATTTTGGCAAATTATTTTGGGAGGCAAATTATTTTGGCAGGCAAATTATTTTGGGAGGCAAATTATTTTGGCAAATTATTTTCGGGAGGCAAATTATTTTGGGAGGCAAATTATTTTGGCAAATTATTTTGGGAGGCAAATTATTTTGGGAGGCAAATTATTTTGGCAAATTATTTTGGGAGGCAAATTATTTTGGGAGGCAAATTATTTTGGGAGGCAAATTATTTTGGCAAATTATTTTGGGAGGCAAATTATTTTGGGAGGCAAATTATTTTGGGAGGCAAATTATTTTGGCAAATTATTTTGCGAGGCAAATTATTTTGGGAGGCAAATTATTTTGGGAGGCAAATTATTTTGGGAGGCAAATTATTTTGGGAGGCAAATTATTTTGACAAATTATTTTGGGAGGCAAATTACTTTGGGAGGCAAATTATTTTGGCAAATTATTTTGGGAGGCAAATTATTTTGGGAGGCAAATTATTTTGGGAGGCAAATTATTTTGGGAGGCAAATTATTTTGGCAGGCAAATTATTTTGGGAGGCAAATTATTTTGGGAGGCAAATTATTTTGGCAAATTATTTTCGGGAGGCAAATTATTTTGGGAGGCAAATTATTTTGGCAAAATATTTTGGGAGGCAAATTATTTTGGCAAATTATTTTGGGAGGCAAATTATTTTGGCAAATTATTTTACACTTTTGGTTATTGAGAAACAGCTCCTAAAACATTATTTGACACTTTTGGTTGTTGAAAAACAGCTTCTAACCATTATTTGACACTTTGGTTGTTGAGAAACAGCTCCTAAAACATTATTTTACACTTTTGGTTATTGAGAAACAGCTCCTAAAACATTATTTGACACTTTTGGTTGTTGAAAAACAGCTTCTAACCATTATTTGACACTTTGGTTGTTGAGAAACAGCTCCTAAAACATTATTTTACACTTTTGGTTGTTGAGAAACAGCTCCTAAAACATTATTTGACACTTTTGGTTGTTGAAAAACAGCTTCTAACCATTATTTGACACTTTGGTTGTTGAGAAACAGCTCCTAAAACATTATTTTACACTTTTGGTTATTGAGAAACAGCTCCTAAAACATTATTTGACACTTTTGGTTGTTGAGAAACAGCTTCTAACCATTATTTGACACTTTGGTTGTTGAGAAACAGCTCCTAAAACATTATTTTACACTTTTGGTTATTGAGAAACAGCTCCTAAAACATTATTTGACACTTTTGGTTGTTGAAAAACAGCTTCTAACCATTATTTGACACTTTGGTTGTTGAGAAACAGGTCCTAAAACATTATTTTACACTTTTGGTTATTGAGAAACAGCTCCTAAAACATTATCTGACACTTTTGGTTGTTGAAAAACAGCTTCTAACCATTATTTGACACTTTGGTTGTTGAGAAACAGCTCCTAAAACATTATTTGACACTTTTAGTTGTTGAAAAACAGCGTCTAACCATTATTTGACACTTTGGTTGTTGAGAAACAGCTCCTAAAACATTATTTTACACTTTGATTGTTAAGAAACAGCTCCTAAAACATTATTTTACACTTTTGGTTGTTGAGAAACAGCTCCTAAAACATTATTTGACACTTTTGGTTATTATTATTGGTGATTATTATTATTTTGGGAGGCAAATTATTTTGGGAGGCAAATTATTTTGGGAGGCAAATTATTTTGGCAAATTATTTTGGCAAATTATTTTGGGAGGCAAATTATTTTGGGAGGCAAATTATTTTGGCAAATTATTTTGCGAGGCAAATTATTTTGGGAGGCAAATTATTTTGGGAGGCAAATTATTTTGGCAAATTATTTTGGGAGGCAAATTATTTTGGCAAATTATTTTGGGAGGCAAATTATTTTGGGAGGCAAATTATTTTGACAAATTATTTTGGGAGGCAAATTACTTTGGGAGGCAAATTATTTTGGCAAATTATTTTGGGAGGCAAATTATTTTGGCAAATTATTTTGGGAGGCAAATTATTTTGGGAGGCAAATTATTTTGGCAAATTATTTTGGGAGGCAAATTATTTTGGGAGGCAAATTATTTTGGGAGGCAAATTATTTTGGCAGGCAAATTATTTTGGGAGGCAAATTATTTTGGGAGGCAAATTATTTTGGCAAATTATTTTCGGGAGGCAAATTATTTTGGGAGGCAAATTATTTTGGCAAATTATTTTGGGAGGCAAATTATTTTGGGAGGCAAATTATTTTGGGAGGCAAATTATTTTGGCAAATTATTTTGGGAGGCAAATTATTTTGGGAGGCAAATTATTTTGGGAGGCAAATTATTTTGGGAGGCAAATTATTTTGGCAAATTATTTTGCGAGGCAAATTATTTTGGGAGGCAAATTATTTTGGCAAATTATTTTGGGAGGCAAATTATTTTGGGAGGCAAATTATTTTGGGAGGCAAATTATTTTGGCAAATTATTTTGGGAGGCAAATTATTTTGGGAGGCAAATTATTTTGGGAGGCAAATTATTTTGGCAAATTATTTTGCGAGGCAAATTATTTTGGGAGGCAAATTATTTTGGCAAATTATTTTGGGAGGCAAATTATTTTGGGAGGCAAATTACTTTGGGAGGCAAATTATTTTGGCAAATTATTTTGGGAGGCAAATTATTTTGGGAGGCAAATTATTTTGGGAGGCAAATTATTTTGGCAAATTATTTTGGGAGGCAAATTATTTTGGGAGGCAAATTATTTTGGCAAATTATTTTGGGAGGCAAATTATTTTGGGAGGCAAATTATTTTGGGAGGCAAATTATTTTGGCAAAATATTTTGGGAGGCAAATTATTTTGGGAGGCAAATTATTTTGGCAAATTATTTTGCGAGGCAAATTATTTTGGGAGGCAAATTATTTTGGGAGGCAAATTATTTTGGCAAATTATTTTGGGAGGCAAATTATTTTGGGAGGCAAATTATTTTGGGAGGCAAATTATTTTGGGAGGCAAATTATTTTGGGAGGCAAATTATTTTGGGAGGCAAATTATTTTGACAAATTATTTTGGGAGGCAAATTACTTTGGGAGGCAAATTACTTTGGGAGGCAAATTATTTTGGCAAATTATTTTGGGAGGCAAATTATTTTGGCAAATTATTTTGGGAGGCAAATTATTTTGGGAGGCAAATTATTTTGGGAGGCAAATTATTTTGGGAGGCAAATTATTTTGGCAGGCAAATTATTTTGGGAGGCAAATTATTTTGGGAGGCAAATTATTTTGGCAAATTATTTTCGGGAGGCAAATTATTTTGGGAGGCAAATTATTTTGGGAGGCAAATTATTTTGGCAAAATATTTTGGGAGGCAAATTATTTTGGCAAATTATTTTGGGAGGCAAATTATTTTGGCAAATTATTTTACACTTTTGGTTATTGAGAAACAGCTCCTAAAACATTATTTGACACTTTTGGTTGTTGAAAAACAGCTTCTAACCATTATTTGACACTTTGGTTGTTGAGAAACAGCTCCTAAAACATTATTTTACACTTTTGGTTATTGAGAAACAGCTCCTAAAACATTATTTGACACTTTTGGTTGTTGAAAAACAGCTTCTAACCATTATTTGACACTTTGGTTGTTGAGAAACAGCTCCTAAAACATTATTTTACACTTTTGGTTGTTGAGAAACAGCTCCTAAAACATTATTTGACACTTTTGGTTGTTGAAAAACAGCTTCTAACCATTATTTGACACTTTGGTTGTTGAGAAACAGCTCCTAAAACATTATTTTACACTTTTGGTTATTGAGAAACAGCTCCTAAAACATTATTTGACACTTTTGGTTGTTGAGAAACAGCTTCTAACCATTATTTGACACTTTGGTTGTTGAGAAACAGCTCCTAAAACATTATTTTACACTTTTGGTTATTGAGAAACAGCTCCTAAAACATTATTTGACACTTTTGGTTGTTGAAAAACAGCTTCTAACCATTATTTGACACTTTGGTTGTTGAGAAACAGGTCCTAAAACATTATTTTACACTTTTGGTTATTGAGAAACAGCTCCTAAAACATTATCTGACACTTTTGGTTGTTGAAAAACAGCTTCTAACCATTATTTGACACTTTGGTTGTTGAGAAACAGCTCCTAAAACATTATTTGACACTTTTAGTTGTTGAAAAACAGCGTCTAACCATTATTTGACACTTTGGTTGTTGAGAAACAGCTCCTAAAACATTATTTTACACTTTGATTGTTAAGAAACAGCTCCTAAAACATTATTTGACACTTTTGGTTATTATTATTGGTGATTATTATTATTTTGGGAGGCAAATTATTTTGGGAGGCAAATTATTTTGGGAGGCAAATTATTTTGGGAGGCAAATTATTTTGGCAAATTATTTTGGCAAATTATTTTGGGAGGCAAATTATTTTGGGAGGCAAATTATTTTGGCAAATTATTTTGCGAGGCAAATTATTTTGGGAGGCAAATTATTTTGGGAGGCAAATTATTTTGGCAAATTATTTTGGGAGGCAAATTATTTTGGCAAATTATTTTGGGAGGCAAATTATTTTGGGAGGCAAATTACTTTGGGAGGCAAATTATTTTGGCAGGCAAATTATTTTGGCAAATTATTTTGGGAGGCAAATTATTTTGGCAAATTATTTTCGGGAGGCAAATTATTTTGGGAGGCAAATTATTTTGGCAAATTATTTTGGGAGGCAAATTATTTTGGGAGGCAAATTATTTTGGGAGGCAAATTATTTTGGCAAATTATTTTGCGAGGCAAATTATTTTGGGAGGGAAATTATTTTGGGAGGCAAATTATTTTGGGAGGCAAATTATTTTGGGAGGCAAATTATTTTGGGAGGCAAATTATTTTGGGAGGCAAATTATTTTGGGAGGCAAATTATTTTGACAAATTATTTTGGGAGGCAAATTACTTTGGGAGGCAAATTATTTTGGCAAATTATTTTGGGAGGCAAATTATTTTGGGAGGCAAATTATTTTGGGAGGCAAATTATTTTGGGAGGCAAATTATTTTGGCAAATTATTTTGGGAGGCAAATTATTTTGGCAGGCAAATTATTTTGGGAGGCAAATTATTTTGGGAGGCAAATTATTTTGGCAAATTATTTTCGGGAGGCAAATTATTTTGGGAGGCAAATTATTTTGGGAGGCAAATTATTTTGGCAAAATATTTTGGGAGGCAAATTATTTTGGCAAATTATTTTGGGAGGCAAATTATTTTGGCAAATTATTTTACACTTTTGGTTATTGAGAAACAGCTCCTAAAACATTATTTGACACTTTTGGTTGTTGAAAAACAGCTTCTAACCATTATTTGACACTTTGGTTGTTGAGAAACAGCTCCTAAAACATTATTTTACACTTTTGGTTATTGAGAAACAGCTCCTAAAACATTATTTGACACTTTTGGTTGTTGAAAAACAGCTTCTAACCATTATTTGACACTTTGGTTGTTGAGAAACAGCTCCTAAAACATTATTTGACACTTTTAGTTGTTGAAAAACAGCGTCTAACCATTATTTGACACTTTGGTTGTTGAGAAACAGCTCCTAAAACATTATTTTACACTTTGATTGTTAAGAAACAGCTCCTAAAACATTATTTGACACTTTTGGTTATTATTATTGGTGATTATTATTATTTTGGGAGGCAAATTATTTTGGGAGGCAAATTATTTTGGGAGGCAAATTATTTTGGGAGGCAAATTATTTTGGCAAATTATTTTGGCAAATTATTTTGGGAGGCAAATTATTTTGGGAGGCAAATTATTTTGGCAAATTATTTTGCGAGGCAAATTATTTTGGGAGGCAAATTATTTTGGGAGGCAAATTATTTTGGCAAATTATTTTGGGAGGCAAATTATTTTGGCAAATTATTTTGGGAGGCAAATTATTTTGGGAGGCAAATTACTTTGGGAGGCAAATTATTTTGGCAGGCAAATTATTTTGGCAAATTATTTTGGGAGGCAAATTATTTTGGCAAATTATTTTCGGGAGGCAAATTATTTTGGGAGGCAAATTATTTTGGCAAATTATTTTGGGAGGCAAATTATTTTGGGAGGCAAATTATTTTGGGAGGCAAATTATTTTGGCAAATTATTTTGCGAGGCAAATTATTTTGGGAGGGAAATTATTTTGGCAAATTATTTTGGGAGGCAAATTATTTTGGGAGGCAAATTATTTTGGGAGGCAAATTATTTTGGGAGGCAAATTATTTTGGGAGGCAAATTATTTTGACAAATTATTTTGGGAGGCAAATTACTTTGGGAGGCAAATTATTTTGGCAAATTATTTTGGGAGGCAAATTATTTTGGGAGGCAAATTATTTTGGGAGGCAAATTATTTTGGCAAATTATTTTGGGAGGCAAATTATTTTGGGAGGCAAATTATTTTGGCAAAATATTTTGGGAGGCAAATTATTTTGGCAAATTATTTTGGGAGGCAAATTATTTTGGCAAATTATTTTACACTTTTGGTTATTGAGAAACAGCTCCTAAAACATTATTTGACACTTTTGGTTGTTGAAAAACAGCTTCTAACCATTATTTGACACTTTGGTTGTTGAGAAACAGCTCCTAAAACATTATTTTACACTTTTGGTTATTGAGAAACAGCTCCTAAAACATTATTTGACACTTTTGGTTGTTGAAAAACAGCTTCTAACCATTATTTGACACTTTGATTGTTGAGAAACAGCTCCTAAAACATTATTTTACACTTTTGGTTGTTGAGAAACAGCTCCTAAAACATTATTTGACACTTTTGGTTATTATTATTGGTGATTATTATTATTTTGGGAGGCAAATTATTTTGGGAGGCAAATTATTTTGGCAAATTATTTTGGCAAATTATTTTGCGAGGCAAATTATTTTGGGAGGCAAATTATTTTGGCAAATTATTTTGGGAGGCAAATTATTTTGGCAAATTATTTTGCGAGGCAAATTATTTTGGGAGGCAAATTATTTTGGCAAATTATTTTGGGAGGCAAATTATTTTGGCAAATTATTTTGGGAGGCAAATTATTTTGGGAGGCAAATTATTTTGGCAAATTATTTTGCGAGGCAAATTATTTTGGGAGGCAAATTATTTTGGGAGGCAAATTATTTTGGCAAATTATTTTGGGAGGCAAATTATTTTTGGAGGCAAATTATTTTGGGAGGCAAATTATTTTTGGAGGCAAATTATTTTGACAAATTATTTTGGGAGGCAAATTACTTTGGGAGGCAAATTATTTTGGGAGGCAAATTATTTTGGCAAATTATTTTGGGAGGCAAATTATTTTGGGAGGCAAATTATTTTGGCAAATTATTTTGGGAGGCAAATTATTTTGGGAGGCAAATTATTTTGGCAAATTATTTTGGGAGGCAAATTATTTTGGCAGGCAAATTATTTTGGGAGGCAAATTATTTTGGGAGGCAAATTATTTTGGCAAATTATTTTCGGGAGGCAAATTATTTTGGGAGGCAAATTATTTTGGCAAATTATTTTGGGAGGCAAATTATTTTGGGAGGCAAATTATTTTGGGAGGCAAATTATTTTGGGAGGCAAATTATTTTGGGAGGCAAATTATTTTGGGAGGCAAATTATTTTGACAAATTATTTTGGGAGGCAAATTACTTTGGGAGGCAAATTATTTTGGGAGGCAAATTATTTTGGGAGGCAAATTATTTTGGGAGGCAAATTATTTTGGGAGGCAAATTATTTTGGGAGGCAAATTATTTTGGCAGGCAAATTATTTTGGGAGGCAAATTATTTTGGGAGGCAAATTATTTTGGCAAATTATTTTCGGGAGGCAAATTATTTTGGGAGGCAAATTATTTTGGGAGGCAAATTATTTTGGCAAAATATTTTGGGAGGCAAATTATTTTGGCAAATTATTTTGGGAGGCAAATTATTTTGGCAAATTATTTTACACTTTTGGTTATTGAGAAACAGCTCCTAAAACATTATTTGACACTTTTGGTTGTTGAAAAACAGCTTCTAACCATTATTTGACACTTTGGTTGTTGAGAAACAGCTCCTAAAACATTATTTTACACTTTTGGTTATTGAGAAACAGCTCCTAAAACATTATTTGACACTTTTGGTTGTTGAAAAACAGCTTCTAACCATTATTTGACACTTTGGTTGTTGAGAAACGGCTCCTAAAACATTATTTTACACTTTTGGTTGTTGAGAAACAGCTCCTAAAACATTATTTGACACTTTTGGTTGTTGAAAAACAGCTTCTAACCATTATTTGACACTTTGGTTGTTGAGAAACAGCTCCTAAAACATTATTTTACACTTTTGGTTATTGAGAAACAGCTCCTAAAACATTATTTGACACTTTTGGTTGTTGAGAAACAGCTTCTAACCATTATTTGACACTTTGGTTGTTGAGAAACAGCTCCTAAAACATTATTTTACACTTTTGGTTATTGAGAAACAGCTCCTAAAACATTATCTGACACTTTTGGTTGTTGAAAAACAGCTTCTAACCATTATTTGACACTTTGGTTGTTGAGAAACAGCTCCTAAAACATTATTTGACACTTTTAGTTGTTGAAAAACAGCGTCTAACCATTATTTGACACTTTGGTTGTTGAGAAACAGGTCCTAAAACATTATTTTACACTTTTGGTTGTTGAGAAACAGCTCCTAAAACATTATTTGACACTTTTGGTTGTTGAAAAACAGCTTCTAACCATTATTTGACACTTTGGTTGTTGAGAAACAGGTCCTAAAACATTATTTTACACTTTTGGTTATTGAGAAACAGCTCCTAAAACATTATCTGACACTTTTGGTTGTTGAAAAACAGCTTCTAACCATTATTTGACACTTTGGTTGTTGAGAAACAGCTCCTAAAACATTATTTGACACTTTTAGTTGTTGAAAAACAGCGTCTAACCATTATTTGACACTTTGGTTGTTGAGAAACAGCTCCTAAAACATTATTTTACACTTTGATTGTTAAGAAACAGCTCCTAAAACATTATTTTACACTTTTGGTTGTTGAGAAACAGCTCCTAAAACATTATTTGACACTTTTGGTTATTATTATTGGTGATTATTATTATTTTGGGAGGCAAATTATTTTGGGAGGCAAATTATTTTGGGAGGCAAATTATTTTGGGAGGCAAATTATTTTGGGAGGCAAATTATTTTGGGAGGCAAATTATTTTGGGAGGCAAATTATTTTGGCAAATTATTTTGGCAAATTATTTTGGGAGGCAAATTATTTTGGGAGGCAAATTATTTTGGCAAATTATTTTGCGAGGCAAATTATTTTGGGAGGCAAATTATTTTGGGAGGCAAATTATTTTGGCAAATTATTTTGGGAGGCAAATTATTTTGGCAAATTATTTTGGGAGGCAAATTATTTTGGGAGGCAAATTATTTTGACAAATTATTTTGGGAGGCAAATTACTTTGGGAGGCAAATTATTTTGGGAGGCAAATTATTTTGGGAGGCAAATTATTTTGGGAGGCAAATTATTTTGGGAGGCAAATTATTTTGGCAAATTATTTTGGGAGGCAAATTATTTTGGGAGGCAAATTATTTTGGGAGGCAAATTATTTTGGCAAATTATTTTGGGAGGCAAATTATTTTGGCAGGCAAATTATTTTGGGAGGCAAATTATTTTGGGAGGCAAATTATTTTGGCAAATTATTTTCGGGAGGCAAATTATTTTGGGAGGCAAATTATTTTGGCAAATTATTTTGGGAGGCAAATTATTTTGGGAGGCAAATTATTTTGGGAGGCAAATTATTTTGGGAGGCAAATTATTTTGGCAAATTATTTTGGGAGGCAAATTATTTTGGGAGGCAAATTATTTTGGCAAATTATTTTGCGAGGCAAATTATTTTGGGAGGCAAATTATTTTGGCAAATTATTTTGGGAGGCAAATTATTTTGGGAGGCAAATTATTTTGGGAGGCAAATTATTTTGACAAATTATTTTGGGAGGCAAATTACTTTGGGAGGCAAATTATTTTGGCAAATTATTTTGGGAGGCAAATTATTTTGGCAAATTATTTTGGGAGGCAAATTATTTTGGGAGGCAAATTATTTTGACAAATTATTTTGGGAGGCAAATTACTTTGGGAGGCAAATTATTTTGGCAAATTATTTTGGGAGGCAAATTATTTTGGGAGGCAAATTATTTTGGCAAATTATTTTGGGAGGCAAATTATTTTGGGAGGCAAATTATTTTGGGAGGCAAATTATTTTGGCAAATTATTTTGGGAGGCAAATTATTTTGGCAGGCAAATTATTTTGGGAGGCAAATTATTTTGGGAGGCAAATTATTTTGGCAAATTATTTTCGGGAGGCAAATTATTTTGGGAGGCAAATTATTTTGGCAAATTATTTTGGGAGGCAAATTATTTTGGGAGGCAAATTATTTTGGGAGGCAAATTATTTTGGGAGGCAAATTATTTTGGCAAATTATTTTGGGAGGCAAATTATTTTGGGAGGCAAATTATTTTGGGAGGCAAATTATTTTGGCAAATTATTTTGGGAGGCAAATTATTTTGGCAAATTATTTTGGGAGGCAAATTATTTTGGCAAATTATTTTGGGAGGCAAATTATTTTGGGAGGCAAATTATTTTGGCAAATTATTTTGGGAGGCAAATTATTTTGGCAGGCAAATTATTTTGGGAGGCAAATTATTTTGGGAGGCAAATTATTTTGGCAAATTATTTTCGGGAGGCAAATTATTTTGGGAGGCAAATTATTTTGGGAGGCAAATTATTTTGGCAAAATATTTTGGGAGGCAAATTATTTTGGCAAATTATTTTGGGAGGCAAATTATTTTGGCAAATTATTTTACACTTTTGGTTATTGAGAAACAGCTCCTAAAACATTATTTGACACTTTTGGTTGTTGAAAAACAGCTTCTAACCATTATTTGACACTTTGGTTGTTGAGAAACAGCTCCTAAAACATTATTTTACACTTTTGGTTATTGAGAAACAGCTCCTAAAACATTATTTGACACTTTTGGTTGTTGAAAAACAGCTTCTAACCATTATTTGACACTTTGATTGTTGAGAAACAGCTCCTAAAACATTATTTTACACTTTTGGTTGTTGAGAAACAGCTCCTAAAACATTATTTGACACTTTTGGTTATTATTATTGGTGATTATTATTATTTTGGGAGGCAAATTATTTTGGGAGGCAAATTATTTTGGCAAATTATTTTGGGAGGCAAATTATTTTGGGAGGCAAATTATTTTGGCAAATTATTTTGCGAGGCAAATTATTTTGGGAGGCAAATTATTTTGGCAAATTATTTTGGGAGGCAAATTATTTTGGCAAATTATTTTGCGAGGCAAATTATTTTGGGAGGCAAATTATTTTGGCAAATTATTTTGGGAGGCAAATTATTTTGGCAAATTATTTTGGGAGGCAAATTATTTTGGGAGGCAAATTATTTTGGCAAATTATTTTGCGAGGCAAATTATTTTGGGAGGCAAATTATTTTGGGAGGCAAATTATTTTGGCAAATTATTTTGGGAGGCAAATTATTTTGGCAAATTATTTTGGGAGGCAAATTATTTTTGGAGGCAAATTATTTTGACAAATTATTTTGGGAGGCAAATTACTTTGGGAGGCAAATTACTTTGGGAGGCAAATTATTTTGGGAGGCAAATTATTTTGGCAAATTATTTTGGGAGGCAAATTATTTTGGGAGGCAAATTATTTTGGCAAATTATTTTGGGAGGCAAATTATTTTGGGAGGCAAATTATTTTGGGAGGCAAATTATTTTGGCAAATTATTTTGGGAGGCAAATTATTTTGGCAGGCAAATTATTTTGGGAGGCAAATTATTTTGGCAAATTATTTTCGGGAGGCAAATTATTTTGGGAGGCAAATTATTTTGGCAAATTATTTTGGGAGGCAAATTATTTTGGGAGGCAAATTATTTTGGCAAATTATTTTGGGAGGCAAATTATTTTGGGAGGCAAATTATTTTGGGAGGCAAATTATTTTGGCAAATTATTTTGGGAGGCAAATTATTTTGGGAGGCAAATTATTTTGGCAAATTATTTTGGGAGGCAAATTATTTTGGCAAATTATTTTGGGAGGCAAATTATTTTGGCAGGCAAATTATTTTGGGAGGCAAATTATTTTGGGAGGCAAATTATTTTGGGAGGCAAATTATTTTGACAAATTATTTTGGGAGGCAAATTACTTTGGGAGGCAAATTATTTTGGGAGGCAAATTATTTTGGGAGGCAAATTATTTTGGGAGGCAAATTATTTTGGGAGGCAAATTATTTTGGGAGGCAAATTATTTTGGGAGGCAAATTATTTTGGCAGGCAAATTATTTTGGGAGGCAAATTATTTTGGGAGGCAAATTATTTTGGCAAATTATTTTCGGGAGGCAAATTATTTTGGGAGGCAAATTATTTTGGGAGGCAAATTATTTTGGCAAAATATTTTGGGAGGCAAATTATTTTGGCAAATTATTTTGGGAGGCAAATTATTTTGGCAAATTATTTTACACTTTTGGTTATTGAGAAACAGCTCCTAAAACATTATTTGACACTTTTGGTTGTTGAAAAACAGCTTCTAACCATTATTTGACACTTTGGTTGTTGAGAAACAGCTCCTAAAACATTATTTTACACTTTTGGTTATTGAGAAACAGCTCCTAAAACATTATTTGACACTTTTGGTTGTTGAAAAACAGCTTCTAACCATTATTTGACACTTTGGTTGTTGAGAAACAGCTCCTAAAACATTATTTTACACTTTTGGTTGTTGAGAAACAGCTCCTAAAACATTATTTGACACTTTTGGTTGTTGAAAAACAGCTTCTAACCATTATTTGACACTTTGGTTGTTGAGAAACAGCTCCTAAAACATTATTTTACACTTTTGGTTATTGAGAAACAGCTCCTAAAACATTATTTGACACTTTTGGTTGTTGAGAAACAGCTTCTAACCATTATTTGACACTTTGGTTGTTGAGAAACAGCTCCTAAAACATTATTTTACACTTTTGGTTATTGAGAAACAGCTCCTAAAACATTATTTGACACTTTTGGTTGTTGAAAAACAGCTTCTAACCATTATTTGACACTTTGGTTGTTGAGAAACAGGTCCTAAAACATTATTTTACACTTTTGGTTATTGAGAAACAGCTCCTAAAACATTATCTGACACTTTTGGTTGTTGAAAAACAGCTTCTAACCATTATTTGACACTTTGGTTGTTGAGAAACAGCTCCTAAAACATTATTTGACACTTTTAGTTGTTGAAAAACAGCGTCTAACCATTATTTGACACTTTGGTTGTTGAGAAACAGCTCCTAAAACATTATTTTACACTTTGATTGTTAAGAAACAGCTCCTAAAACATTATTTTACACTTTTGGTTGTTGAGAAACAGCTCCTAAAACATTATTTGACACTTTTGGTTATTATTATTGGTGATTATTATTATTTTGGGAGGCAAATTATTTTGGGAGGCAAATTATTTTGGGAGGCAAATTATTTTGGCAAATTATTTTGGGAGGCAAATTATTTTGGGAGGCAAATTATTTTGGCAAATTATTTTGCGAGGCAAATTATTTTGGGAGGCAAATTATTTTGGGAGGCAAATTATTTTGGCAAATTATTTTGGGAGGCAAATTATTTTGGCAAATTATTTTGGGAGGCAAATTATTTTGGGAGGCAAATTATTTTGGGAGGCAAATTATTTTGACAAATTATTTTGGGAGGCAAATTACTTTGGGAGGCAAATTATTTTGGCAAATTATTTTGGGAGGCAAATTATTTTGGGAGGCAAATTATTTTGGGAGGCAAATTATTTTGGCAAATTATTTTGGGAGGCAAATTATTTTGGGAGGCAAATTATTTTGGGAGGCAAATTATTTTGGCAAATTATTTTCGGGAGGCAAATTATTTTGGGAGGCAAATTATTTTGGGAGGCAAATTATTTTGGGAGGCATATTATTTTGGCAAAATATTTTGGGAGGCAAATTATTTTGGCAAATTATTTTGGGAGGCAAATTATTTTGGCAAATTATTTTACACTTTTGGTTATTGAGAAACAGCTCCTAAAACATTATTTGACACTTTTGGTTGTTGAAAAACAGCTTCTAACCATTATTTGACACTTTGGTTGTTGAGAAACAGCTCCTAAAACATTATTTTACACTTTTGGTTATTGAGAAACAGCTCCTAAAACATTATTTGACACTTTTGGTTGTTGAAAAACAGCTTCTAACCATTATTTGACACTTTGATTGTTGAGAAACAGCTCCTAAAACATTATTTTACACTTTTGGTTGTTGAGAAACAGCTCCTAAAACATTATTTGACACTTTTGGTTATTATTATTGGTGATTATTATTATTTTTGGAGGCAAATTATTTTGGGAGGCAAATTATTTTGGGAGGCAAATTATTTTGGGAGGCAAATTATTTTGGCAAATTATTTTGGGAGGCAAATTATTTTGGGAGGCAAATTATTTTGGCAAATTATTTTGCGAGGCAAATTATTTTGGGAGGCAAATTATTTTGGGAGGCAAATTATTTTGGCAAATTATTTTGGGAGGCAAATTATTTTGGCAAATTATTTTGGGAGGCAAATTATTTTGGGAGGCAAATTATTTTGACAAATTATTTTGGGAGGCAAATTACTTTGGGAGGCAAATTATTTTGGCAAATTATTTTGGGAGGCAAATTATTTTGGCAAATTATTTTGGGAGGCAAATTATTTTGGGAGGCAAATTATTTTGGCAAATTATTTTGGGAGGCAAATTATTTTGGGAGGCAAATTATTTTGGGAGGCAAATTATTTTGGCAAATTATTTTGGGAGGCAAATTATTTTGGCAGGCAAATTATTTTGGGAGGCAAATTATTTTGGGAGGCAAATTATTTTGGCAAATTATTTTCGGGAGGCAAATTATTTTGGGAGGCAAATTATTTTGGGAGGCAAATTATTTTGGGAGGCAAATTATTTTGGGAGGCAAATTATTTTGGCAAATTATTTTGGCAAATTATTTTGCGAGGCAAATTATTTTGGGAGGCAAATTATTTTGGGAGGCAAATTATTTTGCGAGGCAAATTATTTTGGGAGGCAAATTATTTTGGGAGGCAAATTATTTTGGGAGGCAAATTATTTTGACAAATTATTTTGGGAGGCAAATTACTTTGGGAGGCAAATTATTTTGGCAAATTATTTTGGGAGGCAAATTATTTTGGGAGGCAAATTATTTTGGGAGGCAAATTATTTTGGCAAATTATTTTGGGAGGCAAATTATTTTGGCAGGCAAATTATTTTGGGAGGCAAATTATTTTGGGAGGCAAATTATTTTGGGAGGCAAATTATTTTGGCAAATTATTTTACACTTTTGGTTATTGAGAAACAGCTCCTAAAACATTATTTGACACTTTTGGTTGTTGAAAAACAGCTTCTAACCATTATTTGACACTTTGGTTGTTGAGAAACAGCTCCTAAAACATTATTTTACACTTTTGGTTATTGAGAAACAGCTCCTAAAACATTATTTGACACTTTTGGTTGTTGAAAAACAGCTTCTAACCATTATTTGACACTTTGGTTGTTGAGAAACAGCTCCTAAAACATTATTTTACACTTTTGGTTGTTGAGAAACAGCTCCTAAAACATTATTTGACACTTTTGGTTGTTGAAAAACAGCTTCTAACCATTATTTGACACTTTGGTTGTTGAGAAACAGCTCCTAAAACATTATTTTACACTTTTGGTTATTGAGAAACAGCTCCTAAAACATTATTTGACACTTTTGGTTGTTGAGAAACAGCTTCTAACCATTATTTGACACTTTGGTTGTTGAGAAACAGCTCCTAAAACATTATTTTACACTTTTGGTTATTGAGAAACAGCTCCTAAAACATTATTTGACACTTTTGGTTGTTGAAAAACAGCTTCTAACCATTATTTGACACTTTGGTTGTTGAGAAACAGCTCCTAAAACATTATTTTACACTTTTGGTTATTGAGAAACAGCTCCTAAAACATTATTTGACACTTTTGGTTGTTGAAAAACAGCTTCTAACCATTATTTGACACTTTGATTGTTGAGAAACAGCTCCTAAAACATTATTTTACACTTTTGGTTGTTGAGAAACAGCTCCTAAAACATTATTTGACACTTTTGGTTATTATTATTGGTGATTATTATTATTTTGGGAGGCAAATTATTTTGGGAGGCAAATTATTTTGGGAGGCAAATTATTTTGGCAAATTATTTTGGGAGGCAAATTATTTTGGGAGGCAAATTATTTTGGCAAATTATTTTGCGAGGCAAATTATTTTGGGAGGCAAATTATTTTGGCAAATTATTTTGGGAGGCAAATTATTTTGGCAAATTATTTTGGGAGGCAAATTATTTTGGGAGGCAAATTATTTTGACAAATTATTTTGGGAGGCAAATTACTTTGGGAGGCAAATTATTTTGGCAAATTATTTTGGGAGGCAAATTATTTTGGGAGGCAAATTATTTTGGGAGGCAAATTATTTTGGGAGGCAAATTATTTTGGGAGGCAAATTATTTTGGGAGGCAAATTATTTTGGGAGGCAAATTATTTTGGGAGGCAAATTATTTTGGCAAATTATTTTGGGAGGCAAATTATTTTGGCAGGCAAATTATTTTGGGAGGCAAATTATTTTGGGAGGCAAATTATTTTGGCAAATTATTTTCGGGAGGCAAATTATTTTGGGAGGCAAATTATTTTGGGAGGCAAATTATTTTGGGAGGCAAATTATTTTGGCAAAATATTTTGGGAGGCAAATTATTTTGGCAAATTATTTTGGGAGGCAAATTATTTTGGCAAATTATTTTACACTTTTGGTTATTGAGAAACAGCTCCTAAAACATTATTTGACACTTTTGGTTGTTGAAAAACAGCTTCTAACCATTATTTGACACTTTGGTTGTTGAGAAACAGCTCCTAAAACATTATTTTACACTTTTGGTTATTGAGAAACAGCTCCTAAAACATTATTTGACACTTTTGGTTGTTGAAAAACAGCTTCTAACCATTATTTGACACTTTGATTGTTGAGAAACAGCTCCTAAAACATTATTTTACACTTTTGGTTGTTGAGAAACAGCTCCTAAAACATTATTTGACACTTTTGGTTATTATTATTGGTGATTATTATTATTTTTGGAGGCAAATTATTTTGGGAGGCAAATTATTTTGGGAGGCAAATTATTTTGGGAGGCAAATTATTTTGGCAAATTATTTTGGGAGGCAAATTATTTTGGGAGGCAAATTATTTTGGCAAATTATTTTTGCAAATTATTTTGCGAGGCAAATTATTTTGGGAGGCAAATTATTTTGGGAGGCAAATTATTTTGGCAAATTATTTTGGGAGGCAAATTATTTTGGCAAATTATTTTGGGAGGCAAATTATTTTGGGAGGCAAATTACTTTGACAAATTATTTTGGGAGGCAAATTACTTTGGGAGGCAAATTATTTTGGCAAATTATTTTGGGAGGCAAATTATTTTGGGAGGCAAATTATTTTGGGAGGCAAATTATTTTGGGAGGCAAATTATTTTGGCAAATTATTTTGGGAGGCAAATTATTTTGGGAGGCAAATTATTTTGGGAGGCAAATTATTTTGGCAAATTATTTTGGGAGGCAAATTATTTTGGCAGGCAAATTATTTTGGGAGGCAAATTATTTTGGGAGGCAAATTATTTTGGCAAATTATTTTCGGGAGGCAAATTATTTTGGGAGGCAAATTATTTTGGCAAATTATTTTGGGAGGCAAATTATTTTGGCAAATTATTTTGGGAGGCAAATTATTTTGGGAGGCAAATTATTTTGGGAGGCAAATTATTTTGGCAAATTATTTTGGGAGGCAAATTATTTTGGGAGGCAAATTATTTTGGGAGGCAAATTATTTTGGCAAATTATTTTGGCAAATTATTTTGGCAAATTATTTTGCGAGGCAAATTATTTTGGGAGGCAAATTATTTTGGGAGGCAAATTATTTTGGCAAATTATTTTGGGAGGCAAATTATTTTGGCAAATTATTTTGGGAGGCAAATTATTTTGGGAGGCAAATTATTTTGACAAATTATTTTGGGAGGCAAATTACTTTGGGAGGCAAATTATTTTGGCAAATTATTTTGGGAGGCAAATTATTTTGGGAGGCAAATTATTTTGGGAGGCAAATTATTTTGGCAAATTATTTTGGGAGGCAAATTATTTTGGGAGGCAAATTATTTTGGGAGGCAAATTATTTTGGCAAATTATTTTGGGAGGCAAATTATTTTGGCAGGCAAATTATTTTGGGAGGCAAATTATTTTGGGAGGCAAATTATTTTGGCAAATTATTTTCGGGAGGCAAATTATTTTGGGAGGCAAATTATTTTGGCAAATTATTTTGGGAGGCAAATTATTTTGGCAAATTATTTTGGGAGGCAAATTATTTTGGGAGGCAAATTATTTTGGGAGGCAAATTATTTTGGCAAATTATTTTGGGAGGCAAATTATTTTGGGAGGCAAATTATTTTGGGAGGCAAATTATTTTGGCAAATTATTTTGCGAGGCAAATTATTTTGGGAGGCAAATTATTTTGGGAGGCAAATTATTTTGGCAAATTATTTTCGGGAGGCAAATTATTTTGGGAGGCAAATTATTTTGGGAGGCAAATTATTTTGGGAGGCAAATTATTTTGGCAAAATATTTTGGGAGGCAAATTATTTTGGCAAATTATTTTGGGAGGCAAATTATTTTGGCAAATTATTTTACACTTTTGGTTATTGAGAAACAGCTCCTAAAACATTATTTGACACTTTTGGTTGTTGAAAAACAGCTTCTAACCATTATTTGACACTTTGGTTGTTGAGAAACAGCTCCTAAAACATTATTTTACACTTTTGGTTATTGAGAAACAGCTCCTAAAACATTATTTGACACTTTTGGTTGTTGAAAAACAGCTTCTAACCATTATTTGACACTTTGATTGTTGAGAAACAGCTCCTAAAACATTATTTTACACTTTTGGTTGTTGAGAAACAGCTCCTAAAACATTATTTGACACTTTTGGTTATTATTATTGGTGATTATTATTATTTTTGGAGGCAAATTATTTTGGGAGGCAAATTATTTTGGGAGGCAAATTATTTTGGGAGGCAAATTATTTTGGCAAATTATTTTGGGAGGCAAATTATTTTGGGAGGCAAATTATTTTGGCAAATTATTTTGGCAAATTATTTTGCGAGGCAAATTATTTTGGGAGGCAAATTATTTTGGGAGGCAAATTATTTTGGCAAATTATTTTGGGAGGCAAATTATTTTGGCAAATTATTTTGGGAGGCAAATTATTTTGGCAAATTATTTTGGGAGGCAAATTATTTTGGGAGGCAAATTATTTTGACAAATTATTTTGGGAGGCAAATTACTTTGGGAGGCAAATTATTTTGGCAAATTATTTTGGGAGGCAAATTATTTTGGCAAATTATTTTGGGAGGCAAATTATTTTGGGAGGCAAATTATTTTGGGAGGCAAATTATTTTGGCAAATTATTTTGGGAGGCAAATTATTTTGGGAGGCAAATTATTTTGGCAAATTATTTTGGGAGGCAAATTATTTTGGCAGGCAAATTATTTTGGGAGGCAAATTATTTTGGGAGGCAAATTATTTTGGCAAATTATTTTCGGGAGGCAAATTATTTTGGGAGGCAAATTATTTTGGGAGGCAAATTATTTTGGGAGGCAAATTATTTTGGCAAATTATTTTGGGAGGCAAATTATTTTGGCAAATTATTTTGGGAGGCAAATTATTTTGGGAGGCAAATTATTTTGGGAGGCAAATTATTTTGACAAATTATTTTGGGAGGCAAATTACTTTGGGAGGCAAATTATTTTGGCAAATTATTTTGGGAGGCAAATTATTTTGGGAGGCAAATTATTTTGGGAGGCAAATTATTTTGGCAAATTATTTTGGGAGGCAAATTATTTTGGGAGGCAAATTATTTTGGGAGGCAAATTATTTTGGCAAATTATTTTCGGGAGGCAAATTATTTTGGGAGGCAAATTATTTTGGGAGGCAAATTATTTTGGGAGGCATATTATTTTGGCAAAATATTTTGGGAGGCAAATTATTTTGGCAAATTATTTTGGGAGGCAAATTATTTTGGCAAATTATTTTACACTTTTGGTTATTGAGAAACAGCTCCTAAAACATTATTTGACACTTTTGGTTGTTGAAAAACAGCTTCTAACCATTATTTGACACTTTGGTTGTTGAGAAACAGCTCCTAAAACATTATTTTACACTTTTGGTTATTGAGAAACAGCTCCTAAAACATTATTTGACACTTTTGGTTGTTGAAAAACAGCTTCTAACCATTATTTGACACTTTGATTGTTGAGAAACAGCTCCTAAAACATTATTTTACACTTTTGGTTGTTGAGAAACAGCTCCTAAAACATTATTTGACACTTTTGGTTATTATTATTGGTGATTATTATTATTTTTGGAGGCAAATTATTTTGGGAGGCAAATTATTTTGGGAGGCAAATTATTTTGGGAGGCAAATTATTTTGGCAAATTATTTTGGGAGGCAAATTATTTTGGGAGGCAAATTATTTTGGCAAATTATTTTGCGAGGCAAATTATTTTGGGAGGCAAATTATTTTGGGAGGCAAATTATTTTGGCAAATTATTTTGGGAGGCAAATTATTTTGGCAAATTATTTTGGGAGGCAAATTATTTTGGGAGGCAAATTATTTTGACAAATTATTTTGGGAGGCAAATTACTTTGGGAGGCAAATTATTTTGGCAAATTATTTTGGGAGGCAAATTATTTTGGCAAATTATTTTGGGAGGCAAATTATTTTGGGAGGCAAATTATTTTGGCAAATTATTTTGGGAGGCAAATTATTTTGGGAGGCAAATTATTTTGGGAGGCAAATTATTTTGGCAAATTATTTTGGGAGGCAAATTATTTTGGCAGGCAAATTATTTTGGGAGGCAAATTATTTTGGGAGGCAAATTATTTTGGCAAATTATTTTCGGGAGGCAAATTATTTTGGGAGGCAAATTATTTTGGGAGGCAAATTATTTTGGGAGGCAAATTATTTTGGGAGGCAAATTATTTTGGCAAATTATTTTGGCAAATTATTTTGCGAGGCAAATTATTTTGGGAGGCAAATTATTTTGGGAGGCAAATTATTTTGCGAGGCAAATTATTTTGGGAGGCAAATTATTTTGGGAGGCAAATTATTTTGGGAGGCAAATTATTTTGACAAATTATTTTGGGAGGCAAATTACTTTGGGAGGCAAATTATTTTGGCAAATTATTTTGGGAGGCAAATTATTTTGGGAGGCAAATTATTTTGGGAGGCAAATTATTTTGGCAAATTATTTTGGGAGGCAAATTATTTTGGCAGGCAAATTATTTTGGGAGGCAAATTATTTTGGGAGGCAAATTATTTTGGGAGGCAAATTATTTTGGCAAATTATTTTACACTTTTGGTTATTGAGAAACAGCTCCTAAAACATTATTTGACACTTTTGGTTGTTGAAAAACAGCTTCTAACCATTATTTGACACTTTGGTTGTTGAGAAACAGCTCCTAAAACATTATTTTACACTTTTGGTTATTGAGAAACAGCTCCTAAAACATTATTTGACACTTTTGGTTGTTGAAAAACAGCTTCTAACCATTATTTGACACTTTGGTTGTTGAGAAACAGCTCCTAAAACATTATTTTACACTTTTGGTTGTTGAGAAACAGCTCCTAAAACATTATTTGACACTTTTGGTTGTTGAAAAACAGCTTCTAACCATTATTTGACACTTTGGTTGTTGAGAAACAGCTCCTAAAACATTATTTTACACTTTTGGTTATTGAGAAACAGCTCCTAAAACATTATTTGACACTTTTGGTTGTTGAGAAACAGCTTCTAACCATTATTTGACACTTTGGTTGTTGAGAAACAGCTCCTAAAACATTATTTTACACTTTTGGTTATTGAGAAACAGCTCCTAAAACATTATTTGACACTTTTGGTTGTTGAAAAACAGCTTCTAACCATTATTTGACACTTTGGTTGTTGAGAAACAGCTCCTAAAACATTATTTTACACTTTTGGTTATTGAGAAACAGCTCCTAAAACATTATTTGACACTTTTGGTTGTTGAAAAACAGCTTCTAACCATTATTTGACACTTTGATTGTTGAGAAACAGCTCCTAAAACATTATTTTACACTTTTGGTTGTTGAGAAACAGCTCCTAAAACATTATTTGACACTTTTGGTTATTATTATTGGTGATTATTATTATTTTGGGAGGCAAATTATTTTGGGAGGCAAATTATTTTGGGAGGCAAATTATTTTGGCAAATTATTTTGGGAGGCAAATTATTTTGGGAGGCAAATTATTTTGGCAAATTATTTTGCGAGGCAAATTATTTTGGGAGGCAAATTATTTTGGCAAATTATTTTGGGAGGCAAATTATTTTGGCAAATTATTTTGGGAGGCAAATTATTTTGGGAGGCAAATTATTTTGACAAATTATTTTGGGAGGCAAATTACTTTGGGAGGCAAATTATTTTGGCAAATTATTTTGGGAGGCAAATTATTTTGGGAGGCAAATTATTTTGGGAGGCAAATTATTTTGGGAGGCAAATTATTTTGGGAGGCAAATTATTTTGGGAGGCAAATTATTTTGGGAGGCAAATTATTTTGGCAAATTATTTTGGGAGGCAAATTATTTTGGCAGGCAAATTATTTTGGGAGGCAAATTATTTTGGGAGGCAAATTATTTTGGCAAATTATTTTCGGGAGGCAAATTATTTTGGGAGGCAAATTATTTTGGGAGGCAAATTATTTTGGGAGGCAAATTATTTTGGCAAAATATTTTGGGAGGCAAATTATTTTGGCAAATTATTTTGGGAGGCAAATTATTTTGGCAAATTATTTTACACTTTTGGTTATTGAGAAACAGCTCCTAAAACATTATTTGACACTTTTGGTTGTTGAAAAACAGCTTCTAACCATTATTTGACACTTTGGTTGTTGAGAAACAGCTCCTAAAACATTATTTTACACTTTTGGTTATTGAGAAACAGCTCCTAAAACATTATTTGACACTTTTGGTTGTTGAAAAACAGCTTCTAACCATTATTTGACACTTTGATTGTTGAGAAACAGCTCCTAAAACATTATTTTACACTTTTGGTTGTTGAGAAACAGCTCCTAAAACATTATTTGACACTTTTGGTTATTATTATTGGTGATTATTATTATTTTTGGAGGCAAATTATTTTGGGAGGCAAATTATTTTGGGAGGCAAATTATTTTGGGAGGCAAATTATTTTGGCAAATTATTTTGGGAGGCAAATTATTTTGGGAGGCAAATTATTTTGGCAAATTATTTTTGCAAATTATTTTGCGAGGCAAATTATTTTGGGAGGCAAATTATTTTGGGAGGCAAATTATTTTGGCAAATTATTTTGGGAGGCAAATTATTTTGGCAAATTATTTTGGGAGGCAAATTATTTTGGGAGGCAAATTACTTTGACAAATTATTTTGGGAGGCAAATTACTTTGGGAGGCAAATTATTTTGGCAAATTATTTTGGGAGGCAAATTATTTTGGGAGGCAAATTATTTTGGGAGGCAAATTATTTTGGGAGGCAAATTATTTTGGCAAATTATTTTGGGAGGCAAATTATTTTGGGAGGCAAATTATTTTGGGAGGCAAATTATTTTGGCAAATTATTTTGGGAGGCAAATTATTTTGGCAGGCAAATTATTTTGGGAGGCAAATTATTTTGGGAGGCAAATTATTTTGGCAAATTATTTTCGGGAGGCAAATTATTTTGGGAGGCAAATTATTTTGGCAAATTATTTTGGGAGGCAAATTATTTTGGCAAATTATTTTGGGAGGCAAATTATTTTGGGAGGCAAATTATTTTGGGAGGCAAATTATTTTGGCAAATTATTTTGGGAGGCAAATTATTTTGGGAGGCAAATTATTTTGGGAGGCAAATTATTTTGGCAAATTATTTTGGCAAATTATTTTGGCAAATTATTTTGCGAGGCAAATTATTTTGGGAGGCAAATTATTTTGGGAGGCAAATTATTTTGGCAAATTATTTTGGGAGGCAAATTATTTTGGCAAATTATTTTGGGAGGCAAATTATTTTGGGAGGCAAATTATTTTGACAAATTATTTTGGGAGGCAAATTACTTTGGGAGGCAAATTATTTTGGCAAATTATTTTGGGAGGCAAATTATTTTGGGAGGCAAATTATTTTGGGAGGCAAATTATTTTGGCAAATTATTTTGGGAGGCAAATTATTTTGGGAGGCAAATTATTTTGGGAGGCAAATTATTTTGGCAAATTATTTTGGGAGGCAAATTATTTTGGCAGGCAAATTATTTTGGGAGGCAAATTATTTTGGGAGGCAAATTATTTTGGCAAATTATTTTCGGGAGGCAAATTATTTTGGGAGGCAAATTATTTTGGCAAATTATTTTGGGAGGCAAATTATTTTGGCAAATTATTTTGGGAGGCAAATTATTTTGGGAGGCAAATTATTTTGGGAGGCAAATTATTTTGGCAAATTATTTTGGGAGGCAAATTATTTTGGGAGGCAAATTATTTTGGGAGGCAAATTATTTTGGCAAATTATTTTGCGAGGCAAATTATTTTGGGAGGCAAATTATTTTGGGAGGCAAATTATTTTGGCAAATTATTTTCGGGAGGCAAATTATTTTGGGAGGCAAATTATTTTGGGAGGCAAATTATTTTGGGAGGCAAATTATTTTGGCAAAATATTTTGGGAGGCAAATTATTTTGGCAAATTATTTTGGGAGGCAAATTATTTTGGCAAATTATTTTACACTTTTGGTTATTGAGAAACAGCTCCTAAAACATTATTTGACACTTTTGGTTGTTGAAAAACAGCTTCTAACCATTATTTGACACTTTGGTTGTTGAGAAACAGCTCCTAAAACATTATTTTACACTTTTGGTTATTGAGAAACAGCTCCTAAAACATTATTTGACACTTTTGGTTGTTGAAAAACAGCTTCTAACCATTATTTGACACTTTGATTGTTGAGAAACAGCTCCTAAAACATTATTTTACACTTTTGGTTGTTGAGAAACAGCTCCTAAAACATTATTTGACACTTTTGGTTATTATTATTGGTGATTATTATTATTTTTGGAGGCAAATTATTTTGGGAGGCAAATTATTTTGGGAGGCAAATTATTTTGGGAGGCAAATTATTTTGGGAGGCAAATTATTTTGGCAAATTATTTTGGGAGGCAAATTATTTTGGGAGGCAAATTATTTTGGCAAATTATTTTGGCAAATTATTTTGCGAGGCAAATTATTTTGGGAGGCAAATTATTTTGGGAGGCAAATTATTTTGGCAAATTATTTTGGGAGGCAAATTATTTTGGCAAATTATTTTGGGAGGCAAATTATTTTGGGAGGCAAATTATTTTGACAAATTATTTTGGGAGGCAAATTACTTTGGGAGGCAAATTATTTTGGCAAATTATTTTGGGAGGCAAATTATTTTGGCAAATTATTTTGGGAGGCAAATTATTTTGGGAGGCAAATTATTTTGGGAGGCAAATTATTTTGGCAAATTATTTTGGGAGGCAAATTATTTTGGGAGGCAAATTATTTTGGCAAATTATTTTGGGAGGCAAATTATTTTGGCAGGCAAATTATTTTGGGAGGCAAATTATTTTGGGAGGCAAATTATTTTGGCAAATTATTTTCGGGAGGCAAATTATTTTGGGAGGCAAATTATTTTGGGAGGCAAATTATTTTGGGAGGCAAATTATTTTGGGAGGCAAATTATTTTGGGAGGCAAATTATTTTGGGAGGCAAATTATTTTGGCAAATTATTTTGCGAGGCAAATTATTTTGGGAGGCAAATTATTTTGGGAGGCAAATTATTTTGGCAAATTATTTTGGGAGGCAAATTATTTTGGCAAATTATTTTGGGAGGCAAATTATTTTGGGAGGCAAATTATTTTGACAAATTATTTTGGGAGGCAAATTACTTTGGGAGGCAAATTATTTTGGCAAATTATTTTGGGAGGCAAATTATTTTGGGAGGCAAATTATTTTGGCAAATTATTTTGGGAGGCAAATTATTTTGGCAGGCAAATTATTTTGGGAGGCAAATTATTTTGGGAGGCAAATTATTTTGGCAAATTATTTTCGGGAGGCAAATTATTTTGGGAGGCAAATTATTTTGGGAGGCAAATTATTTTGGGAGGCAAATTATTTTGGCAAAATATTTTGGGAGGCAAATTATTTTGGCAAATTATTTTGGGAGGCAAATTATTTTGGCAAATTATTTTACACTTTTGGTTATTGAGAAACAGCTCCTAAAACATTATTTGACACTTTTGGTTGTTGAAAAACAGCTTCTAACCATTATTTGACACTTTGGTTGTTGAGAAACAGCTCCTAAAACATTATTTTACACTTTTGGTTATTGAGAAACAGCTCCTAAAACATTATTTGACACTTTTGGTTGTTGAAAAACAGCTTCTAACCATTATTTGACACTTTGGTTGTTGAGAAACAGCTCCTAAAACATTATTTTACACTTTTGGTTGTTGAGAAACAGCTCCTAAAACATTATTTGACACTTTTGGTTGTTGAAAAACAGCTTCTAACCATTATTTGACACTTTGGTTGTTGAGAAACAGCTCCTAAAACATTATTTTACACTTTTGGTTATTGAGAAACAGCTCCTAAAACATTATTTGACACTTTTGGTTGTTGAGAAACAGCTTCTAACCATTATTTGACACTTTGGTTGTTGAGAAACAGCTCCTAAAACATTATTTTACACTTTTGGTTATTGAGAAACAGCTCCTAAAACATTATTTGACACTTTTGGTTGTTGAAAAACAGCTTCTAACCATTATTTGACACTTTGGTTGTTGAGAAACAGGTCCTAAAACATTATTTTACACTTTTGGTTATTGAGAAACAGCTCCTAAAACATTATCTGACACTTTTGGTTGTTGAAAAACAGCTTCTAACCATTATTTGACACTTTGGTTGTTGAGAAACAGATCCTAAAACATTATTTTACACTTTGATTGTTGAGAAACAGCTCCTAAAACATTATTTTACACTTTTGGTTGTTGAGAAACAGCTCCTAAAACATTATTTGACACTTTTGGTTATTATTATTGGTGATTATTATTATTTTGGGAGGCAAATTATTTTGGGAGGCAAATTATTTTGGGAGGCAAATTATTTTGGCAAATTATTTTGGCAAATTATTTTGGCAAATTATTTTGGGAGGCAAATTATTTTGGGAGGCAAATTATTTTGGCAAATTATTTTGCGAGGCAAATTATTTTGGGAGGCAAATTATTTTGGGAGGCAAATTATTTTGGCAAATTATTTTGGGAGGCAAATTATTTTGGGAGGCAAATTATTTTGACAAATTATTTTGGGAGGCAAATTACTTTGGGAGGCAAATTATTTTGGGAGGCAAATTATTTTGGCAAATTATTTTGGGAGGCAAATTATTTTGGGAGGCAAATTATTTTGGGAGGCAAATAATTTTGGGAGGCAAATTATTTTGGCAAATTATTTTGGGAGGCAAATTATTTTGGGAGGCAAATTATTTTGGGAGGCAAATTGTTTTGGCAAATTATTTTGGGAGGCAAATTATTTTGGCAGGCAAATTATTTTGGGAGGCAAATTATTTTGGCAAATTATTTTCGGGAGGCAAATTATTTTGGGAGGCAAATTATTTTGGCAAATTATTTTGGGAGGCAAATTATTTTGGGAGGCAAATTATTTTGGGAGGCAAATTATTTTGGCAAATTATTTTGGGAGGCAAATTATTTTGGGAGGCAAATTATTTTGGCAAATTATTTTGCGAGGCAAATTATTTTGGGAGGCAAATTATTTTGGCAAATTATTTTGGGAGGCAAATTATTTTGGGAGGCAAATTATTTTGGGAGGCAAATTATTTTGACAAATTATTTTGGGAGGCAAATTACTTTGGGAGGCAAATTATTTTGGCAAATTATTTTGGGAGGCAAATTATTTTGGCAAATTATTTTGGGAGGCAAATTATTTTGGGAGGCAAATTATTTTGGGAGGCAAATTATTTTGGCAAATTATTTTGGGAGGCAAATTATTTTGGCAGGCAAATTATTTTGGGAGGCAAATTATTTTGGCAAATTATTTTCGGGAGGCAAATTATTTTGGGAGGCAAATTATTTTGGGAGGCAAATTATTTTGGGAGGCAAATTATTTTGGCAAAATATTTTGGGAGGCAAATTATTTTGGCAAATTATTTTGGGAGGCAAATTATTTTGGCAAATTATTTTACACTTTTGGTTATTGAGAAACAGCTCCTAAAACATTATTTGACACTTTTGGTTGTTGAAAAACAGCTTCTAACCATTATTTGACACTTTGGTTGTTGAGAAACAGCTCCTAAAACATTATTTTACACTTTTGGTTATTGAGAAACAGCTCCTAAAACATTATTTGACACTTTTGGTTGTTGAAAAACAGCTTCTAACCATTATTTGACACTTTGGTTGTTGAGAAACAGCTCCTAAAACATTATTTTACACTTTTGGTTGTTGAGAAACAGCTCCTAAAACATTATTTGACACTTTTGGTTGTTGAAAAACAGCTTCTAACCATTATTTGACACTTTGGTTGTTGAGAAACAGCTCCTAAAACATTATTTTACACTTTTGGTTATTGAGAAACAGCTCCTAAAACATTATTTGACACTTTTGGTTGTTGAGAAACAGCTTCTAACCATTATTTGACACTTTGGTTGTTGAGAAACAGCTCCTAAAACATTATTTTACACTTTTGGTTATTGAGAAACAGCTCCTAAAACATTATTTGACACTTTTGGTTGTTGAAAAACAGCTTCTAACCATTATTTGACACTTTGGTTGTTGAGAAACAGGTCCTAAAACATTATTTTACACTTTTGGTTATTGAGAAACAGCTCCTAAAACATTATCTGACACTTTTGGTTGTTGAAAAACAGCTTCTAACCATTATTTGACACTTTGGTTGTTGAGAAACAGCTCCTAAAACATTATTTGACACTTTTAGTTGTTGAAAAACAGCGTCTAACCATTATTTGACACTTTGGTTGTTGAGAAACAGCTCCTAAAACATTATTTTACACTTTTGGTTATTGAGAAACAGCTCCTAAAACATTATTTGACACTTTTGGTTGTTGAAAAACAGCTTCTAACCATTATTTGACACTTTGGTTGTTGAGAAACAGCTCCTAAAACATTATTTTACACTTTTGGTTATTGAGAAACAGCTCCTACAACATTATTTGACACTTTTGGTTGTTGAAAAACAGCTTCTAACCATTATTTGACACTTTGGTTGTTGAGAAACAGCTCCTAAAACATTATTTTACACTTTTGGTTATTGAGAAACAGCTCCTAAAACATTATTTTACACTTTTGGTTGTTGAAAAACAGCTTCTAACCATTATTTGACACTTTGGTTGTTGAGAAACAGCTCCTAAAACATTATTTTACACTTTTGGTTATTGAGAAACAGCTCCTAAAACATTATTTGACACTTTTGGTTGTTGAAAAACAGCTTCTAACCATTATTTGACACTTTGGTTGTTGAGAAACAGGTCCTAAGACATTATTTTACACTTTTGGTTATTGAGAAACAGCTCCTAAAACATTATCTGACACTTTTGGTTGTTGAAAAACAGCTTCTAACCATTATTTGACACTTTGGTTGTTGAGAAACAGCTCCTAAAACATTATTTGACACTTTTAGTTGTTGAAAAACAGCGTCTAACCATTATTTGACACTTTGGTTGTTGAGAAACAGCTCCTAAAACATTATTTTACACTTTGATTGTTGAGAAACAGCTCCTAAAACATTATTTTACACTTTTGGTTGTTGAGAAACAGCTCCTAAAACATTATTTGACACTTTTGGTTATTATTATTGGTGATTATTATTATTTTGGGAGGCAAATTATTTTGGGAGGCAAATTATTTTGGGAGGCAAATTATTTTGGGAGGCAAATTATTTTGGCAAATTATTTTGGCAAATTATTTTGGCAAATTATTTTGCGAGGCAAATTATTTTGGGAGGCAAATTATTTTGGGAGGCAAATTATTTTGGCAAATTATTTTGGGAGGCAAATTATTTTGGCAAATTATTTTGGGAGGCAAATTATTTTGGGAGGCAAATTATTTTGACAAATTATTTTGGGAGGCAAATTACTTTGGGAGGCAAATTATTTTGGCAAATTATTTTGGGAGGCAAATTATTTTGGCAAATTATTTTGGGAGGCAAATTATTTTGGGAGGCAAATTATTTTGGCAAATTATTTTGGGAGGCAAATTATTTTGGGAGGCAAATTATTTTGGGAGGCAAATTATTTTGGCAAATTATTTTGGGAGGCAAATTATTTTGGCAGGCAAATTTTTTTGGGAGGCAAATTATTTTGGCAAATTATTTTTGGAGGCAAATTATTTTGTGAGGCAAATTATTTTGGGAGGCAAATTATTTTGGGAGGCAAATTATTTTGGCAAATTATTTTGGGAGGCAAATTATTTTGGGAGGCAAATTATTTTGGGAGGCAAATTATTTTGGCAAATTATTTTTGGAGGCAAATTATTTTGGGAGGCAAATTATTTTGGGAGGCAAATTATTTTGGGAGGCAAATTATTTTGGGAGGCAAATTATTTTGGGAGGCAAATTATTTTGGCAAATTATTTTGCGAGGCAAATTATTTTGGGAGGCAAATTATTTTGGGAGGCAAATTATTTTGGGAGGCAAATTATTTTGACAAATTATTTTGGGAGGCAAATTACTTTGGGAGGCAAATTATTTTGGGAGGCAAATTATTTTGGGAGGCAAATTATTTTGGGAGGCAAATTATTTTGGGAGGCAAATTATTTTGGGAGGCAAATTATTTTGGGAGGCAAATTATTTTGGGAGGCAAATTATTTTGGCAAATTATTTTCGGGAGGCAAATTATTTTGGGAGGCAAATTATTTTGGGAGGCAAATTATTTTGGGAGGCAAATTATTTTGGCAAAATATTTTGGGAGGCAAATTATTTTGGCAAATTATTTTGGGAGGCAAATTATTTTGGCAAATTATTTTACACTTTTGGTTATTGAGAAACAGCTCCTAAAACATTATTTGACACTTTTGGTTGTTGAAAAACAGCTTCTAACCATTATTTGACACTTTGGTTGTTGAGAAACAGCTCCTAAAACATTATTTTACACTTTTGGTTATTGAGAAACAGCTCCTAAAACATTATTTGACACTTTTGGTTGTTGAAAAACAGCTTCTAACCATTATTTGACACTTTGGTTGTTGAGAAACAGCTCCTAAAACATTATTTTACACTTTTGGTTGTTGAGAAACAGCTCCTAAAACATTATTTGACACTTTTGGTTGTTGAAAAACAGCTTCTAACCATTATTTGACACTTTGGTTGTTGAGAAACAGCTCCTAAAACATTATTTTACACTTTTGGTTATTGAGAAACAGCTCCTAAAACATTATTTGACACTTTTGGTTGTTGAGAAACAGCTTCTAACCATTATTTGACACTTTGGTTGTTGAGAAACAGCTCCTAAAACATTATTTTACACTTTTGGTTATTGAGAAACAGCTCCTAAAACATTATTTGACACTTTTGGTTGTTGAAAAACAGCTTCTAACCATTATTTGACACTTTGGTTGTTGAGAAACAGGTCCTAAAACATTATTTTACACTTTTGGTTATTGAGAAACAGCTCCTAAAACATTATCTGACACTTTTGGTTGTTGAAAAACAGCTTCTAACCATTATTTGACACTTTGGTTGTTGAGAAACAGCTCCTAAAACATTATTTGACACTTTTAGTTGTTGAAAAACAGCGTCTAACCATTATTTGACACTTTGGTTGTTGAGAAACAGCTCCTAAAACATTATTTTACACTTTTGGTTATTGAGAAACAGCTCCTAAAACATTATTTGACACTTTTGGTTGTTGAAAAACAGCTTCTAACCATTATTTGACACTTTGGTTGTTGAGAAACAGCTCCTAAAACATTATTTTACACTTTTGGTTATTGAGAAACAGCTCCTACAACATTATTTGACACTTTTGGTTGTTGAAAAACAGCTTCTAACCATTATTTGACACTTTGGTTGTTGAGAAACAGCTCCTAAAACATTATTTTACACTTTTGGTTATTGAGAAACAGCTCCTAAAACATTATTTTACACTTTTGGTTGTTGAAAAACAGCTTCTAACCATTATTTGACACTTTGGTTGTTGAGAAACAGCTCCTAAAACATTATTTTACACTTTTGGTTATTGAGAAACAGCTCCTAAAACATTATTTGACACTTTTGGTTGTTGAAAAACAGCTTCTAACCATTATTTGACACTTTGGTTGTTGAGAAACAGCTCCTAAAACATTATTTTACACTTTTGGTTGTTGAGAAACAGCTCCTAAAACATTATTTGACACTTTTGGTTGTTGAAAAACAGCTTCTAACCATTATTTGACACTTTGGTTGTTGAGAAACAGCTCCTAAAACATTATTTTACACTTTTGGTTATTGAGAAACAGCTCCTAAAACATTATTTGACACTTTTGGTTGTTGAAAAACAGCTTCTAACCATTATTTGACACTTTGGTTGTTGAGAAACAGCTCCTAAAACATTATTTTACACTTTTGGTTGTTGAGAAACGGCTCCTAAAACATTATTTGACACTTTTGGTTGTTGAAAAACAGCTTCTAACCATTATTTGACACTTTTGTTGTTGAGAAACAGCTCCTAAAACATTATTTTACACTTTTGGTTGTTGAGAAACAGCTCCTAAAACATTATTTGACACTTTTGGTTGTTGAAAAACAGCTTCTAACCATTATTTGACACTGTGGTTGTTGAGAAACAGCTCCTAAAACATTATTTTACACTTTTGGTTATTGAGAAACAGCTCCTAAAACATTATTTGACACTTTTGGTTGTTGAAAAACAGCTTCTAACCATTATTTGACACTTTGGTTGTTGAGAAACAGCTCCTAAAACATTATTTTACACTTTTGGTTATTGAGAAACAGCTCCTAAAACATTATTTGACACTTTTGGTTGTTGAAAAACAGCTTCTAACCATTATTTGACACTTTGGTTGTTGAGAAACAGCTCATAAAACATTATTTGACACTTTTGGTTGTTGAGAAACAGCTCCTAAAACATTATTTGACAATTTTGGTTGTTGAAAAACAGCTTCTAACCATTATTTGACACTTTGGTTGTTGAGAAACAGCTCCTAAAACATTATTTTACACTTTTGGTTGTTGAAAAACAGCTTCTAACCATTATTTGACACTTTGGTTGTTGAGAAACAGCTCCTAAAACATTATTTTACACTTTTGGTTATTGAGAAACAGCTCCTAAAACATTATTTGACACTTTTGGTTGTTGAAAAACAGCTTCTAACCATTATTTGACACTTTGGTTGTTGAGAAACAGCTCCTAAAACATTATTTTACACTTTTGGTTGTTGAGAAACAGCTCCTAAAACATTATTTGACACTTTTGGTTGTTGAAAAACAGCTTCTAACCATTATTTGACACTTTGGTTGTTGAGAAACAGCTCCTAAAACATTATTTGACACTTTTGGTTGTTGAGAAACAGCTCCTAAAACATTATTATATATTATTATATACAAATGTAAAAATGTAAAAATGTACAAATGTACAAATTGTAAAATGTAAAAATGTAAAAATGTACAAATGTAAAAGTGTACAAATGTACAAATTGTAAAATGTACAAATTGTAAAATGTACAAATGTAAAAATGTACAAATTGTAAAATGAAAATGTACAAATGTAAAAATGCACAAATGTACAAATGTACAAATGTACAAATGTAAAAATGTAAAAATGTAAAAATGTAAAAATGTACAAATGTACAAATTGTAAAATGTACAAATGTGTGCGCATGTTTTTGTTTTTTTCTTATTTTTATTCCTATTTTTTCCTAGCTTAAGTTTTTGTTTTTTTTCTTTTTTTTTTCCTATTTTTTCCTAGCGCACGTTTTTGGTTTTTTTCTTATTTTTTTCGTATCTTTTCCTAGCGCAAGTTTTTCTTTTTTTTCTTATTTTTTTCCTATTTTTTCCTAGCTCAAGTTTTTTTTATTTTTCTTATTTTTTTTCCTATTTTTTCCTAGCGCAAGTTTCATTTTTTTTCCCGATTTTTTCCTAGCGCAAGTTTTTTTTTTCTTTTTTTTTCCAAATTTTTTCTAGCGCAAGTTTTTTTTTTTTCTTATTTCTTTTCCTAGCGCAAGTTTTTGTTTTTTTTTCAAAGTCAAAAATGTACAAGTCAAAAATGTACAAGTCAAAAATGTACAACTCTAAACAACTATCCTCTCTCTCTCTAAATTCAATGCAATTTAAATTAAGGTGAAGTCAAACTAAAATGCACTAAGCCGCGGCGAGTCGGTAAACTTGCGAGTTCTTCAGTTACCGTCCATGTATCGTATTGTCAACCATGTATTGTGATACGTATCGTATCGCTGTTAAAATGCATGGTTACCTGTGAGTGCTGGCCAGGACTCCCACTGTGCTGCTGTTGCTGTCGGCTCCTCTTGGGTCTGAGTCCAGAACCTCAGCTTGCACCTGAGTTTCACCTTCAATATGGATGGAGTCACACGGAGGAAAAGCAGTGGGTTCATGGGTTCCATCAATGGGTGCAAACCGGTCATAATTCATTTCAGTAGTAAACCAAAAACCGGCAGATGGATACTGTATATTGGTAATCTGCCGATATACACTCCCAAAGACAGAACACATCAAAGTTAAAACATTATTATTATGGAAATAAAACGTCTGGGTTTCCGAGGCTATACTGTTATAGGCTGAAAGCCACTTTGGATGGATATCATGTCCATAGCACTCGTCTCACACACGTTGACACGCTTGGCGGGTTCACTCTCACTCACTCTCACACGCACAAACCACACTCTCCAAAAGTGTAACTATGCAATTACCGACCCTAATTTAATATTGTCAAATCAATGTTAATTTAACTCTGAGAGTGGAACTCCCTCAAGGACCCCTGGGGGTCCCCGGACGCCACTTTGGGCCCTACACAGTCCATGGCTCCTCACCTAGCAGAGCCAGCAGGCCCATGGCGATCAGGACAGGCTTTCTGATCAGCTGAACGTGTGGAGGGTGGGTGTTGTTGACCTGGAAGTAGGGATGCAAGTTATTGATGAATTCACAAATTGATCATTGATAACCTCAATCGATCGATTGATTAACCGGTTAGTTGATAAGCTGCAGGGTTTTTTTCTTTTCTTTTTTTAATTATCTGAGAATCTTAATTTCCTTCGATAATGTAACATAAAAATCTACATTTTGCTGAATACTAAAGGCATATTATATTCCTTACAAATATTTATTTGACCATTTGAGATACAGGGCAAGGCAATGGCAATGGCAAAAGTCTGTCACATCACAACCACAGACTATTCTGTGGCTACCAAGGTGGGTACCTGGAGGCGTGCAGCCAGGGTGCGCTGGGTGGGGTACGGGTACCTGGAGGCGTGCGGCCAGGGTGCGCTGGGTGCGGCCAGGGTGCGCTGGGTGGGGTACGGGTACCTGGAGGCGTGCGGCCAGGGTGCGCTAGCTGAAGGGGTACGGGTACCTGGAAGCGTGCGGTCAGGGTGCGCTGGGTGAAGGGGTACGGGTACCTGGAAGCGTGCGGTCAGGGTGCGCTGGGTGAAGGGGTACGGGTACCTGGAAGCGTGCGGTCAGGGTGCGCTGGCTGAAGGGGTACGGGTGGTAGCTGAGGAAGGCATTGTCGTTGCTCAGCAGTGTGTAGTTGACGCTCACGTCAGTGCTGCTGCGGTCGGCCATCAGCAACTCCTGGTGCTGGGAGATCACCTTCGGACAGAGAAATATACTCCTACTTAATGTCATATTGTCTCCTGGTGCTGGGAGATCACCTTCGGACAGATAAATATACTCCTACTTAATGTCATATTGTCTCCTGGTGCTGGGAGATCACCTTCGGACAGATAAATATACTCCTACTTAATGTCATATTGTCTCCTGGTGCTGGGAGATCACCTTTGGACAGAGAGATATACTCCTACTTAACCCATTTTGGGCGGGAACCCCTTTTGGTGTTAGCATTATGTTATGAAAATTATGTATATTGAAAAATAGCAGATATACAAGCTCATAGCGCGCCACCGAGTGATAGAGTGGAGTAGAGAAATATACGCCTACTTAATGTCAAATTGTCTCCTGGTGCTGGGAGATCACCTTCGGACAGATAAATATACTCCTACTTAATGTCATATTGTCTCCTGGTGCTGGGAGATCACCTTCGGACAGATAAATATACTCCTACTTAATGTCATATTGTCTCCTGGTGCTGGGAGATCACCTTCGGACAGAGAAATATACTCCTACTTAATGTCATATTGTCTCCTGGTGCTGGGAGATCACCTTCGGACAGAGAAATATACTCCTACTTAATGTCATATTGTCTCCTGGTGCTGGGAGATCACCTTCGGACAGAGAAATATACTCCTACTTAATGTCATATTGTCTCCTGGTGCTGGGAAATCACCTTCGGACAGAGAAATATACTCCTACTTAATGTCATATTGTCTCCTGGTGCTGGGAGATCACCTTCGGACAGAGAAATATACTCCTACTTAATGTCATATTGTCTCCTGGTGCTGGGAGATCACCTTCGGACAGAGAAATATACTCCTACTTAATGTCATATTGTCTCCTGGTGCTGGGAGATCACCTTCGGACAGAGAAATATACTCCTACTTAATGTCATATTGTCTCCTGGTGCTGGGAGATCACCTTCGGACAGAGAAATATACTCCTACTTAATGTCATATTGTCTCCTGGTGCTGGGAGATCACCTTCGGACAGAGAAATATACTCCTACTTAATGTCATATTGTCTCCTGGTGCTGGGAGATCACCTTCGGACAGAGAAATATACTCCTACTTAATGTCATATTGTCTCCTGGTGCTGGGAGATCACCTTCGGACAGAGAAATATACTCCTACTTAATGTCATATTGTCTCCTGGTGCTGGGAGATCACCTTCGGACAGAGAAATATACTCCTACCTAATGTCATATTGTCAAAAGTGGGATAAGTACGGTGGCAGCCATGATGGCACCAAATGTAGCCTGGGCTTAGTGGGCTAAGCATTATAAATTACTGATACTGACACGGCAAGGGAGTTAATTCACTGACTATACACAGTACACATTTTATGCATTGGGGCTACACATGCTAACAATGTATATCCTGGGTCCACACCATAGAACAGTTCCCATCAATAGTGAATGACTAATAGGGTTACTAACACTGTTGAGTTTTAATATAGCACGGAACATGTCAGCATAATCCTCTATAACAGTGGTTCCCAAAAGTGGGGTCCGGGGACCCCCAGGGGTCCTTGAGGGAGTTCCAGGGGGTCCCCAGCTAAATGATAGTTTGGAACCAAATGGACCCTTATAGGACTGTAACTCTGAGAGTGTACAAATGGAACCAAATGGACCCGTTACTCTCAGAGTTAAATTAATTTGATATTACTATACTAGAGAGGTGCCCGTGGGGACTCTGCGGCGGTGCCCGTTGGGCACTGGCCTACTTGGAACGATGCAAGTTGGACATGCATGCCCCACACACCCAGTTATGTCTGTGTCCCTTTTATGGAGTTCTGTGTCAGGCATGCCCAAATATGTCCGTGGGGTAACGGTTCTCGAGTTGCATGGATTACACACGTACGTACAGTACGTACAGAGACTTGGTGCATTTATAGATAGATAGATAGATACATTGGGGTTCCAGAGATATAAATGACATAGATAAATATAGGGCCTAATTCAGGTCGAACTGGGAATCCTTGAAATGAAAATGGTTGACAATCACTGCTAGAGCCGTAAAGATCTTCTCTTATGGGGGTCCCTGGCATATCTTTTCAAATGGGGGGTCCGCGGGCTAATTAGTGTCAATTTGGAGGGGTCCTTGACATGAAAATCTTGGGAACCACTGCTCTATAATGAAAAGTACTACGCGTCCGGGTGTCCCACCTTCACCACCATGGCTGCATAGGTGACATCAGCTCTCCATGTGTGCGGTGTGGACCAGCCCACCAACGGGTCAGCCTCGTCGTTGTAAACAGGGAGGCTCCGGAAGAGAGGGAACCGCTCCTGGATCTCCCTCACCGTCTGCACCTCCTGCTGCAGGATCGGCAGAGAGCCTCCACCTCCCTGGAAGACAAGCAGGGTTTTACTCATTTCAAAGAGCATCCACCTCCCTGGAAGACAAGGTTTTACTCATATCAAAGAGCTTATTAAACTACCTCCCCCTGGCCAGCCGCGGCACCTGAGGGAGGGGAAAGGAACTGGTCAGCATACAGTAACGTGTTCCTTCCACATGCTACGTCCGGCCAGGGAAACTCTCCCCTGTCGGGTGAAAAGAAGCAGCTTGGACTCCTCATGCATAGAAGGAAGCATGAGGTCAGTCCGCTGCCCTCGCCAAGTTGGCAGAGGAAGTGTAGCGCCCAAGATTACATTAGATGACACTGGGTGAAAAAATGGGTTGCAAAATCGTGGGATAGAAATTATATAAAGTAAAAATATATATATTGGTTTTTCTGCTTGTCAACCCAGGAAATGCCATCTCACCTTCTTATGCAGGGCGATATAGTCGAGGCGGACGCCCGTCTCTGCGGTGAAATAGTTGGTGCCATTGTAGCAGTGCTGAAGCATGGCCCAGCAGTACGGTGAGTGGGGGGGGGAATGGCAGGAGTCTCCCGGACCCCCAAACCTCAGAGCACTGCTGGCTGCCCGCAGGCCCTCTGAGCATGCATCGTAGTAGTTCAAGAACCCTGCAAATACAGTATATGCACAGTATACGTCTCATATTATCCCATTTTGACCTGAGATCAGATTCTAAAAATGTCATCCTGACAGTTTTCTGAAAAAGCTATGTTTCTGTCAGTCGTTCTTCGATTTTTCAAAAATAGCAGACCTACAAGCTTGTAGCGCGCCACTCGGTGGCGCGCTGTGATGATTAAAGTTTATTTATTAGGAAAAAGACCCCTTGAGATGTACCATCTCGTTTTCGAGGGGTATACGTATATCTGCTATTTTTCAATAGCTAAAGCATAACATAATGCTAACACCAAAAGGGGTTCCCGCCCAAAATGGGATAATTACTGGAACAAGCCATGGCATTTGGGTTCCGGACAGCTCTGTAGACAGTGCTGTGCAGTGGCTCACGAAAACTGCACTTTTTTTTGTTGTTTTTTTTTCTTTGTAATAATTTGTTTGGTCCAAGATATTGTGTTTGTTGTCGCTCTATACAATAAAAGACAGCCTCGTCAAGACCGCAGTTCTGCGCTCACCTTGAATTGACATGGTGATGTTGTCAAAATCATGGTTGTTGGGCTCATTCCAGGTCTCAAAATTCCACAGAGACACACTGCCCAGGCCATACCTGTCTGTGGAGTAGAATCAATCAAGTAATGCTACGAAATACCAAGACAACATTCACACCCATACGACACTGATGATGCCTTCAACCCCCGAAACATCTGTTATTTGTTAATACTTTCTCTTTGCTAGATATAATATTTCAATTTGTGGTAATAATTACATGGTCCAGGTTTCATCCACTACACTTCGTTTGGAATCATAAAAATAGTAGTGCAAATCATTGAATATAAATTATTTCAAAGCGAACATTTTTAACTCAAATCTTTGCTTCTGGGGGGGGGGGGGGGGGGTGTACTGGATGTACAACATGCAAGCTATCAATCTGTCAAACCTTTCCGTGTCCGGGCCAGGTGAGCTTCCCGTGTTGAGTCAAATTAAGCCGCAGGCTCCACTCCTGGTGGTGGCCTTCCGTCTATTCCTTTAAGTTTCAGATTTGCAACCATACTCCCCCCGGAACCCAAAGACTTTTTTTTGGTTTCCTGGGCAAAAACATACATGGCATACATACAGCACATGCTTCTCACCAGTTGTACTCACCAATGTACCTCCTGGCGGTGAGGTAGACCAGGTTTCTCCACTCGGTCACCTGTTGTTTGGACTCCAAGTTGGTGAAGTAGTTGGAGACGCTGCCCATGAGCTCAAAGCCTGCAGAGAAGGAAGTGGTTCATTTGCCAGGAACAGATGTGATTTTCTCCCCTTCCACTTTATGTGAATCACACATCATGAAAAACACAACACAACATTTCTTGGAAGGATTTTTAACCGTGAAATAACAAAAAAGGGCAATCGTTTAGAATTAAAATCAAACTATGACTAGTATGTTGATTGCTATAAATGTATTGTATCTGTATAGTACTGTATAGTATACAGTACTATACAGTGTATACTATACAGTGTATACAATTACTGTCATAAACTAGAAAATAGGGGTGGGTTCAATTAATCAAAAAATAACCGAAAAATGGGCATAACCAAAAAATGCTTGCCGATAATTGTATCGATACAGACTACCATATCGATACAGCAGGAAATGCTGTATGTGACACGGCTTTAAAAAAAATCCATTAGCCTCAGTTTCTGCCCGACAGCTACGGTATATTATGATTCAATAATTTGTATTTATCCATCAAAATATATACATATTTTGTATTTCTTTACTTGCTCTTTGTTAAAGATTTCAGACAATATTATGTTTGTCAAAACATCGGCGATCGGTGGTCTAGGAATCAGCAAAATTCCCAGATTTAGGAGGACATTATTCTAAATCAACACGGATCGATGATACATATCGTATCGTGGCCTCTGTACCGTGATACATATCGTATCGTGGCCTCTGTATCGTCCGTGATACATATCGCAGTCGTTCCCGAACCTTTCATGCCAAGGACCCTCAAATTGACACTTATGAATTAGTCTGCGGACGTCCATAAGAGAAGATTTTTACGGCTCTAGCAGTGATTCTCAACCCGCTTAATTTCAAGGACCCCCAGTTTAACATGCATTAGTCTGTGGAGCCCCATTTAATGGCATTTTCAATGACTTGAAAATCACGTTTGAATGTGTAAAGTACTGTACCTGGCCGTAGGCCATTGACCCACAGGAGCTCAATCAGCTGATCCAGTTTAGTGAAATCGTACTGGACTCTTCCCTCCACATCTCTACAACAGTCACACAAACAAAGCAACACCTCAAAATGTATGCTACAGTCAAACATATACCGTCTCCTTGCTTCAAGTTCTAAATCAAATGCCACACCCTTGTAGACAGATTACATCCGTAGTATTACGCTTGTCAGAAAATGCATGTAAATAAAATAATGATTGCTTATTTCTATAATGCCTTTTGCAGATGTTATAAAAGGTACCGTACTGTAGGTAGGTAGGCCTACAGACCATTAAAAGCAAGTAAAGAAGACATGAATTATAGAAAGACAGACAGACAGACAGACAGACAGACCCTTTCGGGACCCTTGGTTACCTTTTCCGTCGGTACCGACGTTCCAAATACAGAAAAGGTAACCAAGTCTGACTTTCCTAGTTAGTATAGTTTTAGGAGAGAGAGAGAGGGAGAGAGAAATAAACTAATGTATTGAAGCTCCACTTCTAGTCCGGCAGTTGTGGTGGATGGGTGGGAAATTTGGTATATAATATAGTATTTTTTATTGGCCTAAAATATTTTCTATATACATACATTTATGAATCCACATGCTGACCGGCTGTGGGTATTGGGCAATTTTTTATAGGGGTTTCTTGTGAGCCTACCATTAACATCATATGGCAGGTAAAAATGTCAAAAATGATTAACTTTCCTTAGCATGTGTCATGTCAAACTAGGGGGTTTTCATGATTATGAATCCATTCCAAGCATTAGTTTCGCACAAAGAGCACTCCTTGGGCTAAAAACAGCCATAGACATCATGACAAATGTGATGAGGTCAGCATATTTGGTAAGTTGCTATGGCTGTTTTTAGCCCAATGAGTGTATTTTGTGCAACACTAATGCTTGGAATGGATTCAGAATCATGAAAACCCCCTAATTTGACATGTCACATGCTACTTAAAGAATAAGGAAAGTTTGACATTTTTGTCTGCCATAAGATGTTAATGGGAAGAAACCCCTATAAAAAAAATTGCCCAATAGCGACAGCCGGTCAGCAAGTGGATTCATGAATGTATGTATATAGACAATATTTTAGGCCAATAAAAAAAGACTATTATACCAAATTTCCCACTTTAAACAAAAGAAGCCTGTCGGCTGCCGGACTATTCCCAGAACCCAGAGTTCAGTACTTACTGTGCAGAGACCAGCTCCAGCATCCAGTGGATCCTGACCTGCTGGATGCCTTGGTGGGGAACTGAACCCACGTAGGCCAAGTTCAGCTCCTGGTCCCTGCTCAGGTCAAACAGGTGAGCCTGGGTGTGTGGGAGCGGGGGGCTGGGAGGAGAGGCCAGGAGACATGATGTTTTTCATTTACAGTTACATTATGCATTTAGCAGAACCCCTCTTTAATCCGGAGCGACATACAGTAAGCAAGAACAAAAAACATCATATACAAAAAATAGTCATATGAATCATATACGTAAGCTAACCCAACAGTGGAATGTCTATATAATGAAACTATACGTACGTATATACAGCAGTGGTTACTTCCCACTAAACCTTTTCATGTCAAGGACCCCCCAAATTGACACCCCAAATTAGCGCAGACTCCCATTTGAAGAAATAAGCCAGGGACCCCCATAAGAGAAGATTTTTACGGCTCTAGCATTGATTCTCAACCAGTTTAATTAAGGACCCCCAGTTTGACATGCATTAGTCTACGGACTGCCCATTTAATGGCATTTAAATGCATGCGGACAGGTGTGTTGGAAAACTGGAACTGGAGAAGTAGGAATATATTATATTCGTACGTCTATAAATGTTTTGATGAATTGAAAATGGTGGACCCTCTTGTAAACAAGTGTAATGCAGCTTTTATGGTCGTCCACTCACAGTTAACAGTTTTTGTATTGAGTTGTATTGTATTGACCACAGAGAAAGTTCGAGTAGGATTGAATAAAGCACCCACCAGAAGCCTGTGCTGCTCCAGAAGTGTTTCAGCTCTCTCAGTGGTCTTCCGACATCTACTCTAATAACATGCGAGGATGCTAAAGTGCTGCTAATAATATATCCCAATATCACTAAGAAAGTGAGCATGTTTTGAAATGGTTCCCTCGATCGTCAGCTAGAAAAGAAAACAGAGCGAAATAAATTGTATAAACTGCAATAAAGTTGAATCGCAAAACATTCGCCTGCGATCATAGTGTCTCCAACTATGTGCCAATAATATCGTTGTAATGTTCATAACTTTAAACATGACATAGCTCGCCTCGGTTCAATAAAACAAAAACAAAACTTTAGTCAGCTCACTGACCTGAGCGCAATGATGATGTCATAGACACGCGTCAATAGGGCATAGCCTAATGGGCGTGGTTTTCTGGTTCCACTGAAAAATCGGCCATTCGTTTTTCCCATAAAGATTTACAAAAATATTCAATGTCAAGTTTAAGCCTAGAATCAATTAAGTTATCCAGGATCCTGGTGAATCATGACCATAAAATAGCTAAACAAAGGGTATTTATTATAGTATTATTAGTATATCATTAGGCTACCCTATATCAGTAGCCTCCCAGCCGACGTGGGTCCCATATGGTTTAGAGGTGGGCTGCCTATGTGGGAGCCAGGTGGGATAACTATATGGGACCCACTAGCATGCATCAATGTTGTATGCTAGATCGAAAGGTGTGAGTGAAGCCTTATAGAGAAACAAATCCAAACGTGATTTCAACTAGCTTTTTTATTTGTATTAGCAGTTTAAAAAAAAGTAGGCTACACCAGGGATTATTGCTTTTTGTGCATCAATTGAAAACAAACAGCAGCACATTCCAATCCACTTTAGTTTAAGCACATTTCTCAACTCAAGGTTTACAAAGTGCTGTACAGAGAGTTAAAACGCTAAATACCGGTACAATGTAAATCTAAAACACAAGAAAAGATCACACAGTATAAAAAAGAACACAACAAAGCCATGCAAAAACATAGACCACAGAAACTCTCAAACGGAATTAAAAGCCAAGGTGTAGAGGTGGGTTTAAGGCGAGATTTTTAAAGTATCGATGGTGGGGGCCAGTTGGTGGGGGCCAAGTTGAGCTGCTTGGGCCTGGCCCTCCATGCAGCTGCTGGTGTCACAGCTCTGAAGCGTGGCTCTGCCTGGGGGACATTACTCATGAGCAGTAGGTTGGCTCCCAGGAGCAGAGTAGGCCGGGGGTGATGGATGGCCCTCTAATGCCGCTGGTGGCACGGCTTCTGGCTCCTCCTGTGCCTCTTCTTCTTGGCCTTCATCTGCTTGGTAATGCAGTGGAACGGAATGTACAGGGGACATGCCAATGCCAAAGGTTTGGTGGGGAGGAGCCTGGCCCTGGGCTGGACCAGCTGGGACATAGCAGACAAGCTGGCCCTGCTGGGAGGGACTTCTAGCCGAAGCAGAGTGTGTAGGCTGCTGGCCCTGGGTTGGACCAGTTGGAACATTAAAGCAGATAAGCTGGCCCTGGGATGGAACCTGAGGTTGGCCAGGGTAGGTAGGCTGTCCCTGGGGTTGGCCAGGGTAGGTAGGCTGTCCCTGGGGTTGGCCAGGGTATTTAGGCTGTCCCTGGGGTTGGCCAGGGTAGGTAGGCTGTCCCTGGTGTTGGCCAGGGTAGCGAGGCTGTCCCTGGGGTTGACCAGGGTAGCGAGGCTGCAGTTGACCAGGGTAGCGAGGCTGCGGTTGACCAGGGTAGCGAGGCTGGGGTTTTTGTTGTGGCACAGCTGGCTGGGGAAAGGGGAGAGGTTGTCCTTGCTGAAGAATTCCCACAGGCATGGTGGCTGGCTGAGGTAAAGCGTAGGCTGGCGTGTGGGAGTTGGCAGGGCCTGACACTCCAACAATGATGTCCTGGTGTGACTGCTGCTCCTGCTGTGGGGGCATGTGGTTGTTGGTGTCGATGTGGTTGTTTAAATAGATGTTGATCTGGGGGCCAGTAGGGGAGGACAAAGTCAGGGTTGGTGCCATTGGTATAGAACTAAAGACTGGTTGAAAGGAAAGTGAATCAACAGAGGGGATCACTTCTGGATCTGTTAAGACCTGAGAGTTGTCTGCTGATTGTGGTTGTGGTTGGTTTTTGATCGTGGCCAGAATCTGTTTAATCACGAGGCGTAGATTCTGCAATTGACCAAATAAACGAGAATAGTGCACATTAGAATAAGAACAATGGATATGCTTGTTTGTGTACTTTTAATGCAATTCATTACCTCTACTAAATCAAGAAAGGTGCATTTTAAGCCACGGCATTTTCTATAAATGTATTGGAAAGATTTGGTGTAGAGGCGAAAAGGAAAGGTGTTACAGGGCTTAAGATCATTATGTACATCAGACTATGTACATTTAATGATTGTTGTGATTTGGAGTGAATTCTATTGAAACATCACTCACCACCCTTAGGCCACTTTTCCACCGGGGATGAACAGGTTCTGTTCTTTTAACCCCCGCCTAATTTTGAACCAAATTAATCCTCAAATCCATAAAAGTAGTTTTTTCGGAACTGGGACCAAAAAATACATCTTCTTGACCTGATAAGTGCGAACCAAAGTGGGCGTGTCTGTCACTATTCAGGCTGGAAGATGCAGATAAATGATTATAAACCACCATAAAAAATAAAGAACGGAACCAGTTCTACAACCTATAAGTTATTTTGGTGGAAAAGGGGCCTTTGTTAGAGGGAGACTCTTAAAGAAAGGAAACAAGGAAGTGCCATCACACAATAAATGTCCTTTTCACCGTGTATTACCTCTGACGAACAGACAACGGACCTCGTCAGAGGTAATAATTTAAAACATGTGAAAAGGACATTTATTGTGTGCTGGCGCTTCCTTGTTTCCATTTTGCATCATTGAGCCTGAATTGCACCTATAAGAATATTCTTCTAATTTGGAGTGAATATTCTTCTCACTTGTTGTCTGTCTTTTTTTCCTCCTCAGACTCTTAAAGAACCACATTATGGTTGCTCAACCAAAATCACAACAATGACAAAGGAAATAACGTGACATGCTAGGCAGTCCGACTATTATAATACACTATACAAGAGCTGATATTATAATAATCAGATTGGCTTAGATCGCAAATCGAGTACAAAACATGATGATTATAATCACCTCTTCAGTGTCACTGGGGTTCCACGTAGGGGACAGCGTAGTAAGGTTTGGTTCAGTGGTGCTATAGACTGCTGTAGAGTCAGAGGGGATGACCTCTGGAACCGAGCTGGTACTATAGACTGCTGAGTCAGAGTGAGAGGGGATGACCTCTGGAACCTTAGTACTAGTAAGTGCATGAACAGAGGACAGAGATGCAGAGACCTGAGCGTTTTGTGTTGGGTTTGGTCTTGGTTGTTGTCTGTTGATCCGTTCCATCTCCGTCATGATGAGACGTATCAACTGCAAAGCGACCAAAATTAGAAACATGCAGAAACTGTACACATTAGAATTAGAATAATATATCACATAATGAGCAGCAAGAAAGGTGTGTAATAAAGTATAGCATTTGCCATAATTGTATTGGACAGGGTAATTTATTTTTAAGAGGAAATATCTAATTGCTTGAACCCTTATTGGGTCCCTGCTTTTGGGAACGTCCGGTGAATATAGCAGATCTACAAAGCTCACAGCACATTGCGCTGCCATGTGGTGTGAGCTTGTAGATTTGGTGTAGAGGAATGTCAATCAAGTATGTAGAGTTTAAGTGGTGAAAAGATCGTTAGAGTAGGAAACATAATGATTATCACCTCGTCACTGCTAGGCAGGGTAGGTTGGTACTGGTAGCCAGGGTAGGTTGGGTTAGTGTTAGTAGAAGGCTGTACATTAACCGATGGGAGGAGTGGTGGATTTGCAGGGACCGTTTGTGCTGGTTGTGGGTGCTGCTGGTTGACCTGTTTAAGCCCTGTCAGCACCAGACGTAGATTCTGCAAAATGACCATTTAGAACAAGAATTGTGCATTAGAATAAGAAAAATCCATATGTTCTCATACGCTCTTAAATGCAATTCATGCAACTCTATACTAAAAAACCAAGAAAGGTGTATTTTAAGATGGTTTTTTTTACAGGGTTTAAGAAGAAGTATTTAACCACCCAACCATCCCTTATCTGGACACCCACTTAAAATAGCAGGTCTACACGCCACATTGCATTACTTGCAACATGATGTGAGCTTGTAAATTAGCACTTTTCGGAAAGGAAGGGGCCAAGGGGTTGACCCTCTATAGTGTGGAGTCTGGACCCCCGTCAATCAAGTATATATAGGCTCTGATGTAAGTGGTTAAAAGATCTTTACAGCAAAATATGCACAATGATATGCTATGCAAGCTGATTATGCTGCGAGAGCTGACAATAATCAGATTTGGCTGAATTGATCACACATCACTATATTATAAGATTATAAATTATACCACCTCATCACTGGCGCTGACACTGTTACTGAGACTGACTGCTCTGGCCATAGACTGTAGGGCTCTGCCATGGACACGCCTCTCTGCAGCCTGCACAGAGGAGCTGCATTAAAACCATGGGAATAATAATACCGGTAACACTTGGTACGGCATATAAACGACTATTTGGAAATCACTTACAGTGGCGAACAGAGCCATCAAAAAGACAATCAGTTTCATCTTTTCAACCGTATGGGACCCTGCCATGAAAATGAAAAATAAGAAGATTGTACAGTATGTGAAAAGATAATAGATACAAAATTTAAAAAAGCACACACAAATGAAATAAGATTCACATAACACAGTGACACAAGTAGCGTTGAGGTTTTTGGGAACTAGACTAGCATACCATGAGTAAAAGCAGTACCAAAGAGAAAATGGTATAGTGATTATTATCCTTACCTTGAATGATTTTGAGTCTATAATAAATGCTCCACACCAGGTAAAAAGTGAGATTATGTTTTGTGTACCAGATATATAAATGCTTCTCTGCCTGCTACATTCTCCAATCAGCAGTGCCAACAGCCACAAATATAGACAGACACAACAGATTTTAGACAGACATAACAGATACGACATTCACTGACCAAATTTCATCTGAAACCACAGAGTTAGGTGCGCACATTATTTTTTAATTAAATCAAGTGGGTTCCATTGCAACACTCCCCAAAGGGCTGTGGGTAACTTTAAGTTCAACCATAGATGCATACCAGACAGGGGCTGGTCAGGGAATTATCATTATAATTATATCTTTAAATGTGCATTACCATAAAACCATTTGGTGGTTTGATTGCAGTATTCTGTCAAATATGGTCCTACTTAATGGGAGATATGGTGGGTGACGAAACCTTTTTCCAGACATCCCCTTAGGGGATAAATGATGTACTGATCTAACTGTAGATATACTGCTTAAGTTCACAGGCGGTAACCACAAACCAACCAAAAGAAACATCTAATGTCTGATACAAACAGCAATGAAATAGAGCAGGGCTACTCGACGTAAGATGGCTCAGGGGCCACTCAGCAAAATTCCAAAAGTCCCGGGGCCACAAGCTAAAAATGTCAGGATTAATTTTGAAACGTTTACACATTTATTTTTGTAACAGCTACGACTATGTCTAAAAATGAAGGAAACACACAGTAAAAAGCAACACTCCCAGGCCAAACCTCAGTGAACAAAAACATTGTGATTAATGATGAAGTAATCTGAGTTCCCAGAAGTTGTGAGCTTGTAGATCAGCTATTTTCACTACTTCTTAATCTAGTCTGTATTCAGGACTGATTTTGGTATATCAGTAATGTAGGCTAACGGTTTCACTACTTTCTTTTTTCTTGAAAAAAAAATCAGTTTTTCTTTCTTTTTTTGTAGGAAAAGAAATGGGATTTTGGAAACAGTGACCTAGACTCTAGGACCTAGAGTCTAGGTCTCTAGGACTAGGTCACTGTTTCTAAAATCCAATTTTTTCTATTTGTCTAGGACTTAGACAAATAGACTTGTTCTACAGAATCTTTTTCCAAGGTGAAATTGGTGCCGTTTGGGGCAATATTCAGGAGTGATTTTGGTGAAAACTTCCTCTTGATAAAAACAAGCTTGTTTGTTACAATCCAACCTATCAAACCAAACAGTGGGGTCTACCATCCTACCGCAAGTAAGTTGTGCAATCAGTTTCCAAATATTACAGTCTGCATGATTATGTGGTCACCTTTCGTATGTTGTGATTGGCTGAAATAAATTATAAAAAGAGGTGCAATAAAGCTGTCATCAGTCAAAAACAAATTAGAGCGATTTTGAGAGTGAGAAGAGATCCAGCAACTTAAGGTAAATCTGTGACATTTGAATTTGTACCGGTATTTACTGGCAATCTTTTAAAATATGTTACAGTATTATGTTTATGTCTGTTTTCATGCTTATCAGGATGTAATTTATTTGTGAAATGTGTTGTATGTCTATATGCCAGAATTCCTAACAGCCAAACAGCTGATCATGCAGACCATCATCTTCATGCTGGTGCCCCTCTGTCTCTGCCTGGCAGCTCCAGTGAGTTCACTTTTTTTCTACAAAAACAGTGCAACCTTTTGTAAACTTATCATGCATGCAAAAAGGAATGTCAGATCTTTATCTCTTGACACATTTTTTACTTCTTGTCGATCCAATACACTGTGTAATACTAAATAAATATATACTGTATATTTATTATGTATAGGGCTGGTTGCATTGGGTCTAAACTAAACCGTCTAGATTTAGGGGAAAAATGAAAAATCTTTGCAAAGCAGTGAGAAATAATGATTGTCATGTAAGCTTTAAAGTCCATACTTTGGCCATCTAAAAAGTGCGTTAGCCTTCATACCCTTATATTATTATATTATACCTGTCAAAATTATCAAAATGTGATTAGCTTTACAATCTCATATAATATGACAAAGATTTGTTTGTTTTAATAAAGTTATTTTTATTAAAAAATCAAATCGGTTTGAAATATTTAAAATTTAGGAATTCTTTTTTTTTAATGAAAACGAACAGTAGGCCTACTTTAGAATCATAGTCTAGATTACCAGGATGAATGCTGGCTGTGTGTGCACTGCGCTGCACTATTCCTCATGCATTTCTCTTTTCTGTTCCGTGTTGTGCAGATGTCCGGTCCGATTCAGTCTGTACAGGATCATGGCATCCTCATGAGGATCCAGGTCAACAAACTCATGAATCCTCCTCCGACGTACCCTGTAGTCCACAACTCTCTCCAGGGCGTCGGCGGGCCCACACCGTACAGGATGATGTACGTGAATCCTAGCAACCCCGCACCAGCCTTTCCATGGTTGTACTATTGCATCCTGAACCCCAGGAGCTGCCAAATCCAAAACCCCACCTATTCACATTACCCCAACAGCCAGCCTCAAACCCCCACCTATTCACACTACCCCAACAGCCAGCCTCAAACCGCCACCTATTCACATTACCCCAACAGCCAGCCTCAAACCCCCACCTATTCACACTACCCCAACAGCCAGCCTCAAACCCCCACCTATTCACACAACACCAACAGCCAGCCTCAAACCCCCACCTATTCACACTACCCCAACAGTCAGCCTCAAACCCCAATCTATTCACACTACCCCAACAGTCAGCCTCAAACCCCAATCTATTCACACTACCCCAACAGTCCGCCTCAAACCCCCACCTATTGGCACTACCCCAACATCCAGCCTATGATGACCAACGTCGCTGTGCAGCCGCCGATCATCGTGTTTGCGTTTGAAAGAGTCCAGAACACCAACTCGACCAATGCCACCGACCCAAATCCACCACGCGGCGATCACAGTTGAAGCTACAGTATTAAGCCTTCTTAAAACGTGTCCACGGTCAATGGAAGACTCGACTGTTGGTTTTGATCTGCCGAATCTCTCGTCTCTGTAATAATTGTATGACCAGCATTTGTTGCTTTTAAAATACAGTTGTGCTGCATATAGTTTGTGTGCGATTCCATGTTGTTATGCGTCTGCAGGCCTAGGCAGCATACCGTGTTGACGACGTTGTACCGTTACATTGGCGCACACGCACGCACGGAATAAACAAACGCAAACTGTTACTGGGACGTTTATTCAAAAAAGTAGGGAGAATCAAGAAGGCATGAAAGGAAAACTTTTTAGACATCATTTACAGTCGAACTTCAAAACGATATTGTTAAACATTGACAGTTATACACAATCCATTTACACAACCTGTACATCAAACATTGTTTTTTCTTCTTTTTTTTTTCTTGTAACATCTTGCAAATTAATTTCGAAATAACTTAAATAGGTTTCTATGTAAAAAGTGCAAATCTTTATGCATGGGATGACGTCAGTAAGACCATGGCAATACAAGGACGCTGCGAGACGGGTTCTCGGTGTGTTGCCAGTCACTCCTTGCAAGGCATCAGAAAGCAGATTTTAAGCACATGGTGTGAATTTGTAATCTTTTAAGAGGAGAACGTATGATATGCCAACAATACACATAATATGCCAAAAGCTTTGTTAAATACTTTGTACACCAACCGTTTAGCCGATAACAATGATATAGCTCAGTCATAGCATATTGGCAATGCATTACTTTTCATGTCAATAGTACATATAACGCATATCATTTTTATCATAAGCTCATATTCCAAGACTAGCACACACGGGGCGGGGGGGGAGGGGGGTATAATAGGTTTATATAATGTATAATTACGATGCCTCGCAAACACCCCTTCCGTAGCAAAACGTGAAGGGCGATTCATTTCATACATAGTTGCGAGCCGTTGTTGCGCACCAAAACAATAAAAAATAGCAGTTCTACAAGCTCACAACGTTGTTGCCCGATCAACACCACAACAGGCCCTTGAACAGAAGATCTGAGAGACAGAGGGAGCCCTGTTTTCGTCAGTGCGTTACCTATACCCCCCCCAATGCCTACACCCCTCCCGCGTCTTTTTCACTATTTTAAAAAATATATATTTTTAAATAGTTCAACTAGCCGATCTACATCGACACGTTGTGAGCTTGTAGATTGGCTATTTGAACTATTTAAAAATGTTAAAGGCAAAGAAGTTCAGGGATAAGTGGTAAGGTACTGGCGACTGGGGGGAGGGTCTTCAGTTCCTGTGATTCTTCTCCCACCGTTAGGCATGTATGTCTGCATGCATGTATGCTTGTACACCCCGGAATAGAATTAAAAAGCAATGACCCTTAGTGTTCTGTGATTACGCACCACAGAGTCAAATGTCACATTTAAAAAAAAATGAAAAAGGCATAATTATTACTCCTCAGTGAGTGGTGCACTGTCCACTCCATTCCGTAGTATTTTAAAAAAAAAGGGAAAAAAAGTCACGGAGCTGCTTTTTTTTAATATAGTATGACAGGGAAATGGTGGGCAGTAGTAGTAGTACATGGATTACACAGGCTTTGGTTGACAGACTGAAAGGGGGGGGGGGGGGGGGTGAAGAAGAGGAGATTCCTCATAGTTACACCTGATTAGTTGTGCTGCGCTGGTGTTGCGCGCACCACAAATAGCAGATCTAAAAGCTCACACAATGTGTCGTGCTGCCACATGTTGTGAGCTGGTAGATCTGCTAATTTTGGGTGCACACGGCACGGGCTGGCGTGGGGGGGGGCCTGCAACCAAGTATAAATCACCCCTTTACAAGACCGGAGAATAAACTGTAAAAAAGGGGTGGGGGGGGGGGCTGATAATGTATATTGTCTACAAGCAAGAGGGGGGTAAAAAGAATCCAGGCGTGTTTTTGGGCCATACGTGCGTCTGTCTCAAGTACATGCAAGCCAATGCAAAGAAAGAGAGAGAGAGAGACGAAACTGACACGTCTTCATCATCACAAGATGGGGAGATTATTATACAGCATAATTCAGTTATGATCCACCAGTCACCATGTATTCTACTGGACTAGAGAATGGAATTCTGTGATGTCAATAAAAATGAAATCTGTTATTTTAGGCATTTACAATAAAATGGGAGAATAGCAAAAACAAACAAACAAACAAAAACACCACAAAATCCTAGTGTGTGTGTGTGTGTGTGTGTGTGTGTGTGTGTGGAGCACACGCATGCGTGTGCGCATAACTACGACTTTTGCTCTGCGCCCGCAGCGGACTGAGCTGCACTCTCTGGTTTAAGGATCTGGTAGGTGATGAGGTACTCTGGGTAGGCCTGGAGAGAAAACGACAACAAACGTGGCATTTACAGGAGGCTGCTCTAGCAAGAATAGAAAGAAAACAAGTGCATCTGTGTCGGATCATAATATCAGCCCATTTAGACCCCATGTCGATTCTACAAATGCCTTCTAAATCCTGTTTCCGTCAGAGGTTCTCAAACATTTTCATGTCAAGGCCACCGACCCCCATCTGAAAATATGTTATTCCAGGAACCCCTCAGAAGCAAAGATTTGAGTTAAAAACGTTGGCTCTGATTCAAAGATTAGAAAATAGCAGACCTATGAGCATAATGAAACACCAAAACGGGTTCCCGCCCAAAATGGGATAATACCTCTAGTATACCAGTAAGACGCGCAAACGCGGGAAGCGAACGCAGCTCGTACATATTTGGGTTTTGGACGTATAGCTGCTTTGGGGACTCCTTATATGGTTATGGCTGAGTCATGGTGACACAAATCACTCAGCTCCATATATGGGCACAAAAGCGGGACAGACAGACACACAGACACACAGACAGACAGACAGACATGATCTGCTAGGTCTCATAGTAAGTGCTCACTGCACTTCGCAAAGATGGACTTAACCCATTTCGCCCTGAGGCCGAATAAGTCCTATCTGTTCTCAGTCAGTCCCTTTGTTTAGATCCTTTTCATTTACGTTATCAGTTAAGTTAAATCAAAGTTAGCTATTTTGCTACTCTTCAAAGTGTAGGCAAAAAACTAAGCCTTGTCTAGTTTCATGAAATGAATGTGTTACTACGTAACGTAAATAACAGATGTACAAGTTATCGACACGGAATGGTCTGTACGGTATGGTACACGATGTAAGCTTGTAGATCTGTTTATTTTAAGCCTGCGCCGACGCCACGCAAAGTTATGACAAAGCATGCGATGCATGAGTCTTCATGCGAGAGAGTTTCTTTCTCGTGTCCCCTCCTTTTTTCTGTCAGAATCTGTCATAAAATATTGTGTGTGTGTGTGTGTGTGTGTGTGTGTGTGTGTACGGGGGAGAGACCCGATATATTTATATGGGAGAGGCGCAGAGACAGAGAAATATTTAAAATCATCCAATGGAGTTAAATAAGCTATACACAGGTGGTCCCAAATGATTAATTGATTACATCACTATAGCAAAAGACGTTAAAACTAGGTCAACTCAATTAGCTGCAGTGGAGCTGTTCTGACTTGGAGCTCAATACTAACTGACCACCTTCAAGTTTAAACCATAAGATGACATGGAAATGCCCGCCGATTTGATGCGCAGAAATAACATATCTAATTGGGTTAAGGTGCACACATGGAAGAAAAGTCAATTTTATCGGGGATAACTTGTTGTAGGCTATACGTCTCCGTGAATTGTATGCATCAGCAGCAAGCACATTATTGTTCAAACACCTGCTCCTCTGTTCATCTGTTACTCTTATTTGGCTAATAAAATAATTAATAAGAATGAATGCAATAGCAAGTTGTTGCTGTTCTCTTCTCTCTCTGTGTGACTGAAGGTTGCCCCAAAAATTGTAGACAGTGATTTCCCCTCATGTTCTTTTTCCCTCACCATTTGGTTCGCTTAACATGTCCACGTGTCATTTGTTTACATATTTGGTACGCTTTACAAAGTCCAGTGTGAACACCAAACTGACCAAAATCAAAATGCAAATATTTGGTCCTTGATCCGGACCTTCTAAGCGAACTTTGGGTGTGAAAGAGCCCTTAGTTTAGACTAGTCATTGGTTAGACATGGGTTAAGGCTAGGTTTAGGTGTGCTGCCCCCTTCACCTTTTCGGTGCCACTGCTGTAGCATTAGTGGATTTAAATGCATGTATGCATGTGTGCTCTTTCAATGAACTGAAATAAAACGTTACTTACTTACACAGCCAGCAGGATCAAATGAGCAGCGCTCCTACATGTGTAGTTAACCTATACACATAACCCAATCCACATAAAACCAAAAAGAAAAAAAAGAAGCCGAGTTGTGTCTCACCTGCTCTCCCCGATAGATGACGTACTCTGCATAGGCCAGGCCGTTAACGCTGGGCCGCCCGATCACAGAGTGGTGACCTGGGGGAGCGTGAGCCATCTTCATGGCACTGAACTGGAGGAAGGACTTCCCCAGGGTCACTCTGCAGAACAGCATCTGTCTGAGAGAGAGAACAAGACCAGACGTCGGTCAGGTAGGGCAGTGGTTCGCAAACCAAGGACCCCCAAGTTGACACTCATGAGCCCGCAGACCCCCATTTGATAACATATGCCAAGGACCATAAGAGAAGATGTTTACGGCTCCAGCAGTGATTTTCAAGCATTTTCATTTCAAGGACCGTCAGTTTGACATGCATTAGGCTACGAAACGAACCACCATGTAATGAGATTTCTATGTCTGGGACCCCAATGTATATATTGTAAAATCAATGTACAAATGGAACCAACTGGTAACATTTGTACACTATGAGTTACAGACCCATAAGGGGGCATTTGTTTCCTAACTATCATTTAGCTGGGGCCCCCCTGGAACTCCCTCAAGGACCCCTAAGGGGTCCCCGGAATCCACTTTGAGGACCACAGAGGTAGGGTATCCGAGAGAGGGATTAGAGTCTCGGCCCTTTTAACACATTTTGACCTAAACTGCTAAACCAGAGTTTCCCTGAGATAATTGATCGAGTCTTTCCCTGCTAAAGACGAGTTGTGTTTTATTGAGCCTGGAGGGCGCTTTTCATAACTTATGAGACACCATACTACGTGTTCCGCGGGTTCTTTGTGACACGTGATCAAAAAAGAAAAGAAAAAGCGAGTCTTCCCGTGCGGGTGAGGACTGATGGAACATTACCCCCACGCAATGGATTCCTATGGGACGACGCACCCAAATACGACCGCCTACGTTGTTCTACCTTTTTTTTTTTCACGGATCGATCATGGATTATTTTCCTACACTAGGACAATCATGCACGCTATTTTAAGGCACCCAATGGAACGACGTACAATATTGGGCGAATCTTCAAAGGTTAGTGAAAAACTTTAGATTAAAAGGTGACACATACAGAGGCTGCCGAGATTGTTTAATTAAGTATTTGCGCATTTGATCCATGAAAATCCCCCTGAAAATAGTTCCATGGCTTGTTGTCGAACCGAAGAATATGACACCGTCGCGATCCGGAACAACAACAACAAACAGGCAGTGAGAGCTGCTGGAGTCCAGTTGAAACCACCGTTCACTCGCATTGAACTCATTTTCCCAGAAGCTTCTGACGGTTTCGTCATCATAATGCGACGGCCTCGTTACCAGGTCTGCGACAAATGCGCTATTTCTTTTTAATTATTAATGCGAATTAAACACATAAAACAAATACCAGGTTTAGCGTATCACGCAGGGCAGAAACAAGGATTAAATAGCGTGGAAAGCAGGTTATGCAGCAAAACTGTTAATTAACCCATTCTGAGCGGGAACCCTTTGGTGTTGACACTTCCAGCTCACCTGTGGCATACGTAGCAGGAGCGGTCTTTGTGGGCGGGGCAGCCGGTGCCTCCTCCGATGCCATAAACATACTGGTTGCTCTTGGAAGAGTTCTCAGCGAAGTAGATGCCCGCTCCGAACATGCCCCCGATGTAGGCATGCCGCTCATCGAACCCTTTGTGGATGATGGCGTTTATGAATGGAGAGCCTTTGGAAGAGGATACAGGGCTACAGTTAGGAGCTGCACCATTCAGTTAGTGAGTTTAGTTTAGAATTATTGAAAATCCAAATTCATCATCCACCAATTAGGTATTGTGATATATCTTGCGGGGATGGGACATTTTGACCTAAGGGGTGGAGCCACTGGAGGAAAAGGTCACTAAAATCAAGAATAAAAATTATCCCAACAGAATGTTTTGTTGTGATAATCCTCCCTACTATAGATTGCTCTGACCATATAAGGAGTTCCTCCCTGTCCCCAGTTAACCCCTGGCTAGGTGGCCCAGCCTCCATGTAATCAGGATAGAGGGGGGCCTTCTGCCAATCATGATGGAGTGGGGGCGGGCCTTGGTGTGCGTGCTTGGTGTTGGCCTGTCGCGCACACCGTGTTTACCGTGGAAGAGCATTCTCTCATTGTGGTGGTTGTGGTTCTCGTCTGCGATCTCCTTCTGCCGATGTGTGTATCGCTCCCTCAGCTTCTTGTTCACCACCTTCTGGATCTGTGGGACAGCAACATAACAAATTACACTTTGCGGAAGAGCCTAGTGCTGTATCTGTCAAAATCACCACTGGCTGGTGGTTGGTTCAGACCTTAATGATGTTGTATCTGCTGAACACGCCCCCCGCGTTGCCTCCGTCCCGGTGCTCGCGGATGGTGCTCTGCATCTGGAGAACGGAAGACAAACACATTCAGACCCCAGAAGACTCTACAAAATGTCTTCTTGAAAACCCTATGTTTCTTTGTCAGTGGTTCTCAAACCATTTTATGTCAAGGACCCCAAACATTATATGTATTTGGCCTCCGGCCCGCATGTGAAAATATGTTGTTCCAGGGACCCCCCCCGGTCAATAGCAGATCTTTTCACTAGCTAATGTATAACATAATGCTTAAAACACCAAAAGGGGGTTCCCGTTTTGAATCAGCAATCAGTCATTCAAGCAATGGAAAAAAGTTGTGGCTGGCAAATCACTCTTAATTCATCGTAAAAATATACTTGGCAGGTTAAATGGTTAAACAGGTGTATATTATGATGAGTGAGTGTATGTGTGCGTGTCCTGATTGTGATCTATTAAAACAAGCTCACAGAGAGACTTAATTCAACTAACCTCCTCTTCAACAGATTGGCACTCCTTATCATCAGTGGCGAGGTCGATAAGAATGGTGCCCTGGCTGGCACAGTGGAATGTCAGGTATGGGTTGGCACCTGAGGGAGGGAAACACAGGTACATTCAACAAATGGTGGATTTGTGGTTAATAAGTTAATAATTTAAAAAAGCAAAGTGAGTGCACTTTCCCCCACGGACGACACAGATTCCCTTCGGCCTTAAAATGCCACAGAGGAGCTTAGAAGACTGTAGGCTTTTCGAGACGGCTACCAGATAGTCGAGGGGCCACAGGTCCAAAAGCTCAAGGAATAGAGTTTAACCTGTGATGTCATTTTATTTGTGTTCTTTCTATTTATTTGGTCATTAAGGTCCACAGAATGAAAGGCCTGCTCTGCCGGAAACATCACAAAATAAAGTTATGCTGGCCATTTTTGTATACCACACCAGAGACAACCAATATAAGGCAACATTTTCCAAAATTCATTATGCTTTAAGTAGTATGTGACATGTCTGTTTTGGCCCTAAATTGGGGCCATAGCCACTTGACCAAATGTGCCGACCTCATCACATTTGTGCCGACCTCATCACATTTGTGCTGACCTCTTCACATTTGTGCCGACCTCATCACATTTGTGATGACGGCTATGGCCGTTTTTTAGCCCAACAAAGAGTGTTTTTAGAAGGGATTCAGAATTATATCAATCAATATTACATACATACTGTATAATTTTTGGTGTCCTTGACATGAAATATTGAGAACCACTGATATAGAAACATAAGGGTTTTTCAGAAAACTGTCAGGATGTAGAAGACATTTTTAGAATCTGATCTCAGGTCAGAATGGGATATATATATGTGTTCTTCACCTTGTTGACCGCCCAGCAGTCTCTCGACGCCCTTGATGAGTTTGTGCCGGTGGCCGTATGCGTTGATCCCGATCTCCTTGAGCTCCTCGTGGCCCATGTCCACCAGCACGTCCAGGGTGATCTGGAATAGGATGCAGTTTTAGTCGACGCAACATATTACAATCTTATATTTTGCGACAAAAGCAGCATTGATTGACGTATTCAGTGGTAGGGTGATGTATTGTCAGCACAGATGAGGTGCGTTTGGTTCAGTGGTAGGGTGATGTGTAGTACGGAGGGTACAGATGAGGTGCGTTTGGTTCAGTGGTAGGGTGATGTGTAGTACGGAGGGTACAGATGAGGTGCGTTTGGTTCAGTGGTAGGGTGATGTGTAGTACGGAGGGTACAGATGAGGTGCGTTTGGTTCAGTGGTAGGGTGATGTGTAGTACGGAGGGTACAGATGAGGTGCGTTTGGTTCAGTGGTAGGGTGATGTGTAGTACGGAGGGTATACAGATGAGGTGCGTTTGGTTCAGTGGTAGGGTGATGTGTAGTACGGAGGGTACAGATGAGGTGCGTTTGGTTCAGTGGTAGGGTGATGTGTAGTACGGAGGGTACAGATGAGGTGCGTTTGGTTTGGTTTTCGGACCTGTTCCCTCTCAAAGATGTCCCTGAGGTGCTCCAGGCCCAGACTCTTCAGGAACTGACTGATGTTCATGTCCAGCATCGCCACTAGAACAACAAAGGGTTAAAGACATCAGTACCAGGACATCGAACCTTAACAAACACCAAGGATCACTTCAATAATGAGCAAGGAGTAAAAAAAATAACAAGAAAAACAATCACACCTAAACATTTAGGGTTGTTCACAATTATTACATAATCGTCTAATCGCGGGATTGCGGGAACCCCTTTTGGTGTTTTAAACATTATGTTATGCTTTAGCTATTGAAAAATAGCAGATCTACAAGCGGCACCGAGTGCCGCGCTACAAGCTTGTAGGTCTGCTATTTTAAAAAAAATCGTGAAAACGTGGCGCAAATCTTTGAATATATATTCTTTCAGAGCGAACGTTTTCAACTCAAATCTTTGTTTCTGGGAAGTCCCTGGAACTACATATTTTGAGTTTGGGGTTCCGGGGGCCAATTTAAATGACATATAATTCTCCTTGAGCTGAATTAGTTTGTGAGAACCACAGACATAGAAACATACTGTTAGGTTTTTTCCAGAAAACTGTCAGGATTTAGAAGGCTTTTGTAGAATCCTTTCTCGGGTCTAAATGGGTTAATAATAATAATAAAACACACGTACTTTCCCCCTCCTTGCGGTCGGTTCCCGTGG